>NC_089492.1:121587021-121920521 GCF_036850765.1 Saccopteryx bilineata | reverse complement strand
TTAAATCAAATAGCTCAAACTTAAGATTCTCTATGTTGAATGTTTTGAAAGTAAATTATAGCCTGACCTGTGGTGGTGGCGCAGTAGATAAAGCGTCGACCTGGAACACAGAGGTCACCAGTTCAAAACCTTGAGCTTGCCCGGTCAAGGCACATACAGGAAGCAACTACTATGAATTGATGCTTCCAGCTTCTCCCCACCCCACTCTAAAAATCAGTAAATTTAAAAAAAAATTTTAAGAAAGTAAATTATAGATATCTTTGTAAGATCATATCTTTTCTTTCTTTAACTCTTTATAAAATGGTTTACTTCTAATAGGGGCTTAGTAACTGTCAGTGACTATAAGCCAAGCAAATTAAGAATAGAGGGTTTTTTTAAACAGAAAGGAAGGGAAGGAGGGATGAAGAAAGGGAAAGGAAGGAAGAAGAACGGATGTCTTTGAAGGTGTGCCATTCAGCCCAGACTATGCCTCAGCTTTCAGCACAGCTTTCTGGGAGACTTTGGGGGCTGGTGGGTTTTTTTTAAACAGATCCAAAAATAAGGAGATGATGTGGTGTGTGAAAAGGCTGTCACTCTGTGTAAATAAAATGGGAATTTCTGTAGTGAAAAATAATTGCCAGAGGCTAATTAACAGTCTAAAAGTAGCCACATCAACCCAGAGAGACAAGGCTCCTCTAAGTCACTGAGTCTGCCACTTTGAGGAAGCCTCATTCTCCCACCCACCTCAGTCACTCTCCACATCCTTTCTTCTACAAGACCAGTCCTAGTGGTCATGGAGTCAGAGTCGCTCAGGGCCAAGATCAAAGGCAAGAAAGAGCAGTGATGGTGTGGCTACACAGAAGCAGACCACTTAACCCGAGCCCCAGTGAGAAGGTGAAGGCTGAGCATTTGGAAAAGTAGAGAGCATTAGACTCGAAAAATCTCCGGGAAATCTCCGGGGAACAGGGAACAGCCAGGGCAAAGGTCCTGCCTGGCATTCCGGAGGAGCAGCTGGCTTAGCGGGAGTGAGGTAGAGGACTGTGGGAGATGAGGGCAGAGGCAAAAGGGGCCAGTTACGGGGGAGCCATGAGCCATGGTGAAGACTTCACTTTATATTCTGTGTGAAGCAAGGACCTAAGACAAGGTTTTGAGAGAAAAAGTGACATCTGACTTTCATTTTTGAAAATCACTCCAATTCATGTGTTAAAAGCAGGCAGTCAATAAACAAGGGGAAAAGCAAGGAGACAAGTCTGGAAGCTGTTCAGTATCTAGGGGGGAAATAATGCATTTTAACCTATGGTCTCACGCCAGCTTCCTCCTGATGAAGAAACTGTGTCTGCAGCTTCACAGCTCGTATCTGTGACACACCATAACTGACATCTTTGAATCCCCAAAAGTCTCAGGAATTGTCAGAATCCAGTCCTGCTGAAGCAGAAGGTTAAGGTTAAAAACAGTTTGGAGAGACTTTCACTTTGGCCAAGATGGACCAGCAGGGCCCAGGTTTACCCTCCCACCAAACACAATCTATGACGCAAGCAAAATGCACAAAACAACCCTTTCTCAAGACATTGGATATTAGGCAACAAAGTACACCCACCCCCAAATGACAGGAACCGAAGCCGAGCTCTGTGACCACCATAGCTGACTGTCCTGAGGTAGTTTGTATTTCCACCCAGGATTGGCAAGACACACATTCTTCTTCAGTGCACGCAGACCGTTTACTGAAAGAGTTCATCTTCTGGGCCGTAAAATAAGTCTCAATAATTTTTTTTTTTTTTTTTTTGTATTTTTCTGAAGCTAGAAACGGGGAGAGACAGTCAGACTCCCGCATGCGCCCGACAGGGATCCACCCGGCATGCCCACCAGGGGCGATGCTCTGCCCACCAGGGGGCGATGCTCTGCCCCTCTGGGGGGTCGCTCTGCTGCGACCAGAGCCACTCTAGCACCTGGGGCAGAGGCCAAGGAGCCATCCCTAGCGCCCGGGCCATCTTTGCTCCAATGGAGCCTTGGCTGCGGGAGGGGAAGAGAGAGACAGAGAGGAAGGAGGGGGGTGGGGGTGGAGAAGCAAATGGGTGCTTCTCCTTATGTGCCCTGGCCGGGGATCGAACCCAGGTCCCCTGCACGCCAGGCCGACGCTCTACTGCTGAGCCAACCTGCCAGGGCCAAGTCTCAATAAATTTAAAAGGACTCAAGTCATACAAAAGTTGCTCTGAGACCAAAGGAAATGAAATTAGAAACCAATAAAAGGAAAACGTATCTCAAAAATTCCAAAGGGTTGAAAACTAAAGAGCCTACTTCCTAACCAATGAGTCAAAGAAGAAATCAAAGGAGAAATTAAAAAGTATTTTGAACTGAAGAAAAATGAAAACACAATAAATCAAAATTTGTGTGAAAAAAACTAAGTTGGAACTGAGAGAAAAAGCTGTAGCGCTAAATGCCTAAATTAGGAAAAATTATAAAGAAGAAAATCTCAAATCAATTACCTCAGCTTCCTTCCAACTTAAGAAACTAGAAAACGAAGAGCAAATGAAAACCAAAGTAAGTAGAGGAAAGAAAATAATAATAATACCAAAACTTAAAGAAAATAATACTAATTCTGCATAAACTTTTCCAGAGAATTAAAGAGGAAGAAAGGAAGGAAACCTACAAGGCCTACAATCTATATAATACCAAACCAGACAAAGACGTTGCCATAGGCCCTGGCCGGTTGGCTCAGTGGTAGAGCGTCGGCCTGGTGTGCGGGGGACCCAGGTTTGATTCCCGGCCAGGGCACATAGGAGAAGCGCCCATTTGTTTCTCCACCCCCCCTCCTTCCTCTCTGTCTCTCTCTTCCCCTCCCTCAGCCAAGGCTCCATTGGAGCAAAGATGACCTGGGAGCTGGGGATGGCTCCTTGGCCTCTGCCCCAGGCACTAGAGTGGCTCTGGTCGCGGCAGAGCGAGGCCCCAGAGGGGCAGAGCACCCCCCCTGGTGGGCAGAGCATCGCCCCTGGTGGGCCTGCGGGATGGATCCCTGTCGGGCGCATGCGGAAGTCTGTCTGACTGTCTCTCCCCCTTTCCAGCTTCAGAAAAAATACCAAAAAAAAAAAAAGACGTTGCCAAAAATGAAAACTACACACCAATATTGTTCACGAACACAAATGCAAATTTCTCTGTTTTTTAAATTTATTGATTGAGGAGCTTGGGCATGCAGTCCTGCCCAGCGGTAGAGCCAAGGCTAGCAGCCATTCCTTGAGCGGGCTCCTCCTGCAAGAACATGGGAAAGCCCGGAAACAGGCGGAGACCCGCAGCTGAGCAAAGGTGCCCGTCAGTGCCCTCAACACCGAACATAATGTCACACACGGGGGTGGGGCAAAGGCCAAGGCCACCAACGCTTGTGCACCCGAGCACGTGATCACAGCCACTCCCATGAAGAGAAAATGCGGAGGCAGAGAAATACAACACAAATAAACCAAGAGAAATCCCCAGAAAAGGACCTAAGTGAATCAGATATAACCAAATTACCAGATGCAGAGTTTAAAATAACGATTGTTAGGATGCTCAAAGATATTAGAACAACCATAGATGGCCATTACGAAAACCTAAATAAAGAGATAACAAATATAAAAAAGGACATTGAAATAATAAAAAAGAATCAGTCAGAAATGACAAATACAATATCTGAAATAAAGAATACAGCCTGACCTGTGGTGGCGCAGTGGATAAAGCGTCGACCTGGAAATGCTGAGGTCACCAGTTCGAAACCCTGGGCTTGCCTGGTCAAGGCACATATGGGAGTTGATGCTTCCAGCTCCTCCCTCTTGTCTCTCTCTCCTCTCTGTCTCTCTCTATCCTCTCTGAAATGAATAAATAAAAGTAAAAAAAAATTTTAAAAATTAAAAAATAAAGAATACAATGGAAGGAATTAAAAGCAGGATGGATGAAGCAGAGACTCGAATCAGTGAGTTAGAGGACACGATAAATAAAGGCACGGAAGCAGAGCAGAAAAAAGAAAAGAGACTCAAAATGTCTGAGGAAACTCTAAGAGAGCTCTGTGACAACATGAAGAGAAATAACATCCGCATCATAGGGGTTCCTGAAGAAGAAGAGAAAGAACAAAGGATAGAGACTTTGTTCAAACATATCATAGCGGAAAACTTCCCCCAATTAAGGCAAGAAAACATATCACATGTTCAGGAAGCACAGAGAACTCCAATAAGGAGAAACGCAAAGAAACCAACACCAAGACACATCATAATTAAAATACCAAAGCTAAATGATAAAGAGAAAATATTAAAAGCTGCTAGAGAAAAAAAAGACTATCACCTACAAAGGAGCCCCCATAAGGATGACTTCTGACTTCTCAACAGAAACACTTGAGGCCAGAAGGGAATGGCAAGAAATATTCAAAGTAATGCAGAACAAGAACCTACAACCAAGACTACTTTATCCAGCAAGGCTATCATTTAAAATTGAAGGAGAAATAAAAAGTTTTACAGACAAAAAAAAAAACAACTCAAGGAATTCACTGCAACCAAATCAAGGCTGCAAGAAATGCTAAGGGACCTGTTGTAAACAGATCAAAGGAAGAAAAGAATATAGCAAAGGGGAATACAGTTTTAAAGAAAAAAATGGCAATAAACAATTACATAACAGTAATAACCTTAAATGTTAATGGATTAAATGATCCGATCAAGAGACATAGGGTAGCTGCGTGGATAAGAAAACAGGACCCATACATATGCTGTCTACAAGAGACACACCTTAAATCAAAAGATGCACACAGACTGAAGATAAAAGGATGGAAAAAAAATATTTCACACAAATGGAAATGAAAAAAAAGCTGGGGTAGCAATACTTATATCAGACAAAATGGACTTTAAAACAAAGACCATAGTTAGAGATAAAGAAAGTCACTACATAATGATAAAGGGAGCAATCCAAAAGGAAGATATAACCATTATAAATATCTACACACCTAATATAGGAGCACCTAAATATATAAAGCAGACTTTGATGGACTTAAAGGGCGAGATCAACAGCAATACTATAATAGTAGGGGATTTCAATACCCCATTAACATCATTAGATAGATCCTCAAGAAAGAAAATTAACACAGAAACAGCAGACTTAAAGGACATATTAGATCAACTTGATTTAATAGATATCTTCAGAACCTTTCACCCTAAAACAGCAGGATATACATTCTTTTCAAGCGCTCATGGTACATTCTCTAGAATAGACCACATGTTAGGACACAAAAGTGGTCTCAACAAATTTAAGAAGATTGAAATCATATCGAGCACTTTCTCTGATCACAATGGCATTAAACTAGAAATCAACCACAATAGAAAAATTGAAAAACATTCAAACACTTGGAAACTAAATAGCATGTTATTAAATAACGAATGGGTTAACATTGAGATCAAAGAAGAAATTTAAAAATTCCTAGAAACAAACGATAATGAGCATACATCAACTCAAAATTTATGGGACACAGCAAAAGCAGTCCTGAGAGGGAAGTTTATAGCATTACAGGCATACCTCAAGACAGTAGAAAAAGCTCAAATAAACAACTTAACCCTGCATCTAAAAGAACTAGAAAAAGAACAGCAAGTAAAGCCCAGAGCTAGTAGAAGGAAGGAAATAATAAAGATCAGAGCAGAAATAAATGACATAGAGGCTAAAGAAAGAATACAGAGGATCAATGAAACCAGGAGCTGGTTCTTTGAAAAGGTAAACAAGATCGATGAACCTTTAAGGAGACTCACCAAGAAAAAAAGAGAGAGAACTCAAATAAATAAAATTAGAAACAAGAGTGGAGAAATAACAACTGACACAACAGAAATACAAAATATTGTAAGAAAACACTATGAAGAATTGTATGCCAAAAAACTAGACAACCTAGATGAAATGGACAAATTCCTTGAATCATATAATCTTCCAAAAATCAATCTGGAAAAATCAGAAAACCTAAACAGACCAATTACAACAAATGAGATTGAAACAGCTATCAAAAAAACTCCCAAAAAAGAAAAGTCCTGGGCCAGATGGCTTCACAAGTGAATTCTACCAAATATTCAAAGAAGAAGTAACTCCTATCCTTCTCAAGCTATTTCAAAAAATTCAAGAGGAAGGAAAACTTCCAAACTCCTTTTATGAGGTGAGCATAATTCTGATTCCAAAATAGGAAAAGACAACACAAAGAAAGAAAATTATAGGCCAATATCCCTGATGAACTTAGATGCAAAAATCCTCAACAAAATATTAGCAAACCGGATCCAGCAATATATGAAAAAAATCATACACCATGATCAAGTGGGATTTATTCTTGGGAGGCAAGGCTGGTACAATATTCACAAATCAATCAATGTGATTCATCACATAAACAAAAGAAAGGAGAAAAACCACATGATAATTTCAATAGATGCAGAAAAAGCATTTGATAAAATCCAATACCCATTCATGATCAAAACTCTCAGCAAAGTGGGAATACAGGGAACATACCTCAACATGATAAAGGCCATCTATGACAAACCCACAGCCATCATCATACTCAATGGGCATAAATTAAAAGCAATCCCCTTAAGACCAGGAACAAGGCAGGGGTGCCCCCTTTCACCACTCTTATTTAACATAGTTCTGGAAGTCCTAGCCACAGCAATCAGACAAGAAAAAGAAATAAAAGGCATCTGAGTTGGAAAAGAAGAAGTAAAACTATCATTATTTGCAGATGATATAATATGGAATATAGAAAACCCTAAAGTCTCAGTCAAAAAACTACTAGACCTGATAAATGAATTTGGCAAGGTGGCAGAATATAAAATCAATAGTCAGAAATCAGAGGCATTTTTATACACTAATAATGAACTGTCAGAAAGAGAAATCAAGGAATCAATCCCCTTTACCATTGCAACCAAAAAAATAAAGTACCTAGGAATAAATCTAACCAAGGAGATTAAAGACTTGTACTCATAAAATTATAAAACATTAATAAAAGAAATCAAGGAAGATACAAACAAGTGGAAGCATATACCGTGCTCATGGTTAGGAAGAATAAACATCATTAAAATGTCTATATTACCCAAAGCAATTTATAAATTCAATGCAAGACCGATTAAAATACCAATGACTTACTTCAAAGATATAGAACACATATTCCAAAAATTTATATGGAACCAAAAGAGGACACAAATAGCCTCAGCAATCTTGAAAAGGAAGAATAAAGCAGGAGGTATCACACTTCCGGATATCAAGTTATATTATAAGGCCATTGTACTCAAAACAGCATGGTACTGGCATAAGAACAGGCACATAGATCAATGGAACAGAACAGAGAACCCAGAAATAAACCCACAGCTGTATGGACAACTGATATTTGACAAAGGAGGTAAGGAAATACAATGGAGTAAAGACAGGCTCTTCAACAAATGGTGTTAGGAAAATTGGACAGCTACCTGCAAAAAAATGAAACTAGACCACCAACTTACACCACTCACAAAAATAAACTCAAAATGGATAAAAGACTTAAATGTAAGCCGTGAAACCATAAGCATCTTAGAAGAAAACATAGGCAGTAAGCTCTCTGACATCTCTCTCAGCAATATATTTGCTGATTGTCTCCACAGGCAAGTGAAATAAAAAACTGGATAAACAAATGGAACTTTATCAAACTAAAAAGCTTCTGCACAGCTAAAGACAATAAGAACAGAATAAAAAGACAAACTACACAATGGGAGAATATATTTGACATTGCGTCTGATAAGGGGTTAATAACCAAAATTTATAAAGAACTTGTAAAACTTAATACCAGGAAGACAAACAATCCAATCTAAAAATGGGCAAAAGAAATGAATAGACACTTCTCCAAAGAGGACACACAGATGGCCAATAGGCATATGAAAAAATGTTCATCACTAATGATTAGAGAAATGCAAATTAAAACCACAATTAGATATCACCTCACACCAGTCAGAATGGCGCTCATCAATAAAACAACACAGAATAAGTGCTGGCGAGGATGTGGAGAAAAGGGAACCCTCCTGCACTGCTGGTGGGAATGCAGACTGGTGCAGCCACTGTGAAAAACAGTATGGAGATTCCTCAAGAAATTAAAAATTGAACTGCCTTTTGACCCAGCTATACCACTGTTAGGAATATACCCCAAGAACACCATAGCACTGTTTGAAAAGAAGAAATGCACCCCCATGTTTATGGCAGCATTGTTCACAATAGCAAAAATCTGGAAACAGCCCAAGTGTCCATCAGAGGACGAGTGGATTAAAAAGCTTTGGTATATATATACTATGGATTACTACTCAGCCATAAGAAATGATGACATAGGATCTTTTACAACAACATGGATGGGCCTTGATAACATTATACTGAGCGAAAGAAGTAAATTAGAAAAAACTAAGAACTATATGATTCCATACATAGGTGGGACATAAAGATGAGACTCAGAGACATGGTCAACAGTGTTGGGGTTACAGGGTGGGGGGAGGACAGGGAGGGGGTTGGAGGAGGGGAGGGGCACAAAGATCATGGCTTTTCAGCATTTGCCATATTCCCCCTTTAATGTATAGACAGACAGCAAATATTTACTTATGATGTTTCCACTATAAAGACTGCTGTCTTAGGGAAAAATGCTGATGAACTATTTCAGCAGTTCCTCCTTCTTCAAAGACTTATATGTCAACATAGAGCTCCATGTTTCATAGGACATACCCAAGCTCACTCCATGCTCCCTGAAGCTTTAGCACAAGGGAATGCCCTTTTTTTTTCTTTTCTTTTCTTTTTCTCTCTTGTCTTTTCTTTTGTTGTTGTTGTATTTTTTCTTTTATTTACTTATTTTTTGTATTTTTCTGAAGATGGAAATGGGGAGGCAGTCAGACAGACTCCCGCATGCGCCTGACCGGGATCCACCTGGCATGCCTACCAGGGGAGAATGCTCTGCCCATCTGGGGTGTTGCTCTGTTGCAACCAGAGCCATTCTAGCGACTGAGGCAGAGGCCATGGGGCCATCCTTAGTGCCTGGGGTGGCTTTGCTCCGGTGGAACCTTGGCTGCGGGAGGGGAAGAGAGAGACAGAGAGGAAAGAGAGGGGGAGGGGTGGAGAAGTAGATGGGCGCTTCTCCTGTGTGCTCTGACTGGGAATCGAACCCGGGAATCCTGCACAGCAGACCAATGCTCTACCACTGAGCCAACCGACCAGGGCCCAGGAATGCCTTTGTTGATCAAGCTACCCAAAAGAAAATTATTTGGAGCAACCATGGCAGACGGAGCAAGTCAGTCTCATACTATTCATCACCAGAACGCTGCAGCCCGGTATAAACAGTTTCAACTTTCTCGGGAAGCAGCACGGCAGATTGGGAAATCCTGTCCAAGGGGTCCTATACTGCCCCTTCATTTGGAGTTAACCCTCAAGGACCCCTACCAGGACAACTTTGGCAGATGGATGTTACTCATACACCTTCATTTGGCAAACAGTCGTATGTCCACATTACAGTGGATACATATTCCGGATCTATAGTAACCTCTGTCAGAACAGGAGAGGCTGCTAAGCATGTTACAGCTCATTGTCTGTATGCATTGTTCTATTATTGGATTTCCTAAACTGGCTAAACTGAAAATGCTCCTGCATATGGAGCAAAAGCATTTACTGTATTTTGTCATGCTTACAATCTTTAAAGTTAAGGTATTATTAAAGTGTACTCAGCAAACATTTTAAGGTCAATTTAAAAAAAAAATTTTAAAGGGGGTAGTCATATCCTGGAACTCCTACGGGTCTACCATATCATGCTTTTTACTTAAAAAAAAAAAATTTACATTTCTTTTGAATGCTGATGAACAGGAGACACCAAATCTTTTTCGCCTGCAAACTACTACCTTCTTTATTAGAGCCAGCTAATAACACTGTTTTGTCTTTTTCCAAATAGCTCCAGATATATGGAAAAGATTTATATAGGCGGATGGGGATCCTCAAACCCCTCAGCGACATCTTCTGAGCATGGCTTTTAAGACACCTAGAGGCAGAAAAAGCCCAATAGAGATCAGGGGAACTACCAGCTTTTAGGATACACCCTTAAAGGCTCCAACGCCCCAAAGGGGTCTCGTAGGATGCCATCTGGGTCCTGCTTCAATAGTGGAAAGGAAGGTCATTGAGCTAAAGCCTGCCAGGCTTACATGCCTCTGCTGTGAGGAAACAGGGACACTGGAAGGTAGGCTTCCCCCTCGCTCCTCTAAGGGAGGGTTCAGTCTCTTCCAGCCCTGCTCCAGCCACCTATGACCTAACCTTGCCCAGAAGCTGGGGTTTGCCACTGAAGGCTGAAGGTGCCCAGGGCTGTTGGCCCCATCTACGACACTGTGGATGAGCCTAGGATATTTCTTCCAAGAAGCAGGTAAACTGATCTCATTTGCACAAGGGCCACTTATAGTCAGGTTTTTTATTCTTCCCTCAAAGATCTCTGTTGTGGGTGTTGATAGTCCTATTTTCTGCTGCTTTGCTTAATATATAGTGTTTCCTTTATCCCTCCTACCTCAATGCCCCACTCATATTTCAGGCTGGGACCTACTCCGAATTTAGAGCTCTCTTTCCCCCTTTTGCCAACTTGTATTATGAATTTACCTTTGCCACCCAGCTTAGTGTATCCCAAGGTTCTCTTTACCATGCCACACTCACAGAGCTCCAGGGAAAAGCAACCTGGTCTCATCTCTCCAGGCAGAGGAGAACAGAAGCTCCATATCCACACATGCTGCAAATGGCTTTTCCAGTCTACATGAATCATAACCAGCTAGAAGCAGCGGTCATTGGGACTTGGACATGAGCTGCAAAGTATAGAATGGTGACAACAATTCCAGTGCCATGCGGACTTTTCCTGAATGTGGACTTTTCCTGTACTCCTGCTCCCTGTGACAGCTCCTAACAGACTGAACTGTGGTTGGGTTGCATTTTTCAGGGATTTGGCATGGTGATGGGGCCAACTTGGATTTGGTGAACATGTTAAGGACACTACTCTTTTATGATTCTTGCTGTATTGGCCAAGAGTTTGCTTAAAGGCTTTTAATCACTGTAAAAAAAATAGAAGACTGGATAAAGAAGATGGGGCACATATACACCATGGTATACTATTCAGCTAGAAGAAATGATGACATCGGATCACTTACAGCAGAATGGTGGAATCTTGATAACATTATGCGGAGTGAAATAAGTGAATCAGAAAAAAACAAGAACTGCAGGATTCCATACATTGGTGGGACATAAAAGCGAGACTAAGAGACATGGACAGGAGTGTGGTGGTTACGGGGGGTGGGGGGAGGGAAGGAGGGAGAGGGGGAGGGGTACAAAGAAAACTGGATAGAGGGTGACGGAGGACGATCTCTCTTTGGGTGATGGGTATGCAACAGAACTAAATGACAAGATAACCTGGAAATGTTTTCTTTGAATATATGTACCCTGATTTATTGATGTCACACCATTAAAATAAAGATTTATTTATAAAAAAAAATTTATTGATTGATCCTAGAGAGAGAGGGAGAAGTATTCATTTTGTTGTTCCACTTAGCTCTGCGTTTGTTGGTCACTTCCCATATGTGCCCTGACTGGGGATCAACTCTAATTGACTGAGGCAGCCGGC
Organism: Saccopteryx bilineata; assembly: GCF_036850765.1. NCBI lineage: Eukaryota > Metazoa > Chordata > Mammalia > Chiroptera > Emballonuridae > Saccopteryx > Saccopteryx bilineata. The sequence goes on along the minus strand of NC_089492.1, from coordinate 121,908,931 downwards.
CAGGGCCAGGACCTAGAGGCAAATTTCTTAAAACAGAATTTTAGCAAATTGATTCCAACAATATATAAAATAAATAATATATTATGACCAAGTAGGCTTTATTGCAGGATTGCAAGGTTCATTTAGCACACTTGAAAATCAATCCATGTAATTCATTATATTAACAAATTACCAGGGGGGAGGGGACACGGGGGAGAGGGGAGAGGAGAGTGGGAAGCAGGGTGTAAAGAGAGATAAATATAAAGTGATGGAAAATGATTCGACTTTGGGTGACAGGTACACAACATAATCAACAGTTCAAATGCTAGAGAAATATTTACCTGAAACCCATGTACTCTTATTGATCAATGTCACGTATTGAAGTTAATTTTCTAAATAAAATTTAAAAATTAAAAAGAAAAACCATGTGACTATCTCAGTTGGTGCAAAAAAAAAAATACTTAACAAAATCTAACTTCTATTCTGACAAAAGAAAATTTAACTAAGTAGGAATAGATGGGAACTTCTTCAACCTGATGAAAAATATCTATGGAAAGCCTACAGCTGACATCAACCTTAGTAGTGAAAGACTGATTGTGTTCACCCTAACAACAGGACATGGACAGGATGTCTGTTTTCACCACTTATATCCAACATCAAAAGGGAAGCTCTAGCCAATGCAATAGGCAAGAAAAAGAAACAAAGGCATCCAGATTGAAAAGGAAGTAAAACTGTGTTTATTCACAAATAACATGATTGTCTGTAGAAAATCCTATACAATCTACAAAAATAACTGCTAGATTTAATAAGTGGGTTTAGTGAAGTTTTAGTATATAAGAGCAATGTAAAAAATCAAATTAGCCTGACCAGGCGGTGGCACAGTGGATAGAGCGTCAGACTGGGATGCAGAGGACCCAGGTTCAAGACCCTGAGGTCGCCAGCTTGAGCATGGACTCATCTGGTTTGAGCAAAAGCCAACCAGCTTGAACCCAAGGTCGCTGGCTCCAGCAAGGGGTTACTCGGTCTGCTGAAGGCCCGCGGTCAAGGCACATATGAGAAAGCAATCAATGAACAACTAAGGTGTTGCAACGCGCAATGAAAAACTAATGATTGATGCTTCTCATCTCTCTCAGTTCCTGTCTGTCCCTGTCTATACCTCTCTCTGTCCCTGTAAAAAAAAAAATATATACAATCAAATTATATTACTATACACTAGTAAAAATAGTGGGAAATAAGATGTAAAATATATACCATTTATAATACCATTTAAAGATATTAAATACTTAAGGATAAACCTGACAAAATATTTTCAAGTTCTATACAATGAAAACTATAAAACATTATGGAGAGAAATGAAGGAATAGTTAAGTAAAGAGATATATTATATTCTTGTGTTGGAATATTCAATATTGCTAAGATATGAATTTTCCCCAATATGATCAATAAATACCATACAATTTCAGTCAAAATCCCAGTATGCTTTTTCCATTATACATAATATATTTTTTGTAATAACTGACAAACTGATTTTATAATTCATCTGGAAAATAAAAGATCTAGAATAGCCAAATCAGCTTTACAATGTGGAAGACTTATACTACCTAACTTCAAGACTTAGTATAAAACTATAATAATCAAGACAATGTGGTACTGATTTTAAGATAGACAAGTAGAACAATGAAATAGAACAGAAAATACAAAAGTAAATATTTGCCCAAAAAAAGCAATTTGATGGGGGAAACCACAGTCTTTTTGAGAAATGGTGTTAGAACAATTGGCTATCCACATATAAAAAACAGAACTTTGACCCATATCCCATACCACTGAGAAAAATTTAACTCAAAAATGGATCACAGACCTAAATCTAAACATAAACATAAAAGACTTCTAGAAGGAAACAAGAGAAAATCTTTGGGGCCTTGGGTTAAGCAAAGGTTTCTTATGTACAACACCAAAAGTAGAATTAATAAAATAAATTTGATAAGTTGGACTTCATCAAAATTGAGAACACTTGCTCTTTGCACAACATTGTTAAGAAAATGAAAAGACAAGCCACAGACAGAGAGTAAATATAGGCAAGTCACATATTTGATAAAGAATTCATACCCAAATATGTAAGGCAATCTTAAAACTAAAAAAAATAAACTAATTTATTCAGCCTGACCTGTGGTGGCACAGTGGATAAAGCGTCAACCTGGAAACGCTGAGGCTGAGGTCGCCGGTTCAAAACCCTGGGCCTGCCTGGTCAAGGCCCATATGGGAGTTGATGCTTTCTGCTCCTCCCCCCTTCTCTCTCTCTCTCTCTCTCTCTCTCTCTCTCTCTCTCTCTCTGTCCCCCCTCTCTATAATGAATAAATAAAATCTTTAAAAAAAATTTTAAAAATAAACTAATCAAAAATTTTAAATGGGCAAGAGATATGAATGGACAATTGATCAAAGAGGATATACTGGTGGCAAATAGCACAAAAAGATGCTCAACAACATTAGCCATTAGGAAATGCAAAGTAAAACCAAAAGGAGATACCACGACACACTTACTACAATGTCTAAAATTTAAATGACTGACCAAAACATGTGTTAGCAAGGATGGTAAGCAAATATGTAGAATTTTCTCATGCATTGCTGGTAGGAATGAAAAAGGGTACAACCACTTAGAAAACCAATGTGGCAATTTCATTATGTTAAACATACATCTATCATATGGCCCAGCCATTCCATCCCTAGGTGTTAACCCCAAAACATGAAAAACTATATCCACACAAGAACTTGTACATGAATGGTCACAACAATTTTATGTATAATAACCAAAAACTGGAAACAATCCAAATGTCCATCAACAAGTGAGTGGATTAAAAAATTGTGGTGTATTATCTGACCAGGCAGTGGCAGAGTGGATAGAGGGACAGACTGGGATATGGAGCACCCAGGTTCGAAACCCCAAGATCACCAGCTTGAGTGTGGGCTCATCTGGTTTGAGCAAGGGGTTACTCGCTCTGCTGTAGCCCCTCCTTCCCCCCCATCAAGGCACATATGAGAAAGCAATCAATGAACAACTAAGGTGCCGCAACAAAGAATTGGTGCTTTTCATCTCTCTCCCTTCCTGTCTGTCTGTCCCTATCTGTCCCTCTCTCTGTCTCTCTCTGTGTCTGTCACACACACACAAAAAATTGTGATGTATCCCTTGCCTGGTGCAACAATGGATAAAGAGTTGTTGCACAGCACCAAGGTCACCAGTTCTATCCCAGGGTCATCAGCTCTATCCCAAGGGCACCGGTTCAAGCCCTACTCAGGGCACGTGTGAGAAGCAATAAATGGGTACACAACTAAGTGAAACAACAAACTGATGCTTCTCTTTCTCTCCCTTTCTTTTTCTCTCTCTCCACCTTCCTCTCTCTCTCAAAAACAAACTATATGTGTGTATGTATATATATATACACATATATATGGTATTTATCACTATAATAAATACTACTTAGCAAAAAAAAAAAGGTATGAACTATTCATACACTCAACAGCATGGATGTATCTCAAAATGACAATACAGAGTGAAAAAAGTCAGAACTCCCCCCCTAAAAAAAGTACATAATGTATGATTCTATTTATATAAAATTTTAGAAACTGCAAATTCATCCATAGTGATAGATAGTAAATCAGTAGTTGCTTGGGGGTGAAGAGGAAACTCTGGGGCAGTTAATATGTTCATTATCTTGACTGTGGTATTGATTCCACAGATGTATACATAAGTCAAAACTTACCAAATTGTACATTGTAAATGGGTGCTATTTATTTTACGTTAATTGTACCTTAATAAGATGGTTTTAAAAATATATAACGGTTTGATCCTTAGATTCCTTCCCCAACTCTGTACAACTGGACAACTACCCTTTCAAAATCCTGCTGTTAGACTCAGGTTCATACTCTGGAAGAAGTTACAGAAGGGCTGGGGGCTAGATGACAGCAGGCACAGTTGATGGCAAGAGAATTATAACAAAAATGGGAAAGGCCACATACTGAATGCTGAGACTCAAAGCTATTTAGCCCACTCGGCTTCCAGAACCCCACAACCTCCAGGCTAACTCTGGAAAACCCTTCTCTGAGCAATTTTATTAGACCAAGAAGATAGACTTAAAGATCTTGACACTGGAGGTTCCCTAAAGCGACAGCATAGCCAAATAACCCTGCAGTGAAACCACGGTCACCAAGTCCTACCAGTGGGATCAGAGCTTCTAATGGGCTTTTTAATGTCCTGTTCTTAAACATGAGTAGACAACAATTAGCAGTTATTCTGAAAACCTAATGGGATAGAAAAGGTGCTTGAATAGGGGACTGGGTAGTACAGGTATTATTAGAAAAAGAGAGAGATTATTGTATTTTTTTAGGGAGAAGTCGTTAGAAAATGTCCAAGACTTAATTGCCCAAAAAGTAGTAACTTAAGTCCATTAATAGGATGTGCAAAGATAAATACAGTGTGTCCATAAAGTCATGGTGCACTTTTGACAGGTCACAGGAAAGCAACAAAAGACGATAGAAATGTGAAATCTGCACCAAATAAAAGGAAAACCCTCCCAGTTTCCGTAGGATGATGTGGCAGCATGTGCGCATGCGCAGATGATGACGTAACACCGTGTAGACAGCGGAGCAGCCCAGGGCCATGCCAGTCAAGATGTGGACAGTACAGAGGAAAGTTCAGTGTGTTCTGTGGCTCACTAAATTCTAATCCATGACCAAAGTGCAACGTGAATATCGGCGCGTTTATAACGAAGCACCACCACATAGGAATAACATTACTCGGTGGGATAAGCAGTTGAAGGAAACCAGCAGTTTGGTGGAGAAACCCCATTCTGGTAGGCCATCAGTCAGTGATGAGTCTGTAGAGGCTATATGGGATAGCTACCTAAGGAGCCCTAAAAAATCTGTGTGTGAGCCCACATCGAACTGCACTGAATAGGTATGAAACCAGGAGAGTTTTCCTTTTATTTGGTGCAGGTTTCACATTTCTATTGTCTTTTGTTGCTTTCCTGTGACAGGTCAAAAGTGCACCATGACTTTACGGACACACTGTATTAAAAGAATCAGCTGAAAAAAATTGGAACTAGTTGGCTCTTGGGAAAGGAAAATGGGGAGGAACAAGGAAATTGCTATAGCAACAAATCTAGGAGAATTATGTGACTCTAAATTACGTGCCCATGTAATAAAAACTGGGGAAAAGAAAATCAGTGAGAGATGAATAAAATTCTTGAAAATCAATGGATAGGATGATCACATGTCCCTATTTGACAGAGATATTCTCAAGTTGTTTTTTGTTTGTTTGTTTGTTTGTTTGTCTATTAATAATGCTTTCTTTTATTTTCCAAATATTTTGGTTTGGCTAACTTTATACTGGATGTCAGGCTGACATCTCCCGGACCCACTGATTAAACTTAATATCAGGGTTACTAAAAATTCCACATCTTTGGACACATAATTCTTTCTTGTGTGTATCAGATATTTAGCGGCATTCCCAGCCTCAACCCACTGGATGCTAATAGCACCACCCAGTTGTGACAATTAAAAGTGCCTCCAGCCATGGCTGGATAGCTCAGTTGGTTAAAGCTTCATTCTGAAGCTCAGAGGTTGCTCATTCAATCCCCAGTCAGGGCACATACAAGAACACATCAATGTTCTTCTCTATCTCTTTCTCTCTCTCTCTCTCTTTCTCTTAGTAATATTTTTTTAAATATGTCAGGACCTGGAGAGGTTGGGGTTGGGGGTGCTGAACTTTCCCCAGTTGAGAACCACTGCTCTACAACTAAGTACCAATTTACAGAAAATGGGGTGTAGAAATTTATTTTAAAAGACACCAGCAGGACACAATAGCCAAATCCAGAATATATGAAATTCCAAAGGACAGACGACCCAGTTTTCCCAACAAACATATGGCATGGTGGGTGTGGGGAGGCATGGGAGGAGGGACTAAAGGCCCTCTTAAAAAATCAACAAATGCCCTCCCCCCTTCTCTCTCTCTCTCTCTCTCCTCTCTAAAACGAATAAATAAAGTCTTTTAAAAAAGAAGAGAAAAAAAAAGCCTGACCTGTGGTGGCACAGTGGATAAAGCACCGACCTGGAACACTGAAGTCACCAGTTTGAAACCCTGAGCTTGCCCGGTCAAGTCACACACATATGGGTGTTGATGCTTCCTGCTCTCCTGTCTTCTCCTTCTCTCTCTTCTCTAAAATGAATAAAGTCTTTTAAAAAATCATCAAATGCAATGTGCAGACCTTGTTTGGAATGCTGACGTAAACAAGCTAAAAAAGACCCTTTTTTGACACAATTGGAGAAAACCGAGTCTGATCTGAGCATTAGGATACGAAGAAACAGTGTCGATTGTGTTCCTGTGATAATGGTTCTGTGGTTACATTCTTTTTAAAAGCTTTCTGTTAGAGAAACATATTGCTGTATTAACAGATGAAATGGGATGAGTCTGTCTGGGTGCAAAGGAGCAAGGTGGGCGAAGAGATGAAACAAGGTCAGAGCAAGGATGAGGGCTACAATGGAGTGATGGGTGTTCATTACACTCCTCTCGCTATTTTGTGTATGTTTGAATTTTTCCGTAAGAAAAACATAAATGAGAGAAATAAAATCCAAGAAATTAATAAAGCATGGCTTAGTAGAAAAGGATTTGGGCTCCAGTTTTCAGGGTTGTATTCCCTGTTCCTCCACTAACCAGTCTGGTCACTTGAAGCAGGAAAGTCATTCTCTGACCTACAGAATGAGGGTCTTGAGTTAAGGGGCTTCCAGGATCCCTTCCAGCTGAGGTTTTCAGTGATCCCAACACACTGCTTAAGGACCAGCAGTTTCAAAAGCCTGAACTGGCAATAGAGACACTGGTGATGATGTCTGGCCCAGGGACCCCAGATTCTCTCCTCTGCCCCTCGACTAGTTTAGAAGGAGCAAGATCAGTTGCCTCCAAACATTCTGAACTAGAAAGCTTGCTTCAACTTCTCTGAGCGGCTATGGCTGCAGTTTGAGTGACTTGTCGGGGAAGTGTGAATTACAAATCAGTATTACAAAGTGCTTATTTTCAGTCTTTCAAAAAAAAAAAGGGGGAGGGGGTAAGAAAGAGGGAAGAATACATAATAAAGCAGCCGGGTATCTGAGGCTAAAGTTTGCTTTTCCTTATCCTTTCCCTCCCTCTCTCCCATCTGAATGACAGGCATCCGCTCTGGCAAACCTAAACGCAGACCTCGGTGTCTGGAGAGGACAAGAGAACTGGAAAGGGCAGGTGGAGAGGGACAGAGGAAGGAGGTACCCATCACTCATAGTGCGGGTGCAGAGCCCACCGTGGCGAAGAAGCCCCGTTCTCCCATCCGCCTGCCGAGGCCCGCTGCAAAGAAATGATTAATGGGAGATTGACTGTCAGATGCCACAAAGGAAACCTTTATTGGAGAGAGCCCCCTGAAACACCCTTAGAAACAGCATCCCAAAGACCTGTGCCCTTGCTTTCAAGAATGCAGAAAACTGCCTGACCGGGCAGTGGTGCAGTGGATAGAGTGTTGGACTGGGATGTGGAGGACCCAGGTTCAAGACCCTGAGGTCGTCAGCTTGAGCACAGGCTCATCTGGTTTGAGCAAGGCTCACCAGCTTGAACCCAAGGTCACTGGCTCGAGCAAGGGGTCACTCGGTCTGCTGTAGCCCCCCGGTCAAGGCACATATGAGAAAGCAATCAATGAACAACTAAGGAGCCGCAACAAAGAACTGATGTTTCTCATCTCTCTCCCTTCCTGACTGTCTCTGTCTCTGCCAAAAAAAAAAAAAAAAGAATGCAGAAAACTTGCCTTGCCACCATGTGTAAAGCTTCACCCATGGTGAGGGGAAGGGGTACTCATTCATACTCATACCCCTTCCCTTCCCTGAGCCCCCATCCTGGGCCCCAACTCAGACCTCAGCTCCCCCTACCCCAGCCTATCATCACAAGGGCCTCCCAACAGTCTTCAGCCTCCAGGATGACCTTATGCAAATAAAAACCTGCGCAAACCATTCATTCTCCTCTTGAAGGTATTTTCACAAGCCTCCATCACTGTGGGGGTCACATCATGTGTGTACAGTGTATGACCTCCAGCAGAGGCAGTGAATATTAGTGATTTAGAAGCATCTTCAGAAATCCTCAAAGCTGCAAGACTTCCTTGGATAAACCTAAAAGGAGCTTCTTTATGGTGTTCATACGCCAGGCCTAGGGGCAGAACAAATTCTACTCCTGGCTTTAGGCCTGGACCTTCAGGCCTCTCCCACTCTGCAGGCACCCTCCAGTCTCCCCAGACCTCTTTGGTTAGCAAATGACAGGCCCCTCCCTGCAGAGAGTGCCAAGGGAAGGTTAACCCCAGTTAGTGGGTCCCCCAGCCTGAGGGGAGTTCAGTGGATGCAGCAGCCCCAGGAGCAATAGAGGCTGTATTCCAAAAGTCTTGCGGCCAGGCCCGGAGTCATCAATCAAGCAGCTCAGCAGGCAACCCTGAAGCAGAGGCCAACAGCAGGGTAGAGAGAGCCTCAGGAGCCAGCAGAGGCCGGTCAGTTCTGCAGATGAAGCACAAGGACATGAGGTGGCTTTGCAAAAAGTGTTTAATTACACAAGTAGCACAGGAATAAATTATCTTGAGGAAATTCTCAAACTATTTCAGATTAAACCACTGTATTGGTTAGGAGGCATTTAATTAGAACAGAATGCCTGGTGAGTGGTGGTTTAAGCCATAGGGCATTTAATTATTTCAGGTAACAAGAGTCTTGAAGGAAAATGGCTTCTGCTTTGGAACAGCAAGAAGATGTCAGGTGCTGGAGCCATGTCTCTATAGTTTCCTGGGCTTTCCCGTGTGATCATTGGATGGCTGCCAGAGTTCCGAGCATTGTTTTTTAAACATCATCCCAAGACAGAAAGGAAGAGGAAAGGCAGAACTCCTTGTCCACTATACTCTTTGTTATTAGAGGGGAAAAAAACTGTCTATAAGTCACCAGCGGACTAGGTCACATGCCTATCCCTCGACAAATCACAGACTAAGAGGAATAATGTAAGTATACTTGGCTTAGATCAATTATGATCTGACACCTGGACCCACCTTTCCTAAGCACAATGCTGCCCTTTGATACCTGGACAAAATTTGAACTGTTAGCATGAAAGAATTGGGAGAAGGTAGGGAATGGCTGCTATTAGGGCTCTAACGGTGTCTACCACACCTAATGTCCCTTTCAACATTCACCCCACTCTTAAGCCTCCTCCCACCTCCCTAGTGCAAACCACTATCATCATTCCAGATTCTACATGCATACCAATACTGCACATATACACGAACACAACATGCCATAATAGACAATAGACTTGGGCATTTAATAGACTTATGGTAGTATGTGTGTGTGCGGATGTGTGAGTGTATGTGGGCAATGAGCCTGTCATCCTATACTAGGTGTCTTTCTGCAATTTGCTTCACCATTTGACACTATCTCTGATAGTCAATTTAGTCTACCTTTGCAGCTGCTGCATAGTGCTCCCTGGTGTGGATGTCACAGTTTATCTAGATTCGCCCCTATTGATAGCCTTCTGGGTGTTTCTAGAGCAGCTCTGAAGCACTTCTGTGGACTAACGCCCTGGCATTCTCTGTTTCCTCCTCCAGATCCATCTTTCTCAGCTCATAGCATGAGCTGGCTGTCTTGCTCTCTGGCATCTGGTTGGCAAACCTATGTGAGTGGCAGGAACTCAGAGGGTACAAGAGAGAGGAGTTGGGATGTTAATCCCCTGGTTCACTTCCTATCAGCCTGCAGGTTGGCAGTAGCTGTGTTCCTCTACCCAAGGCCACAACTCCTGTCAGGGGACTGTCCTCCAGCTAAAGGTCCCAGGGTGTTCCAGTATCTGCGATTGCCCCATGCTGCTGCATGCCCAGGGGTGGTAGCATTTCTCTCTACTGTTAGGCCTAAGGTGCTTCGCCATGCCATGGTGGTTTTCTTGACTTCTTCATTAAGAAATAGCCTCTTGCCTGACAAGGCAGTGGCACAGTGGATACAGCGTCGAACTGGGATGCGGAGGACCCAGGTTTGAGACCCCGAACTCTCCAGCTTGAGCGTGGGCTCATCTGGTTTGAGCAAAGCTCACCAGCTTGGACCCAAGGTCGCTGGCTCAAGCAAGGGGTTACTGGTCTGCTGAAGGCCCGCGGTCAAGGCACATATGAGAAAGCAATCAATGAACAGCTAAGGTGTCGCAATGCGCAATGAAAACTAATGATTGATGCTTCTCATCTCTCTGTTCCTGTCTGTCTATCCCTGTCTATCTCTCTCTCTGACTCTCTCTCTGTCTCTGTAAAAAAAATAAAATAACATAAAATAAATAGCCTCTTTTACTAAGTCCTCTGTGATAATCCCTCTCCGGGCATTGCTCAATTCGGACTGATAGAGCTAATCACATTCATTTAGAAGAACAAGAGCAATGAAGACCCAACCCTTTCAATGCAAGGCTCCATTGCACCCCCAACCCATCCATCTCACCCAGCATCTCCCTTCCCCACCTTGTGCTGTCTTCTCTCTCCGTCACTCAGTCCTTGTGTAAGCAGCATCCCAGATGACCCCCAGCTCCAGATCTACCTAGCCCCTCAACCTCTACTCTGTCTGCCACCCTATAAGTACCCTGACCTGTCCTCGTGTGTGGGACCCACGGTCATCTTCAACTGGCTTCTGCTAAATGTGAGCCAGAAAATGCTCTCAGCTCCCACAGTGTAGGACCAGGGAAATATATTGCTCACAAAAATTAGGGGATATTTGAAAATGAATCTGAAGCGATAAAAAAAAAGAAGCATTTGATTTTTTTTATTATTAAACAAGAACATCGGCCCTGGCCGGTTGGCTCAGCGGTAGAGTGTCGGCCTAGCGTGCAGAGGACCCGGGTTCGATTCCCGGCCAGGGCACACAGGAGAAGCGCCCATTTGCTTCTCCACCCCTCCGCCATGCTTTCCTCTCTGTCTCTCTCTTCCCCTCCCGCAGCCAAAGCTCCATTGGAGCAAAGATGGCCCGGGCGCTGGGGATGGCTCTGTGGCCTCTTCCTCAGGCGCTAGAGTGGCTCTGGTCGCAACATGGCGACGCCCAGGATGGGCAGAGCATCGCCCCCTGGTGGGCAGAGCATCGCCCCTGGTGGGCGTGCCGGGTGGATCCCGGTCAGGCGCATGCGGGAGTCTGTCTGACTGTCTCTCCCTGTTTCCAGCTTCAGAAAAGTCAAAAAAAAAAAAACAAGAACATCAGAAAAGCAAATGACAAGTTGTTTGATTATACAAATGAGATACAAAACCAACTTTTATTTCAGTGGTGAAAATGCACTATACAAAAGGCTGAAAGTACTGGAGTATCTGCATGACCCCTGATCCCCTAATTTTTGTGAGGAGTGTATAAGTGGTCCCCAAATATAGAAGCTTCCCCCAGAAATTTGACAAGAGCCCAAAGGTCCCCTTCCCCTCTCTGGGCTCCCTCATACATACTTCACCTCATGTCCCCTCTTAAACTCAACACTAAGTTGTTCTCTACTTTAGACCCCAAGATAAGGTTAGCAATCAGTCGACAAATTTCCAGAGCTCCCAGCACAGCACCTAAAAACATCAGTTGTGAAGTCAGATCATTCAAAGCTCAAACTCTGACTCCACCACTCAACAGCTGAAAGATCTCATGAAAGTTATTTAACTGCTCTATGCCTCAGTTCCCTCACTGTAAAATTCAAAGTATAATATTACCTACCTCACAGGGTTGTTTTAAATATCACATAAGATATGTCTAAATATACCTAAAAGACCTCAACACAAGAGAAAGCCCTCCGTATATGGTAATAGATATGATTTGCTCAACACTATTTAAGATGTAGTGAAAAGTAAAAGAAGCCACACCCTACCATCAAAGAGCCTGCAATCTATATACTTTGGAAGATGAGAACATTCTTGTAACAATGAGCAACACAGAGGACCCTCTATTGTTAAGTGGCAAATGATCTGGTATAAGTTCCAATACTCACAGGATGATCCTTTCACATATCTGGCTTTTTATACTTCCTGACAGGTTCTTGAGGGTAAGCACCAAGCACTATTGTTCCTCTCTATGCCCCCATTCTCAGCACCCAGTAGGCATTCAGACACAGTGTCTCTAAATTCCCAAGGAATGCTTGGATAGCATGTTAGAACAAGCACTTTGTTCTTTGCAAAGCACTTTGAAAGCAAAGCATCATTTAATTCTCATAGCAACCCTCTGAGATAGTTACTATTATTATCATCTGCGTTTTCCAAAAATAAAAAAAAACTGTGGCTCACAAAGCTTAGCATCTTGTTCATGTCGCACAGTCAGCTTATGGTGGGGCCATTCTGGTACCCAAGGCCTTTGACCATGAATGTGGAGCTTCCCCTTACAGCAGCCACAGAGATCCCCCGCCAAGAACGCCCGTCCTCTATCAAAGGGCCCAGTCTGGCCTCCAGCCTGCTCTCTTCTTAGCCATTCCCTTTGCTCTGGAGCGGAAATGTTGGCTCCAGGTTTTTGTTTTTAGCCAGAGGAAATCCAATTCATTAGCTTTTTTTTTTTTTTTTCAGGGAGGCAGAGACTCTCCTGTTAATACAAGCCCTGTTAGACATATCAGTGTATAATCCAGGCATTAAACTGTGGAGTAGATGACACAGTCATAACCACACACAAGCCATTAAAAAGTTTGTTCCCCCCAGTGGGAGATACTCACTGTGCTCACTGCTCTTTACTGTTCCTAGGGCAAGACTTGGGTTTCTGGTTAGGAAAAATCTTTTATTTTGCCTAGGAATCTAACAGCAATTGTACTACTGATAAATCCTTTCATTTGTATGCTTCTGAGGTGCATTGGAAGGCAATGGTTTGTTGGGGTTTTTTTTAATTTTAATTATAAAAAGCACTGCAGGCACTTTGAAAGGAAAAACAAACAAAATTGTAATGTTTAAATCAAAAAGTAAAAATTCTCAAGAGAATAAGAAAACAAGCCACAGATTGGGAGAAAATATGTGCAAAAGATATATTTAATGAAGGGCTATTATTCAAATTATACAAAGAATTCTTATAAATTAATGATAAGAAAATTGCCGGGCCTGTGCTGACGCAGTGGATAGAGCACTGACCTGGAACTCTGAGGTTGCTGGTTCGAAACCCCAGGCTTGCCTGGTCAAGGCACATATGGGAGTTGATGCTTCTTGCTCCTCCCCCCTTCTCTCTCTCTCTCTCTCCCCTCTTTCTCTAAAAATGAAGAAATAAAATTAAATTTAAAAAAAGAAAAACAGTTTGGCAGTTTCTTATAAAATTATACTCTCATCATTCAATCCAGCCACTATGCCCCTTGACATTTACCCAAATGAGTTGAAAAATTTATGTCCGCATACAACCTGTACTTGGATGTTTTATAGCAGCTTAATTCAAAACTTGGAAGCAACCAAGATGTTCTTCATTAGGTGAATGGATAAATAGCCTGTGCTACATCCAGACAGTGAAATATTATTCAGAACTAAAAATAAATGAACTGTTCTGGCTGGATGGTTTGGTTGGTTGGAGCATCATCCCAAAGCATGTAGGTTGCCGGTTCAATCCCTGATCAGGGCACATGCGGAACATCTTGATGTTCCTGTCTTTCTCTCTCTCTCCCTTCTTCTCTCACTGAAATTAATAATTTGTTTTTAATCTAAAAATAAAAATAAACGAACTGTCAAGCCATGAAAAGCCATGGAGGAATTGCACATGGGTATTGCTAAGTGAATGAAGTCAATCAGAAAAGGCTACACATTATGTGATTCCAACTCGATGACATTCTGGAAAAGGCAAAACTATAGAGATGGTAAAAAGATCAGTGATTGCCATGGGTTGTGGAGAGAGGGAAGGGGTAAGTAACGAGAGCACCGAGGATATTCAGGACGTGAAGCTATTCTGTGTGACACTGCAATAATGGATACATATGATTACACATTTGTCAAAACCTGTAGAAGGTACACCAAGAGTGAACCCTAATGTAAACTATGTATCCTGCTTGATGATGTGTCAATGTGGGTTCATCAATTGTAACAAATGTACCACTCTGGTGGGAGATGATAGTGGAGGAGGCCAGAGGTGTGGGGGGAGGACATATATGGGAAATCTCTGTACCTTCCCCTCAGTGTTTTGCTGTTAACACTGCTCTAGGTCCTGGTCGGTTGCTCAGGGAATAGAGCATCAGCCTGGCGTATTGACATCTTCGGTTCAATTCGTGGCCAGGACACACAGGAGAAGCAACCATCTGCTTCTCCTCCCTTCTGTCCCCTTTCTTTCCCTCTTCTCCTCCCCCAGCCAGTGGCTCAATTGGTCTGAACATGGCCTGGGCACCGAGTATAGCTTGGTTGGTCCAAGCATCAGCCTCAGGTGCTAAAAGTAGCTCAGTACTGGCCTGACCTGTGGTGGCACAGTGGATAAGGCATTGCCCTGGAATGCTGAAGTCGCCAGGTTTGAATCCCTGGGCTTAGCAAGTCAAGGCACATACAGGAAGCAACTACTTCAAGTAGATGCTTCCTTCTTCTCCCCCCGCTTTCTCTCTCTCCCTCTCTCCCCTCTCCAAAAGTCAATAAATAAAATCTAAAAAAAAAAAAAAATAGCTCAGTACTGGAGCATCAGCCCTAGATGGGGTTGCTGGGTGGACCCTGGCTGGGGTGTATGTGGGAGTCTGCCTCACTATGTCCCTTCCACTCACTTAAAAAAAACTGCTCTAAAAATAAGGTTTCTTTTTTAAAGTTTTTTGGTTTTTCTAATTCAGTGAGAGTTAAATAAGTAAAGTTATTTTCCTCATGCCTCCCATGCTCCCATATACTACTCTTCACATGTAATTCTGAAATGTTTAGTGCATTTTCTTTTTGTCTTTTTGCTTATACACACATAATATATGTGTGTATGTAAGATTTTTTTTTCATTCTAAAGGTCAGCAAAAGCTATGTATATGCATATAATAGCAGGGTTTCCTTATAATAGTGAAAATAGTTAAAATATACAATTGTTCAAAATAAGAAATAGTTAGAATCAGCTATGATATATTACTAAGAACTGTATGATAGAAATTACTTTGGACTCCAAAGTAGTTAATTATCCAATCTTGCTATTTAAATAAGTAGTTAGCACTCTCCAAACTTTAATTTTTCATTTGTAACATAAAGCCCTGCCAGGTAGCTCAATTGGTTAGAGTGTCATCATGATATGCCAAGGTTATGGGTTTAATCCAGGGTCAGGGCATATATAAGATATATGCATAAATGTGAATAAATGCATAAATAAATGGAATAACAAATTGATGTTTCTCTCTCTCTCCTTTCCTCTCTGTGTCAAATTAATAAATTTTAAAAATTGAAATTAAAATTTTAAAAAAATTAGCACCTGGCCTGTATGGTGCAGTAGATAGAGCATCAACCTAAGATGCTGAGGTCATCAGTTCAAAAGCCTGGGCTTAACTGATCAAGACACATACAAGAAGCAACTACTGCCTGACCAAGCGGTGGCGCAGTGGATAGAGCGTCGGACTGGGATGCAGAGGACCCAGGTTTGAGACCCTGAGCTCTCCAGCTTGAGAGCGGGCTCATCTGGTTTGAGCAAAAGCTCATCAGCTTGGACCCAAGGTCGCTGGCTCGAGCAAGGGGTTACTTGCTCTGCTGTAGCCCCACAGTCAAGGCACATATGAGAAAGCGGTCAATGAACAACTAAGGTGTCGCAATGAAATCTAATGATTGATGCTTCTCATCTCTCTGTCCCTGTCTATTCTTCTCTCTGACTCTGTCTCTGAAAAAAAAAAAAAGCAGCTACTGTGAGTTGATGCTTCTCTCTTCTCCCCCCTTTCTCTCTAAAATCAATAAATAAACTCTGTAAAAAAAAATCATATTAGTGCTTACCCATAGTGCTGTTGTGTTCATTAAATTAAAAGTGAGCATGTATATAAAGTCCTAAGTAAAGTGCCTGGCACCTTGTAGGTAGTTTGTCAGCCCCAAACCCTTCTCAAGGCAAACCCTGCCTTGATAATTGCTGCTTTCCCACCAGTTTAATTTAGTACCTGGAGCAAAGTACACAGTAATTAAATGTTGGCTGTATTGAACTGGAGTAGAACATCATAACTTTTAAAAATACATATTTAAAGACATGGTGTAGAGAGTGTGGGATTTCAAGCAAGACAAGATGTAATAGAATGAATGAGAGGCTGATACAAATGTTGGATGGTCAGCCTCTGCTAGCCAGCTCAATGGGGAAGGACCATCACAGGTGACCTCAGCTGCCCACAGCACCAAAGAGGCGATTCTCATGGGGCTGCCGGAGCTGCTGGAAAGACCTCCCATCTGCCCTGGGTGTGAGGTTTCCTTTGTGATGCTATTGTGGCCCTCTGCTGACTCATTGAAATACGGGGTCCAAGTCTGCGCAAAGAAATACAAAAAAGTAGGTTCCAACAGGGTGAAGGAGGAAGGAAGCTCATGGTTCAATTCATAATTACTGCAAAAGCATTTTTTTAAAACTAAAAACAGCTTTAGCCTGACCTGTGGTGGCGCAGCAAATAAAGCATCGACCTGGAATGTTGAGGTTGCCAACTCAAAACCCGGGGTTTGCCTGGTTAAGGCACATACGAGGAGTAACTCTTATGAGTTCATGCTTTCTGCTCCTCCCCCACCCCCTTTCTCTCTCGCTCTCTCCTCTCTCTAATAAATCAATCAATAATTTTTTTTTAAAACTAAAAACAACTTTAGTTTTATATTATAAACAAACATTTGCCCATCACTGAGGGGGAAATTGTCCATAATCTCACCAGCCAGAGAAAACCTCTGTTAAAACCTTGATCTTAGTTCTGTGTGGATCTTCTATGCCTGCATGTGTGTCACGCATGTATCACATGTGTAAAGTATTACGTGTAGGTATGTTTTCCATATATGATATCCTTTCATTATGTTATAAACAATCATTCATGACATCATTTTTAATGGCTGAATAGAATTCCAATGTCTGGCTAACCCATACTTTATCTAACCAATCATCTACTGTCCGACATTTGGGTAATTTCCAAACTCTTGCTATTATAAACAGAGCTGCCAGGAACTTCCTGAGAGCCACGCAGTGAACTTCTGATCCCCTTTCACAGAAGGGTGAAGGAGAACAATGGGCTATTTGCTAAAGTCGGTGCCAACCCCAAATCACCACCCTCTTTTCCTTAGTCCTAGTGACACCAGTCCTCTGAAGTCTAGCTGGAGGAATCCAGGACCTCGGATTCTTGAGGATTTGCTCCATTCACAGAAGAAGTGTCTGAGCCTTTTTGAACCTACACAATTAGATACGAGGGCCTGTAACCAGGCCAAAATTATCAATAGGAAGTGGGTAAAGGAAGACTTGGTTCATTCTCAATTCCCTCTTAAATGTTTCCCTTCCCTAGTGCTGTTCAGTCCTCCCAAGAGGCATCTATCCAGTGCTCCAAACCCCTAATTTCTGCAACTATGACAGCAGCCAGGTGATAAAAGGCCATACCTCCCAGGTTTCTATACTTTTCAAAAAGTTCCCTTTAACATCTTGAGTCAACCAACATGCTTTGAACTAAACACTGCAGGGAGCACAGGTGAGTAAGACATTGTCTCTTATCCCTGCCCTCAAGTGGCCAGTGCTCTGTATTAGTTTCCTAGGGCTGCCAATAACACTGTACCACAAACTGGGTGGCTTCGAACAACAGAATGCACGTCTCACAGTTCTGGAAACCACATGTCAAACATCAAGGTGTTGGCAGAGCCATGCTCCCTCTCATGTCTCTGATGATGGCCAGCAATCCTTGGCTTGCAGGTTCACCACTCCAATCTCTTCTTCTGCCTTCCCATGGTTTTCTTTCCTGCGTATCTCTGTCTCCGTATTTATTCAAATTTCCTTCTTCTTAGTGGATACCAGTCATATTGGATTTAGGGCCCACCCTAATTCCAGATGACTTCATCTTAACTAATTACACCTGAAAAGACTTTCTTTCCAAATAAGGTCACATTCTAAGTTTTTGGGTAGACATGAATTGGGGGGGGGGGGGATATTACTCAACTCAGTATATCCTCAATAGAGGCAACAATGAAAATAAAAAATCAAAACTCCAAGCATGAAATTATTACAGTTTTAAAGGAATCAGCAGGGATAAGATGTGGGGGTGAATACGGGTGTCCTACAAGCACCATTAAGTCAACCTGTCTCATACCCTCCTTAGTCCCGCTATGCCTTTGAGCTAGACTTGCTGTGAGTCCCCAAAGGGCCCTCTAAAACTACCTGTGGAATAAGAAATACTTTTTGAATTCTCTCCAGCTCTGCTCACAACCCTATTTCCCTTCAGCCACGACTTCTGCAGACAACTGTGCCAGGAAAAGACAGGCTTAACAAGGAACATTTAAAGGCAAAACTGCAACGCCTCCTCCCCAAATTTGTCATGCTTTCTATTCATCTCCCCCCCCTTCCTCTGCTGCTTAGGGGTGAAGGAGCAGGAGGGGGTGCCGGCACAGCACTATCCTTTCGGAATCCCGAGGTTGCTCTGCCCAGCCAGCGTGCACTGCTAACACAGTAGGGCCGCAGACTCCTGGCAGGAAGGGCCGAGCCCTTCTCTGGAGCTCAGGCAGCAGCCTCTGCCTTCAGAGCTGACCTCAGGTCGCGGAAGGGCATGGTGGGTGCTGAGCTCTGAGAGTCACCCCTCACAGTTCTTGGCCCCCCACGATTCTTGGCAGGGAGCAGGATTCTCTGCGGAGGCATTTGTCCCCTACACAAACATCCCTGACCACTTCAAGGAGGGTTGTTATCTTTCTCCACCAGCTCTTACAGTTGACAGGAGTAACTCATAACACATGCTTTCTAGGCCACTGCCCCACCCACAGTCCCCAGCACATTGTCCAGTGGAGACTGTGACCCTGACTCCGAGCTGTCTTCTGCGGGCAGCTTTCACTCTGGCCTGGGAGCTTTCTCTGACCACCTGTGGAGAGCAAGTTGAAAGGAGGGGCCTGGCAAACCTTGAGGAGCAACCCTCAAGCACTGAGTGACAGGGAATGATGCAAAGCATCCCAACTTTCTCACCCTTGAGGGTATGAGGGACAACCTGCATTTGCTTTCTGCCATCTCCCAGAGGTCCCAGCAAGAGTGAGCCCCAGCTGCCCACAGGGGTAGCTTGTCCATTAAAGTGCCTTGTATTGACTCCTTTCCCCACTCCCTACCCCTGCTTCCTAGGCTCACTTTCCAAATGATTTCTTTGCACATGAATCCACGTCCCTTGGTCAGCGTCTCGGCATCCAACCTAAAACACACAGTTGTATTACTGCACATGTCCCTGTTGGATAGCAAGTTTCCCAAGGACAGGCACCAAACCATATTCTTCTTCTGAGTGCTTAGTATTTGGTCCCTGCCAAGTGCTTTATATGCATTATGTTTTCACAACAACCCTTAGAGGCCACTACTGTTGCTATTTCCATTTCACAAATGAGGAAAGTGAAGCTCTGAGAGCTTAAGCCAGTTGTTCAAGGTCACACAGCCGGGATTTGGACAGCAGTAGACTCTGAAGCCCACACTATTGATGATTGCCATTAAAGCATTTAGGAATGATATTCAATAAATGTTTGTGGAAGGAAAGAAGATACTCGCAGGCAAATTCAACAAGCAATGGTGCAAAGTGCTCATAATTTGGATGCTGGAGATAGGGCCCAAGACCAGCCAATCTCCCAAATATGTTCAAGACCCAGAGGAGCTAGAGGCCATCAGTGTCCTGCCCACATTTTCACAAGTCCCTTTCTTTTCATTAATTTATTGATTTAAGAAGTATTTATTATGCCCTACGGTGTCTAAGACACCCATCTAGACCCGGTGGAGGTTACAAAGACATTTAAATCAAATTCAAGGAGCTTACGGTCTCCTGGGCAGAAGTGGTGGGAGGAGCTATGGGAAAGGGATACAGTTAAGACAGAAATGTCTAAAAAGATAAATGACAAAACCAGAGCTCTCATCAGGCAAAAGGGGTTCATGGCCCAGGGAGATGGGCAGAAAAGTGCTGTTTTTAGAGGAAAAAGTGACTTCTGGAAACTGGAGAAGACAAACAACCTGGAGGAAGTGAGCTTTAAAGGATGGGGAGAAAGTGGTGGCCAGAAGCAGGGATAAGGAGGGAGAATGAAAAGAAAAAGACTTGGGCAATGCCACAGAGCGGGGAATTCCAGATGATTTTCTTCATCATTCTGCCCTGCCCCCTCCCTCGAGTCAAAGCTAATTGGGGAGTAAAAGGAGATGTTTACCAGGAGCAAAACCAAGGTTTAAGAGATAATCGCGAAGAATTATAGACAAATGTGTGGTAATTCACAACTGCTTTTCAAGCCAAGACATGCATAAATGAATACAAAACGCATACTAAAGAGGTCACCTTTCCTTCAGGTCTAAGGGCTGGTTGCACAAGATGACGCATGTGAAAAATTGGCACCGGGGGACATTGGGTAACGGCCAGCTTTCACTGTTGTGCTTGGATCACACCACCTGGAACCTGGGAGTCACAAACTTTGGGAGTTGAAGATATTTCCCTGAAGGCTTGGCAACTGAGACCTTACCTTCAGTTGCCTATGCTGGGAGAGGATTTCTTCTTCGCTGGCCTTCACCCTCTCCCCAGTGAGGGAGTAGGCAAGCCAGACTGGATGAACAAGAGCAAAAGCCCAGCCAAGAACTCTGCACTTTTGTAAAGAAACCAGGCTCTGGAAAGCCATGGAGACTCTGGGCTACATGAGCACCACTTGCCTTTGGTGGTTGTGTCTAACGCTAAGTTTCCCGTTATCCTCAGCCACCCCAAAACGAACCTACAGTGCCAGTAAATAAGAATTTTCTGCTATGCAAACACGGCTTTAAGACCACCCCCAAGTCCCAACCAGATGGCTGCCCCCAGGCCTCTGCCAAGTAGAAATTCCATAGCCATTATTCTTACCAGCTCACTCAGAGCAACTAAAGTATTACAGACAGGCTATAGGAAGACAGCGGCTGGGTCAGAGTCCCAGAAGGCTCCAAATAGCTTTGCCATTTACTCAGCAAGAGTCTGAAGCCCAACTAACACCAGGGGTTGTTGGAGCAACATTGTGTAGCCAACCGGCCTATGTGAAGATCACACCTCTGGCTTTTCCCACACTCAGCCACAGAACAGGTGAGTGATGTCCATGGGGTAACCATTGCCCACCAGGGGCTGGGAGTAGGAAGGTAAATGTTTCTCCATTATCTCCCTTCTTCCTACTCCTGGATATTCCTGAGATGCATTTCACAAAGCTTCTTAGAATGTCTTGTTTAGTGGTGGCCAATTCAATAATTTATCATTTTGTTGGTTCTCCCTCCTTCCCTGTTTCACTCTTAAGGAAACTACTGACAGATAAGCATTCCTATCAGGCTCTGCTTTGGGGAAAACCCAGACTAAGGCATTCAGTAACCTCCAAAAAGTATCACTTGGCTTCTGAGAATGAGGGCACAGTGATGAGGGTTTCCTGGGTCCTTGCTTCAGTGTGTGTTGAGTGTGAATCTTCCTCTTGTACCAGTCAGGCACTGACTCTGAGAGGTCCTCAGTACATCTAAACTAAAGAAGGAGGAGAAACAGATCCCTTTCCCCACCTTGGGGAGGAGTGAATTCTTCTTACCAAGACCAATTTCATTGTGTTGATTCATAGAATACATCTATTTTTTTTTTTTTTTTTCAGAGAGAGAGAGGGATAGACAGGGTCAGACAGACAGGAATGAAGAGAGATGAGAAGCATCAATCATTAGTTTTTCATTGCTTGTTGCAACACCTTATTTGTTCATTGATTGCTTTCTCATATGTGCCTTGACCGCGGGCCTTCAGCAGACCGAGTAACCCCTTGCTGGAGCCAGTAACCTTGGGTTCAAGCTGGTAGGCTTTTTGCTCAAACCAGATGAGCCCACACTCAATCTGGCGACCTCAGGGTCTCGAACCTGGGTCCTCCGCATCCCAGTCCAATGTTCTATCCACTGTACCACCGCCTGGTCAGGCTATAGAATACATCTTGTGCAGGGCCAGTGACTCACCACATAAAAATGAGACGAACAATTTTACTGAAAGTGGGGTGTTTTGCACACTTCTTACATACACACATCAGGACACAAAGTGGGATGAAGTGGTTTGGCTGATGTCTGTGTGTCCCCCACTCAACGTGGAGATTTTAACAAATACAGCAAGGAGGCTTGCGTTTGAGAATCCACCTTCCTCTTTCAAAGCAGGTGATAGGTGAGAATAAGGGGGGGGGGGGCTGGGGACATGGGGAAAAATGGAATTAGAGTTAAAATAAACCTGAGAGGAAAGAGCAGAATTCTAAAGAGAGGTAAAAAAGAAAACCTCATCTACACCTCTATTTGAGAGTCTGGATCTGACCATAATGGCTTTCAAAGTGACATAGAAAGCATCCAGAAATGTTGTGGGGTGGGTGGGGGTGGGAACATGAGTTTTTTTTTGGGGGGGGATGCAATAACAAAGATTACAAATAATAATAAAAAGTAGTGTTTAGTTTTTAGCACTAATCCACAGATCAAAATTCCCCTCCCGCAGCCAAGGCTCCATTGGAGCAAAGATGGCCCGGGCGCTGGGGATGGCTCCTTGGCCTCTGCCCCAGGCGCTAGAGTGGCTCTGGTCACGGCAGAGCGACGCCCTGGAGGGGCAGAGCATCACCCCCTGGTGGGCAGAGCGTGGCCCCTGGTGGGCGTGCCGGGTGGATCCCGGTCGGGCGCATGCGGGAGTCTGTCTGACTGTCTCTCCCTGTTTCCAGCTTCAGAAAAATACAAAAAAAATAAAAAATAAAAAAAATTATGTTTTAAGCTTAAGACTTTGTTGTGGTTATAACATTATTATTTTTTTCTACATTAACAATGTACAGACTAGAACAAAAAATATATATTTCTGAGTTTTTTGGAAGGGATTGAATCACAAAGAAATATTTTCTCCATGCCCAGGGCTATAAACATCTCTAGGGTCCTGAACATCAACCCCACAGCATCATGGAGCTTGGCTAGAAGCAGGAGATATGCAGTCCCCACTCCTAGGTATTTATTCACCCCAGAGAAAATAAAAATTTACACTCATATGAAAACTTGTACACAAATGTTTATACATCTTTATTCATAACCCCCCAAACTGGGCACCACCCCAATGTCCTCCAACTAGTGAGTGGAATCAAACTGTGGGACAGCTATACAATGCACAAGTGCTCACCAATAAAAAGGGCAAACAATAGTTGTACGCAGCAGCGGAAGAAGAATGAATCTCAAATGCATTTTGCTAACTGAAAGGGGCTAGTCTCAAAAGGTTGTATGGTTCCATTTCTAGGGCATTCTGGAAAAGGCAAAACAGACAGAAAAGGGATCACTGGATGTCCAGGGCTGTGGGTGAATGGAAGAAGGGGACTGATGGCAAAGGGGCACACGTGAATTTTTGGGGGTGATGGAACTGTTCTATATGTTTATTATGGTGGTGATTATACAACTGTATGCATTTGTCAATGCTCATGAATTGTACACCACTGAAAAGGGTAAATTTTACTGTATGTCAATTTTACCTCAGTGTAAAAAGAAAAAAAAAAAAGATGAGCTTTGGAGTCACTGGCCTAGGAAAGAAGCTCAGCTCCACCACTTTCTTTTGTGTGACCTTGGAGAAGTTACCTAAGTTTTCAGAGCCTTGGTTTCCTCACCTGTACATGAGGCTTAAATAGCTTCTGCTTGGCAGGATTGTCATAAAGACTGACTGAGGAATACAGTGCCTAACACCCACTCATTAGCTCTCATTATGACCATCCAGCCAGGAGTCCCTCTCCAGTTGGTCTGGAAATTTGTCTTCCCTACAATCTGCCACCCCAGGCCTCCAGACATCCGGGCTCTGCCAGCATAGAGTGCTGGGGAGAAATTCATGCTTCCCTAAAAACTCTGGGAAGCAATCTGGGCTGGATTAGTTCATGGACTCCTAACCAATAAGCTGCTGTTCTTGGGTATGTTTTTTTCCTTTTTTAATTAGAGTACAATTGGCATACAATATGACATTAGTTTCGGGTTTACAACATAGTGATTCGACATTTATATGACTAACAATATGATCATCACGATACGTCTAGTAACCATCTGGGTTTTTTTTAACTCTCCCTCCCACAGCTACCAGCTGTGACCCTCAGCCAAGCCAGTAAGCTTGCAAATGCCACACCAGGTGACAATATGTGTGCTCACCCTCCCTTGCTCCCACAGGTCTGTGATTTATCTATTCTTCGTGTTCTGGCACATAGTGACATAGACATTGGATAAGTGAACAGTTTGCTATCCCATGGCAACTAGCTTCTGGGCATTTCTGTTTTACAATGCTAAATATTGTCTGAATGCAGGTTCTAATACTTTTCTTTCTTTCTTTAGTTGTGTGTGTGTGTTTCTTTTGCATAGTAATTAAACCTACTGCCCAACTAAACTGTTCTAAAGGTTCCAAGCAGACTTTTCTACATTTAGGAAGTTTTGTGAAACATTCCATTCATTATATTAAGTAACAAGATGAAACCCCTCCTAACAGATTTTCATTGATTAGGATGAAGTTTAAAGCACAAACCATATGTGCAGTGTGATCAGGATGTGACTGCTCCTTTATTCCTTAACAGAGACACTCATACAATGGATGTTTACAGGGAATCTCCTCTGTGCTAAGGTCGGGGCGGGGTGGGGCTGGGGGTGGGGGTGGGGGGACGGGAGGGGGCTGGAGTGCTAAGGAGAATCGAAGGGCTCCTTCCCGCACCTAAGTATGCACACTGTCAGCGTAGAGACACATTGCCTCTTAAGAGTCTTGGTTTTCTCAGCAGTAATTGTTAAGGTCACTCCAGACCCATTCCAGAACAATCTATGACTTGGAGATTGTATTGCAATCTGTGGTGGATAGGGGATTTTTTTTTTTTAATGGAAAATGGTGATGCTCCTGCTGCTGGTGGAGTTGATGACCTTACTGACCTGAAGAAGAGAAAGAATTTTTAAAAATGTGTGTTATTTACAAGTTCCCATGTCTCTAGCTGTTTTGAAATTGCTTATGATGGACTGGAAAGATACATAGCCCCTCAGATGGGGTAGGGCAGTGGGGAGAGAGTACAGGAGGGCTTTAACTGATATTTGTAATGCTTTATTCCTTAAAAAACAACTTTAAAAAGGAATTCATTAGGGCTAAATGTTACGTCGAAATATAAGGAGTTTATCCACGCTGCGCTTTTTCATGTTTGAAATATTTCTTGATACATTCTAAAAGGCACAGCCCTTTCTTTTTTCTTTTTTTTTTAAGTAACAAAAACTATGGTTGAGGGCATCTTTCGTCGTAGAAAGGGTGTCGTTATGTTTACCTGAGTAATCCACACTCCCTTGGAAATAACACCCTGCTACCGGTCCTCTCTCTCCCCTCTCCACGCTAAGCGTTTTACGGGATCCTGCCTGTACCGCTTAGGTGCACAGAGGGACCCTCGGAGTTAAACTGTGACAGCTAGGAGCACCGGCACTCCGCGCGGCCAGACCCTGGCCCGACACCCTGCGGACCGAGCAGCTTTGAGCTCGCTTTGCTCAGGGCAGCTCGGAGAACTCGGCGCCCAGGCCCGATTGGGAGCAAAAAGGACTCCGCATATCAAAGGAAGGATGGACGAGGGGGAGGAGTGAATTGGCTTGCCCGCAAAGGCTAAAAATAATCCGGCTTTGTAGACTTCTTCCTCCATCCGGCTGGAAAAGGGAAGGGGGCAGAAAGGGGAGAATTTTTGCATTGGTCCTGACTGCGAAGCTTGTGCAGGTCAGAAAAAAGCTAACCTGGGAGCCTCCATCCCAGGCTCTCTCCCAAATCCACTTCGTTTCACTAGAGTTCATCACTCATCTCTTTGATGATAGATGTGATTGGAACCAGGTGGGGGTTCTGCCCCTCTGTCCCACTGTTTAGAGGAAAGCCCGGGCCAGCTGGGATGCCAGGCAGCCTCTGTGAGCTGTATCCTCAGCCCACCTGAGCACGGGCACTTGGCCTCTCTGAGGAGAGACCCAGCTCCTTGTGAAGGCTGCCAGGACTGATAGAAAACCTTGCTCTTCCCCTAGATTGTTTCAAAGCAAAGGGAATAATGGACAGGAAGTGCTTTCAGCCTCCTTAAGGAAGCCCAAGTGATGCAGCTTCTTGTGGTCAGATGCAAGCTGCCCCCTTGGTCAGAGGTGGGTTTTTCCTTTCGCTAGGTTCCCTTTACTCCTGGCCTGTCAATTTTCTCAGTAACACAAGGACTCCTTAATGCGGGGGGCCCTGGGTTGCTTCTCCTCCCCGACTCAAATCTGGGTATTTGTAATCCTGTCCAAAGTTCTTTCCACAGCAATGACTTCTTTTGTAGACAAAGATTACTGCCATCCGGGAGGCCCAATGGGTGGACAGCACTGGAGAATGTTGGAGCCACAGCTTGACAAAAATTCTTTCCTTGATCGAACTTTAGGCTCTGCATCTTCTCTTGAGCCCACCTATGCACTTCCTTGTAAAATCTAGTTTTAGCAAGAACCCTGTAAAGTCAGTTTAACCAGAACCCCCCACCTTCAATATCTGATGGCCCTCAGTAGCTGATTAGCTCTCCTATCCGCCACCATCCCCCAGGTGACGGCTGTCTGATCACTCTGAGTAAAGTCTGCCTTACCATCTGTAACAAATGTCCTTTTTTTTTTTTTTTTTAAACAATTTCCTCCCGGATCTCAGGTGGGATCTCAGATGGGAGCGAGTGCTAGCAACAAGCAAGGATGGGGATTCTACCCCTTTCAACCACTGAGTAAAGTATTCTGCAAAGTATTTCCTGCAAAGTATTCTGCAGTGTGATGACCTGTGAGTGGAACCCCACACAGCACTGGCTCTGGGTGGAAATCTCACTTAGCGGGGCACAAAAGTGCCATGTGGCCAATTTCCTTTTACTTGAAGAATATGCCACCCCCACTGATTTAAAAGGTATATATCAAAAACCCTAGCTCCCTCAACACAGGTGTTATTGCTAAGTATTTACCAAGACCTCACAGGTTGCAGAAACACTTCCACTTGTGCATGGGGATAGTTCTGAATAAGAACAAGTTGTGCAGCTTCCCAATGAGGTAAAAAGTCCATGTTGGTCAAATAAGTTTTTAAATATGATATATGTTTGCTCGCTTATAGTTTGTATTGGGTGTGGGGGACAGGCTGTAAGCAGGCAGGGTGGTTATAGCCTAAGGCTTAGTTTTAAAACTAAGCTTTTCCCCACACCCTTGACTGATTGCATGATGTGGGTGGTGCACTCTCATGAGGAATCTCATTATGCCTTAGATAAGTGACTTTGTATCAGAGACTTCCTTATTTGTATATTGGATTAAAGATTTTGATTTCTACTTTATAAAGTGGGGCAGACCGGGAGCTTGCTCTCTTGGTTCCTGACATTAGCATTAGAGGGGAGAGCAGAGAAAGTCCACGTGGGGGAGGCCAGGAGAAGCAGCCAAGATGGTGGAGTGCTGAGGGAGAAGCCAATTTGTGCAGAGTTTGTGCAGAGAGAAGGAGATAGGGAACAGAGGTGAATAAGGCTGGTGAGCTAGAAACCTTTGATCCTAGGAAAATTCGGATAAGTCAGTAGCTTTGTGAGCACTGAATGAGTGGGTTTTGGAGCCCAGTGTGTGTTTTTACTTGCCCGCCAGGTGCAAGCTAGGATTAAAGCTAATGGCCCCCAGTTCTTGGCTCCATTGTTTCTTTACCGACTGTCCAAATCCAATATGAACCTGCATGGGCCAGGAGGCTGTGATGGTGGCCGTGGCTACTGGCTTTACAGTCCATCACTTCCTAGATGGGAATTTGAAAAATTGTTAGGTTCCACCTGCTTAAATCCCCAACTGTACTTCCTTGAATTACTTTTGAGAAAGAACACAAGCAGCTACAGTAATATCTTCTGAGGGCTTACTCTCTGCCTGGCCCTGTGCTTAGCATTTAAATAGATCATTTAATCCTTGTATTAGCAGGGGTGGGAACTGAGGCTTTAAGGGAGCTGTGAAATATTCCACTGTCACACAACTGGTAAAAGGTAGAGCTGGGATTCAAACTCCGTTCTGTCTAGCTCTACATCAGAGCTCCTAACCATGATTTCACGAAGGGCCATCGTTGAGATGCGAGAGGTCTAGTGTGGCAAGTATACAAAAAGAGACATTGAAAGATGTTTGCTTGAACTTCCAGGTCACCTCCTGACTTTCTTCAGGATAGTGAGGAATGGCACAAACTCGGCTGGGCCTCAGAATTGCAAAAGGAAATAATGGTATTAGGTTGGCCTCCTTCACAAGAGGGGTCAAATGGATTTTACTGTTAATCTCTGAAGGGAGACAGACGGAGATAAGCAAGCACACAAGAGGAAGTTACCAACATTCCTCAGGCTTGTCACTCTCAGAAAGTATCCTTCACAGCTGTGGTGTCTGCAAGACAGACCCTCCCCCCAGCCTTACCAGATTTCAGCAGATACTAGGGATAAACGGGAAACCACAAACTTGAAATGGGCTGCTTTAGGTGCCCAGTTATCAAAGGCTTTATTTACATTTCAAGGGAAGTCAGAACTGGCCCCTTTTTGGGAAACTGGAGTCATTAAACAGGAGAGGACTTTAGAACCTGGCAACTTAGCTATTTGCATCAAAATTTTCCTCAAAGGAGGAAAGACAGATGTCTCCAGTATACCCCAAGAGGCCCCATAACAGGCATCAGTTTCCTTGAAGTTTGATCCATATCTTTTAAAATATACAGAAAGTTTTCATTCTAGTTATATCCGTACCCATCCATTTTAGCAACAAACTACTTTTGATTACTTTATCAAATTATCTGGCTTTCCCCTTAAATCTTTGAGTAATTGATTATAGTTATACACTAAGCATGGTTCTAAAAGCTTTATAGGCATTATCTCATTTAATTCTCACGATAACCCTAATGAGTAGGTGCTATTATCCTTCCACTTTATAAGTGGGAAACTATTCTCCAATGCTGAGACACCATGGAGATGGTTATCCTGCGGCTTCTCCCAACGTGGGCATTATGGATGAGTGTCCTCCCATAATTAAGGCTGTATAAAAGTCTTCATTAGTGTCCTTTTTTAAATATAAAAGTACATAATAAATATTATGGTACACATAATTTCCTTGCACTGTTCACTTTTGTAAGACTGAGAAGCCCCTGCCATCTCTCTGAGAAAAACTGAAATGGGAATGTATTTGCCTTTGATGTTGCATTATTTCAGATAAAGACCCAGTTTAAGTGGTGATTAAGCAGCTCAGACTCAAAGCATGGGCTCAGGAGTGACAAATCCCTACGCAGCCACTTCCCCCTTGTGTGATCCTGGCTATCATTTACTCTCTCAGCCTCAGTTACTCACCTGAAATTAGGGTTAATGCAGACACCCCCATTTTATTGTGCTTCATGCTACTGGTGCTTCACAGACGTTGTGTTTTTTTACAAGTGGAAGGCAAGACTCTCCACCAATAAAAAGATTACAACTAGATTTATCACTATGGTCTGGAAATGACCGATAAATATCTCCAAGGGATGCCTTTAATAGGGATGGTCCCATTTAGGTTGGTCCAAGAAGCAACCAATGAATGCACAGCTAAGTGGACCAACACATCGATGTTTCTCCCTCTCTCTCTAAAATCAATCAATAAATTTAAATTTTTTAATTGGGATAAAGATGGAGAAGGGGCACCTATCTATTTTTTTTTAATTATTAATTTTTTTAGAGAGGAGAGACAGAGAAAGAGACAGAGAGAGAGAGAGAAGGGGGGAGGAGCAGGAAGCATCAACTCCTATATGTGCCTTGACCGAGCAAGTCCAGGGCTTCAAACCAGCTACCTCAGCATTCCAGGTTGACACTTTATACACTGCACCATCACAGGTCAGACAAGGGGCACCTTTCTATAGCCCTCTAGACCCTGCCTAAGGAGAAGACATAGTTAGGATCATTAGTTCCTTTCTTACTCTTGTTTGTGTCCTTGTCTCCCCAACCCCCCATCCTGTATATGACGATAGCAGAGAAGTAACAAACCTGGATAAACCTAATGAAAACTTCTCTCCACAGACCTCATGGAGCCTGGATTGACCATTGTTGGCCCTGTCTCTTGCTAGCTGTGATATTTTGGATAATCACTTAACCTCCCTTGTCCTCAATTCTTCATTTACAAAGGCAGGAATGACCTAGGACTTTTTAATGTTCTCTGTAACACTGAAGACTAGACAGCACTATACAAACATGAAGAATGATCACTCTCCCTGGAAAAGGCCTTCCCCTCAACATGAGCTGGTGGGAGATTCTGAGGGCAAAGGTCATTAGGGAAAGAGAAAAGGTGTCTGCAGATCACAGGTCACATTCAGAACAAAGAGAAGCTGCAGAACTCCTCAGACATCTCTGATTTAGGCAGAATAGGTCCCAGAACCTTTCTAGAGACATGAGACTCTCTGAAATTTACCTTCCCATGGGAATGACTATAAGCATCAATTGTCCTGCAGTCATATCAGTGGAAACCTTTGGCTTGAACTAAAAGCTCCTAATATACTATATTAACCAGCACTTTTAGAGGTCAGAATATGTCAAGAGTTCCCTAAAGAACTAATAGTGCAATCTGTGCTCTATTGTCCAAGGCTATTTTGGGTCTTATAAACCATAAGTGCAATTAAAAGAAAATCAATGCTCTCAACAACTGAAAGTCAATCGAATTACTTCAGCTTTCCCCATTGCCTCTCTGGGAATCTGGCTACAGCATTTGGATCTTGTGCAGACACCAAGCTACTTCACCAGCAGATGAAAATATAGGAAGCTCCAAACTTCCAATCAAAAGTCTAATTAGAATATGGGTCATAAATCTTTGGTTCTGCCATAGTTCAACAAGGACAAAGTCTGGCAACCTTCCAGCCCTGCAGAGCAGTAGCACCATGGAATTGGGGTGGCTGTTGGTCCCATTTGCTCCTCCTCTTCCTCTTAGTTAAATCCTAAGATTGTGGTGCATAAGTATCATTAGGGACTTTTTGTTTTGCTTTTACCAAAAAGGGAGTCTGTTTTCCCCAAAGGTACCTGACAGGTTTTTATCAGTTTTGTGCCTCCGCCTCAGGCTAAATCCTGAGAACTGTCCATCTCCAGGTGCTTTCCTAAGTGACCCCTGTAGTTCTGCCCCCACTCCAGAGCTGGGAGCGTCAGAGGACAGAGGAGCAGCATCTGCCGCTGGATCTGCGCTCACTGAAGGTCAGCCCTGTGGGCATGGCACCCAGGGGTAGAGTGATGCGGCTGGGCTGAGGGCTTTCTTCAGGAGGTGGCCACTGTGCTGAGGGGATTGATAACGCTGCACATGTCCCATTCCAGAACACCAATTGGGAAGCTCTGCTGTATACCCTCTGCCCTCTGAGCCACGGTTTTCTCATCTACAAAATGGGAAAATATTACCACTTGCACTGAGTGGTTGACTCCCAGTGGAGACCAAGTGCCCAGTACAGCCCCTGGCCACAGCAGGCACTCACCAACGCTGCTGCTTTTCCCTTTCTTTCTCCTCCCGCCTGATGTCCAACTGCCGAGGCCCATGACAGCCTAGTGATTTTCCAGTTCTAGAGTGGTATGACCTTTTAGTACCCAACCCTTGAGAGAGAGCTATGTTGAGGAGCTCCTGTCTGCCTTTCTTCTGCTAAGAAAAACCACCCAGCCCTGGCCAGATAGCTTGAGTGGTCAGAGCGTCGTCCCAAAGCACAGAGGTTGCCACTTGGATCCCCAGTCAGGGCATGTACGGAAACAGATTGATGTTTCTGTCTCTCTATATATACCTTTCTCTCTCCCTAAAATCAATTTAAAAAAATTTTTAAAAAAAGAAAAATTACCCAATACTCTTCCAATGCTGTACAAGAGCATTTCTAACAGCCCACCTGAGGGTTATCTGATGCGCTACAGTAGAGGTTCTCAAAGTGTGACACTGGCAGCATCCGCACTTGTTAGAAATGAAAAATCTCAGGCCCCACCTCAGACCTATTATTTTAAAACTCTAGAATTGAGGCCCCACAAGCTGGACTTTACAAGTTATCCAGGGCTGATATACGGCTCTAAGGAAACACAACTTTGTGCTTACAAAAGTGTCTGCCACGAACACTACACAAGTGTTGAGTCTTGCCATAAATTAGCACGTGTACATATAAGATTGTGATAGTGTACACATCACATGCTTGTGCCTTGGAGCAAAAGGCCCAGTCAGAGGACTGGAGGGGTCAGTGCGTCCTCGGGGCTGACCAGGAACAGGGCTGTCATCAGAACGCTGGCTGACACTGGAAGGCAGAAGGCAGCCCAGGGCGCATGTGGTTGGTGAGCAGATGGAAATTAGAGGCAGGGTCTGAATAGGACAGACTCAGCTGGGATGAGGTCTTAAAATCATACGTGGGAGGCTCCGAGCTGTCTGGGGGCAACTTTAGCCTTTTAGAAGACTTTGGTCTCAGGGGTGGAGGTATGAACACATAATGCAGTGTACAGAAGATGTGTTGGAGAACTTTGCACATGAAACCTGTATAATTTGTTAACCAATGTTACCCCAATAAATTCAATAAAAAATAATAAATGACTTTGGTCTCCATGAGCTGACACTTTTAAGACTTAAAGTTTCCAGGTTTACCTATCTGTCCTGCTCTGTTTTCTCCAGGTTACTGACTATGTTGCATTTTCCACAGTTCTCCAAGTGACTCACGGTGGTGGCACTGTTGTGTCTGGGGTATGGGGCAGGCAGCCCAGGGCAGATGGGGCTGATCCGGGAGCCGCCCACAATCCTCCTCACACCTACCTTCCTGCCTCCCACAGCTTCCACTTCAGGGTTTTGAGGTCAATTCCTCTACAGTCTGGGGCCAGAGAATCAGGAACTGAGTTCTCCATCAGGGCATCAATATTTATGTAACAGATAGCTGACTAAATAATTGTTCTGGACAATAGAAATACAAAGTGAGGCCCAGTATACATCTGCTAGTTTTCCATGTGATAATATGCCAGACTCTTGCAAAATATCTAGCCCTGTCACAAGTGGGTTGATCCATTTATACATTGCTACGTAGATATTTAAAACTGGATTTGAATCTTCACAACAAAAGTAATTTTATAAATATTTGAATTCTATTTGAAACATACATTTAAAGAGAAAACATGTTAAAGGAATCTCTTGATGCCAAGAAGGTTTGTGTTTGTCGTATTTCAAATCATTGCTAACTAATGCACTAAGGGCAATGGTGTTACTTTTAAAAGACTTTGCTTTAATGAGATACCACCTCACACCTGTTAGATTAGCTATTATTAACAAGACAGGTAATAGCAAATGTTGAAGAGGCTGTGGAGAAAAAGGAACCCTCATACACTGTTGGTGGGAATGTAAAGTAGTACAACCATTATGGAAGAAAGTATGGTGGTTCCTCAAAAAACTGAAAATAGAACTACCTTATGACCTAGCAATCCCTCTACTGGGTATATACCCCAAAAACTCAGAAACATTGATCTGTAAAGACACATGCAGCCCCATGTTCATTGCAGCATTGTTCACAGTGGCCAGGACATGCAAACAACCAAAAAGCCCGTCAATAGATGACTGGATAAAGAAGATGTGGCACATATACACTATGGAATACTACTCAGCCATAAGAAATGATGACATCGGATCATTTACAGCAAAATGGTGGGATCTTGATAATATTATACGAAGTGAAATAAGTAAATCAGAAAAAACCAGGAACTGCATTATTCCATACATAGGTGGGACATAAAAGTGAGACTAGGAGACATTGATAAGAGTGTGGAGGTTACGGGGGGAGGGGGGAGAGGGAGAGGGAAAGGGGGAGGGGGAGGGGCACAAAGAAAACTAGATAGAAGGTGACAGAAGACAATCTGACTTTGGGTGATGTGTATGCAACATAATTGAACAACAAAATAACCTGGACATGTTATCTTTGAATATATGTATCCTGATTTATTGATGTCACTCCATTAAAAAAATAAAATTATAAAAAATAAAAAAAAGAAATAAATACAAAAAAAAGACTTTGCTTTTTTTGAACCCCTGAATAGCATTTTTTCAAGTTGTAAATTATTTTATTTTTCAAAGCGTTGACTAGACCAAGCTGGTAATGCAGAAATATGTTCTACTTGGAGAGAAATGGGAGGAAAGATGGGCAGAGGGGAGGAGTTCACTTGCAAGTTCAGGATTTCCATGCATTGCAGCCAGTACACCCCACTGCGGCTTCTATGGGGGTGACCAAGGAACAATTAATGAAGTTCTGTGGGTTGAGGAATGTCCATACAAAGTATGCATGATATATACAGAGAGAGAGAGAGAAAGAAAAAACCGGTAGAGATACTGATATAGTTCTGATTGGCATAGCAATATGCGTATATATATGAACATCTGTGGCAAAATTTTAGAGTGTTTTACATTTTCCCAAATATTTGTGCATAACATTCAAGGAACACTTAGTGAGTTTTTACTATGTAAGAGGTGTTAGGTCTACAATGAAGACTTAGAGAAAGGTCCTCAAACCGTTCATTCTTGTTATTAGTAGGTAATATCACCTCTATCTGTACTATGGAATCCAAATGAAATGCTTGCAGTGGTCAGTGGGGTAACATGTTGTAGATACATTTGTAGTGGAGAAGGTAGGAAGATCAGTTCAATATAAACATTATAAACAGCATAATTGGGCCTGACTTGGTGATGGCACTGTAGGTAGAGTGTCGGCCTGGGATGCTGAGGACCCAGGTTTGAAACCCAAGATTACTGGCTTGAGTGTAGGCTCATCCAGCTTGAGTCCAAGGTCACTGGCTTGAACAAGGGGTCACTGGCTCAGCTGGAGCTCCCCAGTCAAGGCACATAAGAGAAAGCAATCAATGAACAACTCATGTGCCACAACTACCAGTTGGTGCTTCTCATCTTTTTCCCTTCCTGTCTCTCTGTCCTGGTCTGTCCCTCTCTCTCTTTCTCTCTGTCTCCCTTGCTAAAAAGAAAGGGGGGAGGGGATAAGTGGAGAATGTGATTAAGAGCACAAGTCTGAAACAAATTACCTGCATCCATTTCTGTTGCTTACTAGTTGTGTGATTCTGGGAAAGTAACCTAACCTCTCTGTGTCTCGGTTTTCTAATCTGTAAAATGGCAATAGCAATAGCAATAATACCTAACTGAAAGGGCAATTGTAAGGATTCAATGAGTTAATAATATAGGTAAGGCACTTTGAAGAGGTCTTTGAACATAATAAGCACTACATTTGTTTCCTATTACTATTTTTAGTTTATTTAAATTTGGAGATCAACTTGAAAGGATATTTCATTCACCTCTAGTTAATAGAGCCACAATATGTCAAGAAAGAAGAGATGCAAAGGAGGTAGGTTTTCAAGGTCATTTAGTCATTTCATTACCCTAGAAAAATACTCTGGTACCTTAAAGGATCCTAAGGCATTATTCCTTGGTAAGTCATAAGTTGGTCCTGATCGGCACCATTCACAAGTTTATGTTCTTGCATGGTGCCCACACCTTTACTCCTACATGGCCCAACACCCCAGAGAGCAGTGGATGAATGCCATTATTCAGGCCAACCAAATCAGTTGGAGCCATGTGAAGGGGGGAAAGTCCTGATAGGTAGACCTGTAAATGGAACTTTTAACTGTAACAGCCATCCAGAGTAAATGAGTTCCATGGCTGGAAACCATCACTCCATTTGTCTGATAAGTTACTCAAAAAAGTTTACCATGTTCAGGTCTTTAAAGATGAATGCCTATCTGCTCTAATGGCCCCAGCTGTGTGCAGAAGTCTCTCCCTGACTTCCCTTCTTGATTCAGATGGCCCTTCTAAAAAGTCATCCAAGGAAGTCACTTAACCACTTAGTTTCCTTATCTGCCAAAAGGAGAAAACTCTCAGAGCCTTTGCTCCTACTACCTCCCTAGGGACTTTATAGTATCTGTGGAACTCAGAATCTTATCTAAAGTGTCCAGAGTTACAGAGACTAGAAAAGTGCCTGATTCATTCACTTTGAATTCACTGATGTTCCAAGAATTTGACTCACTAGATGATGTGAAGGTGGGCCTTAGGTCTGCCACTGTCTTTCATGTCTCTGGGAATTTGGCGGTTTAAACAAGAGAGAAAATTGTGAACATATCCTTTCTAAAAGACACTCTTTTCAGGTATTATGACTGTCTTCTTGTACATGGGCCTCTTCATAACATATTCCTGCTCACTCATATGTTTTAATAATTTCTTTCATTAGCTCTACCCATTGTGCACAGTAAGCATTACTAGATGCTGCCGCTGAAAGTACAAACTGCCTTATTGTAAACCAAGTCTTCCATGTTTTAGAGCCACAGGATGTGTTAAGAGGCACCCACCCCTGTCACTTCTAGGCCTTTTGGCTAAAATCAAGTGAAAAGGCACTCATCCTTGACTTTTTACCACCTCACCTAAAGGAGAGTTTAGCTGGAATTAGTAGTTTCAAGCAAAGAAAGTTGAAGCCAAAGGACACAAATGGGGTTATTTCTATAGTCTGCTTTTTTGGCTTTATCTCTTTACTTCCTGTGTTATCAAACAATGCTCAGTATGACAGTGGTTCTGACTTTATTGGGCATCAGAGTCACCTGGAGAGCTTGTTAAAAAGTAAGGATTGCTGGGCCCACCCAACTCTCATAATTTTGGACTCAATAAAACCAGATAGGCCTGAAAATTTGCTTATTCCCTACAGATGTTTCCCAGGAGATGCTGATGCTGCTGGTCCCAGAATCACACTTTGATAACCACTGGGTTGAAAGTGCATTCTTATGGGTGAAAAGTTCTGTGTGCAATTAGAGTGACCAGCTGTCCCGGTCTTCCTGGGATTAAAGGGTTTCCTTGGATGCAGGACTTTCAGTGCTAAGCCTGGGATAGTTCTGAGCCAACCAGGGTGGTTCATCACCCTAAGAGGAGAGGAGGTGACATCCAAAGTCTTTTTTTTTTTTTTAAGTGAAAGGCTGGGAGGCAGACAAACAGGCTCCTGCATGTACCTGTACCGGGATTCACCCAGCAAGCCCCCTACCAGGTGATGATGCCCATCTGCCCATCTGGGGCCACTGCTCCATTGCTCAGCAACCAAGTTATTTTAGCACCTAAGGCAAAGCCATGGAGCCGTCCTCAATGCCCAGGCCAACTTGCTCAAACCATCGGGCCATGGCTACAGGAAGAGAAGAGAGAGAGGGTAAGAGAGAAAGAAAGAGAGAGAGAGAAGGAGGAGGGGAGGGATGGAAAAGCAGATGGTCACTTCCCCTGTGTGCCCTGACTGGGAATTGAACCCAGGACTTCTACACACCCTACCGACGCTCTACCACTGAGCCAACCTGCCAGGACCAACAACTCTACTCTTTTTAAAGTCTGGACTAATTCAGTAGGCTAACTAGTTAGTTAAGAATTTATTAAATTAAAAAAAAAAGAATTTACTAAATTCCAGAGGACACATAAGGAGGTGTTAGACAAATGAAGACATTAAAAGAACACTTCTAGTTCTTATCTTCAAAGAATTTTCAATCTGAGTTAGTCTTTTATTCACTCATTCATTTACTGAACGAACACATTTCTATTGGCTGCCTACCTATGCTAGGCATTGGGGGAGGGGGTACATCAGTGAATAAGATGCATATCAAACCAGCCCTCATGAAGCAGTGTGTAACTGAGGAGGCATTGAACCTGAGTGAAAAAAGGGGGAAAAGAAATAATTCTCACCTTGAAGTAGAGTTGTGAGGTTTAATTAAGTAAATGTGTGGAGGAGACTCTATGAAAAGGGAAGAGTATGTTACAAGTATAATAATCACATGACCAGAATCTTCTGAAAAGTCCTAATTTATTTATTTAATTAAATTTCTTTTTTATTTAATTTATTGGGGTGACATTGGTTAATAAAATTATACGGGTTTCAGGTGCACAATTCTGCAATACATCATCAGTATATTGCATTGTATGTTCACCCCTCCAAGTTAGCTCTCCTTCCACTACCATCTATTCCCTCTCTACCCTCCACTACCTCCATCTGCCTCCTTTCCCTCTGAAAAGTCCTAATGTATGAGATCACATTTACCAGTGTTTGCATGAGGGGGGGAAATGGCCATGAAATTAGAAGTGAGGAGAACTGAGGCTTAGTTCTGGTTTGGCTACTAACTTTTTTTTTTTTTTTTCTGAAGTGATAAGCCGGGAGGCAGATTTCCACGTGCCCAACCGGGATCCACCCGGCATGCCCACTAGGGGGCAATGCTCTGCCCATCCAGGGCATTGCTCTGTTGCAACCTGAGCCATTCTAGTGCCTGAGGTGGAGGCCATGGAGCCATCCTCAGTGCTCCAGCCAACTTCACTCCAATGGAGCCTTGGCTGTGGGAGGGGAAGAGAGAGAGAGAAAGTAGAGGGGGAAGGGTGGAGAAGCATATGGCATTTCTCCTGTGTGCCCTGACTGGGAATCGAACCCAGGACATCCACATGCCAGGCCAATGCTCTACCACTAAGCCAACTGGCCAGGGCCGGCTACTAACTTTTGTTTGAACTTGAAGTAATCATTAATGTCTTTGTTCCTCAATTTCTTCACAGTATCACTATAAGGATCAAATAAAATATTATTATGGAAACACTTTAAATATCAGCAAGCTGATTTATTTGGAAGGCAATTTATTTGGTAAGGTATCACACAATTCTCACATCACAAATTCCCTACTGCAACAAAAGTGTTCAAATCAGAAAAATTTCTGTGACCTGTGGTTCTTTTATGGAAACTTTTTTAAAAAAAATAAAGAGCCTATGCGAGTATAAGGGTTTCATTTTAAAGGAAGGAGCTTCCATGATTTAGGGTGAGAAATTTCACCCTAATGGAAAATTCTTTGAAGACCTGGAATTTAAATCGGCACCACTCTATTTGAATTTGAATTTCTAATGCCAGAGATTCTAACAAATACCTAAGTAGCACTAGAAAAAAGTGCACATCTATTGTAACCTCTATCTTCTCATCTTTGAAAAAAGAGTCATTTTTATGAAGTTGAGAGCTAGTTAAATGCTTTTTATATGGATTCCTTTTATTCTTCACCAGGTGTATGGATTGGTGTGCAAGCATCCTAGGGGCACAAGATATATATATGAAGGTTAATAATTGAGTAATTTCCCATAGCCCTTAGATTAAGGATCAAATTAACTAGGCTAATGATTCTTAACCCTGGCTGCTTTACCTGGGAGAGTTTATTTACTGATTTTAGAAGAAAGAGAGAAAGGGAAAGGGGGGTAGGAGCTGGATGCATCAACTTGTCATAGTTACCTCTCTTATATACCTTGACCAGGTAAGCACAGTGCTTTGAACCAATGACCTCAGCATTCCAGGTCGGCACTTTACCCACCGTGCCACCACAGGTCAGGCTGCCTGGAATACTTTTTTTTAATGTTTTATTTATTCATTTTAGAGAGGAGAGAGAGAGAAAGAGAGAGAAAGAGAGAGAGGAGCAGGAAGCATCAACTCCCATATGTGCCTTGACCAGACAAGTGCAGGGTTTTGAACCAGTGACCTCAGCGTTCCAGGTCGACGCTTTATCCACTGTGCCACCACAGGTCAGGCATGGAATACTTTTTAAAAATACCTTTATCTAGTCCACCCTCCTCTAACTGAATCAGAATCTTTGTGGGTGAGCCCTGGGTTATAATTTTGTAAAAGCCATGTGGTCTGGCACTGGCCTCTCCAGTCTTGTCTGCCATCACCCTCCCTCTCCCTGTCTCTGCTCAGGCTCACTGGCAGAGTCCTTGGTACTGGAAATAGTCCAGGGCATTTGCACATGCTGTGCCCACTCTTGGCTTAAGCATTCCTTCCCTGACCTCCCAGAATATCCCCTACGCTTCAATGCATACTCTTCTTGCACCTGACCCTGGCCTCCTTAGAACACCTCACAGCTGCATTGTGCGTTTATTTGTGAGATCCTTGGATTATCATCCATCTCCCCACTGGGCTGTGAGTTCCTTGAGATCAGAGGCCAGCTGGTTTCTACTCCCTGTTGTATATTCTCAGCTCCAGAAAAGGACTCGGCAAAAAAAAAAAAAGGCTCTCAATACTTCTATCAGATGCAGGAAATGAATGACAAGATGGAAGATGATCCAATATTTTGTGTCACAGATTTTAAGAGATCAAAAAATACATATTTTTAAAAGTCATGTGTAAATTTAAGGAAGTATTATCACAAAACCTTGAACCCCATTTTATCTTAGCTGCAGCTCCCCCTGCCACACTTCAAAGACAAGCATCATTTGGAAAATAAATTACAGAACTAATATAATGAGCCATATCCTGTTGACAGTTATTTTGGGAGGTGCCTACAAAGGAGGGTTGTATGCTGCCTCTTCAATGCCTGGATGAGGACCCACAGTTTGAGGTCTCCCTTCCAGAGAGATATTTTGTGAAAAAAGAGACCAATTGGTAACTGCACTGCAAAGCCTAGTTTCTCTCATCCTGCTTCCACTGGGTCGTCTCTGTTAGACTGTCAGTTAGTTAATAAATAATACCTGTTTTTTAATCCAGAAGTGCAAACTGCTGTGACTTTGGTTCACATATTTGTAGCTTTAAATATCAAAGAGCTTAAGCCTTCCAGAGTCACCCCCTCTGAAAAAAGCCAAAGCTGGTCATCTCAAGCAAAGGAGTTTCCAGCCTCAACTGAAATACATAGTAGATAAAGTTCATTCACAAAGACAAAGAATGGTCTGTGTAGAGTATACATTTCAGATTCCAGGAGCATATAAATTGATGCATTCGGGATATTTGTATTTGAAAAACTGGAGGTCAATAACAAAAGTAATGACACATTTTTAAGTTATACGTTAGTCCCAGTCCTCTTTTTTCTGTCCTCAACCACTAACATGGCCCTGCTTGGGAGCTGGAGGGTTGAGGCAGCCTGTGGCACTACGTTGTGATTACAGAGCACATTCCTGTATCCTCATCCTCCACCCTGGCACCAAAGCCCCCAGAGGTGCGGAGGTACTGGCTTGTCCTAATTGTTATCAATGAATAAAACCAGCTGTGTTTGCTAGGCCCAGAGCTACACAGAACTAGGGTATTTGGCTTTCACTTCCTCTGCTCCCTTCCAGAAAGCCTTTCTTTCCTTCTAACCAGCACGAGTGTCCCAGGGATTGCGCAGCCCCTGGGAACACCCAGGGACCACAATCAGCTCCAACCTCTGGGACCCCCCATTTCCCTTCAAACAGAAAAGGAGGGTAATTCTTATCCTGCAGGGGCATTTGGAGGGTTCTATAAATAACGTTTGTCAAATCCCAGGCAGCAGTGGGTAAATGTTAAATCTGTGTGTGAAATGCTTCCTCCTCACTGTCAAAACGTCTAGTGTCTTGGCGATCTGCACTCAAGTGGACAGGAAATCATCTAAGAAGCTAAGTTACACGGCAGTGTGAGTGACTGGAAAAGGATTTCCTATCAGCTTCTCAGTGTAAGTGGCTCCATTTAGGAAGAGAAAAAAAGAAGAGGAAGAAGATATTTAGAGAAGTAAATATGCAGTGCAGTGTCTAATTACCAGGGACAGCATAATGTACTAAGCACTGGCCTGGGCCCGAAGGCCAGACTTCCTGAGTTCAGATCCTGCTTATGCCCCTGATTACCAGTGAAAGACCTTAAACAAGTTACTTAATCTTTCTGTACTTAGTTTTCTTATCCTTAAAAAGAGTTTGATATGAATAGTGCCATATCTCATAGGATGGTTGGCAGGCTAAATGAATTAATACTCATGTTCTAATAATGCTTAGAACAATGCCTGGCACATTCTGACTACTCAGTGAACATTAGGTATTGTCATGGATGATGGCATTTTCTTTTTTTTTCTCTCTCTCTCTCTTTTTTTGTATTTTTCTGAAGCTGGAAACGGGGAGAGACAGTCAGACTCCCGCATGCGCCCGACCGGGATCCACCCGGCACGCCCACCAGGGGGCGATGTTCTGCCCCTCCGGGGCGTCGCTCTTTTGCGACCAGAGCCACTCCAGCGCCTGGGGCAGAGGCCAAGGAGCCATCCCCAGCGCCCGGGCCATCCTTGCTCCAATGGAGCCTTGGCTGCAGGAGGGGAAGAGAGAGACAGAGAGGAAGGAGAGGGGGAGGGGTGAAGAAGCAGATGGGCGTTTCTCCTGTGTGCCCTGGCCAGGAATCGAACCCGGGACCTCTGCACGCCAGGCCGACGCTCTAACACTGAGCCAACCGGCCAGGACTAGGATGATCTAGGATGATGGCATTTTCAAGCACAGCTGTAGACATGGTGGGATTCCTGAGTGGTTACTTTCTTCCCCAAGTCCAAAGCAAGTGCCCACTCCCAATCATCATTATCATTTTGATGTTCAAACTGTTCCTAGAGTGGTCAATGGGAGCCTCGTTAGTGGGAGTCCTTTTGATGTGTAGCCCTATCATTTTCTGAGCACTTTCTTGATTTCTGGCACAATTAAATAGACCATAACATCTCTCTGGATGGATACTTTCTTCACCTTACGCCACCCAAAATCTAACATGTTGCCTCATCCTGCACCAACTCTGACACCCAACACTGTCACTGGCTCCCATCTCCCAACCACAGGTGCCCACCTTGCTCTGCCCCACCTGATGGTGAAGGACCAAACTGTACAGAAAGGAAGGGGAGCGAAGGGAAGAGGAAGAACCTTGCTTAGAGTTTATAAGGTTTTATCAACAGAAGTTTTATATATTTTGCTGTATTAGTTTGCTAGTGCTGCCATACCAAAGTACCACAGGCTGGGTGGCTTAAATAACATTTTCTCACAATTTGTCACAATTATAGAGGCTGGAAGTCCGAGGCCTAGGTGTCCACAAGATAGGCTTCCTTCTCAGGTCTCTCTCCTTGGCTTGTAGATGGCTGTATTTTCCTTTTTTCTTCACATGATCTTCCCTCTGTGCATGTTTACATCCTAATTTCCTCTTCTTATAAGGACACAAGTCATATTAGATTAGGGCCCAGCCTAATGACCTTATTTTAACTTAATA
Organism: Saccopteryx bilineata; assembly: GCF_036850765.1. Classification (NCBI taxonomy): domain Eukaryota; kingdom Metazoa; phylum Chordata; class Mammalia; order Chiroptera; family Emballonuridae; genus Saccopteryx; species Saccopteryx bilineata. The sequence continues at coordinate 121,865,952 of NC_089492.1, read as the reverse complement.
ATCTCTGTAAAGACCCTATCTCCAAGTATGGTCATATTCTGAGGTTTAGGACTTCAGCATATGGATTGGGGGGGAGGGCACAGTTCATCCCATAACCCTTGGTTAAGCTAATTCCTAGATACTATGTGGTTTTGGGGACTATTTTAAATGTCCTCATATTCTAATTAAATTATTTTTTCTAATTACATTTTTAGATAATTATTGCTAGTTTAGACAAACACTATTGATTTTTGTATGTTAACTAGCAACCTTCTTGAACTTATTATATTAAATCTAATTCTTTGTTGATTGTTTCCTTCACCATCAATTATACATGTACCTTATCACCTAACATCTTCTTTCTCAGTCAGTTTTATTTCCCAAGACCCACTATATCCTCCTGTAGGAGTCTCTCCTTCCCTGGTTAGATTCCCACAGACAACCCTGTATGGCAAAATTTAGAGGGAAATACAAGGTCAAAAACAGATTTTTTTTTTTTAAGATGAAAGAGACTTAAATGGACACAGGGAAAAAAGCACTTGGTGAGAAAGAAATTGAAGACAGAAGAGAAAGGGGAGTGATTTGATTACACTGGAAATCTGGAATGGGATTTTGGCAGAGGTGACAGGATTAGCCTTGGACAGAAAAAGAGAAGAAAGCAAAGGTGGGTGGGGATGTGGAAAAGATGGCAGGTTGGGGATGCAGAGATAGGTTGCAAGATTTCCTCTTCAAAGACTTCACCTGTAAAGTCATCTGTTTTAAGACAGGGGGATGTTGAACAACATGAGGAAGTTGAGGTTTGGATGGAGGGCTAAAGGAGAGCTGTAAAGGTTTGTTATCAGCACAGGGTTTTCCCTTTATCCCACCATGATTAGTTATACCTGTGTAACTTCAGGAATAAACCACTCCCTGCTCTTACTACCCTCATGAAAACAGAACAAGAGCTCTTGGCCAGTTCCTTCCAGACAGTTCAGGAGGTAAGAAAGCATTCATGAAGAGGCACATGGCTCTGTTCTTATTCTTAGTGGCTTGTACTGCCTCCGAAAATTCATGTTTGTCTTTGAGAAAGAAATGTGAGGTGTGTGCATATATCTGTTTCTAGCAGTTCCAAGAATCACCCACTAAAATTTTCAGGAGAATGATTATTCATAGTACAGCTATAGTAATGGGAAAACCTAAAAGCCAACTCAGCTTAGAGAGACCAAGCCCATGCCAAACCTCAAACTCTACACCTTGGGCCTCAGAATGAGATACAAGGAACAAACCACAAGCCCCAGATAACCACTGGTGCAAGGACGAAACACAATTGAATCCAACCTGGAGTTTGGAGCCCAGAACCAAGGGCCAGCCTAGCTCAGTCAAGCCAATTTATAGATTCATGAGCATAAGAATCAGGAATTGCTGTTTAAGCAACTGAGCTTAGGATCATTTGTTAGACAGCATAACCATAGCAGTAGCTGCCTGATACACCACTTTATATCAGAGGAAGTCAACCCTAGCAAAGGGGGAGAAGGGTAGAGGTGGACACTTTTAAGTTATTATTTCATCTGGTAAGCTGTATTTATTTACTCATTCATTCAAAAGATATCTAATGAGCATTTGCTATGTTTTAAATACTAGGGCCAAAACACTAAATAAAACAAATGTAAATCCCTTCCCTACATACCTTATATTCCAGTATATGACAGGCATTTGCTACAGGCTTACATGAGCCTGGGAATTTCAGACGGTCTTAACCTTGGTACAGCCAGCTCACTTACATTTGCTTAACTACTATAACAGGCTCTTAGCCATTCATGTAACCAAACTCAGTTCTCTTCTCTACTTCCCTTCTGAAAGGAGTAACTTGTCCTGAATTCCTACTATTTGACAAGCACTAAAACTATATTATTATTTTTAAGTGAGAGGAGGGGAAATAGAGAGACAGACTCCCACATGTGTCCCGACCGAGATCCACCCAGCAACCCCTGTCTGGGGCCGAGGCTTAAACCAATTGAGCCCATGGGCAGCGAGAGGGGAGGAGAGAGAAAGGGTGGAGGGAGGAGGAGAGAAGCAGATGGTCGCTTCTCCTATGTGTCCTGACCAGGGATGAACTGGGGATGTCCACATGCTGGGCTGACGCTCTTATCAACTGAGCCATCTGGCCAGGGCCATTATTTTTAATCACTACAAAATCTTTAGACTTGTTAACGGTATTCCCATCATTATATGCATGAAGAAACTGACGTAAGGTGAAACTGTCCATAGTCACACAGCTAGGAAAGACCTGGGATTAAACCCAGCTGTGTACAGTTATGAACCCTATTTTGATGAACCATATTACCTCTCCTAAGCTTGGCATTGCCCTGGAGGGTTCTAACTTAGAAGAAAATATTCTTTAATGTTGGCAAATTTCATGGTGTAATGAAAATGGTGGTTTCCGGGGATAGCTCTCTGACTTCATCTTTTCTTACTAAATAAATGTTTTTTCTTTTATTTTGTTTCTGATTCATATTCTGTGAACACATGTTTTAAGACCACTAGTAATTCTTCAAATGACTACACCTTTCAGAACATATAATCCTGCTTAGCTCTTTGAATTTCTTGTCCAAAATATAATCCCAAATGTCATTCAAAAAAGCCTGACTGGTGGTGGTGTAGTGGATAGAGCATCGACCTGGGATGCTGAGGACCCAGGTTCAAAACCCCAAGGTCACTGGCTTGAGTATGGGTTCATTGGCTTGAGCACAGGCTCACCAGCTTGAGCACAGGGTCTCCAGCTTAAGTGTGGGATCAGACATGATCCCATGGTCACTAGCTTGAAACCCAAGGTTGCTGGCTTGAGCCTAAAGGTCACTGGCTTGAAGCCCAAAGTTGCTATCTTAAGCCTAAGGTCACTGGCTCTGCTGGAGCCCTCCAGGTCAAGGCATGTATGAGAAGCAAGCAATGAACAACTAAGTTGTGTCACAACTATGAGTTCATGCTTCTCATCTCTCTCCCTTCCTGTCTGTTTTTGTCTTTGTCTCTCTTTCTAAAAAAAAAGAGGCAGCAGAAAAGAACTGTTTAACTTGGCATAATAATCTTAGAAGTCAATATAATCAAAAGTTAAAGACATTGGCTCTACTGGCCAAATTTAGAACACTTTAAGCATTAAAAATAATAATGATAATAGAAGATTATAATATTAAGCAAAACAACAAAAAGGAATCTAGAGTTCAGAGTAAAACTTTTTAATAAATAAATAAATGACAGCTAATAAATGTAAAAGAAGTAATATAACCAGAAACTCACCATTTTGCAACCATTGATATAATAAATGCTTTAAACAATAGTTACTAAACTGCTGAGTATAAGATTCTTGAGGAATGAATGTTTCCCAGGCTTAAAGTCTAATCCTCTTTTATTTTTTATTAATTATAAAGGGTAAAAAGTATCTTTACAGTAAAGAAATCTGATGGATACCATCTGAACCAAGTATGCAAACTTAGCTTTACCAATAATGGAACAAACTGACAAAATATTCTATGTAGTATTCCTGCCAAAAAGTGTTTGTTATTCAGAGTCTGATCATAAAGAAACAATCTGACAAGTCAAGATGGAGGTCATTCTATAGGACAACTGACCTAGACTCTTCCAAAATGTCAATGTCATAAAAGATAAAATGAGAAAACAGGTGAGGAGATTGTTCTAAATTAAAGGAAACAAAAGAGACTCGACAACCACATGCAAAACACAACACTTGGTCCTTGATTGGATGGGAATAAAGTGGGATTGAAAGATGTTTTTGGAACAATTGGGAAAATCTGGGCTATATTTTAGATATTTTATTAATGTTAAATTTTGTGCATGTGATAAAGAGATGGTGTTGTGCAGAAAAATATCCTTATTTTTCGGTAATACATAATAAAGTATTTAGGGTGAAGAGTCAAGTTGTCTGCAATTTAGTTTCAAAAGGTTTATTTTGTGTTTGTGTGTATATACATATATGTTTGTATAGATAGAAACAATAGATAATCTTTAAAGTGTTAGAGAAGAAGAGAGATATATAAAGAATGTGATGTTAACTGTTCATCTAAGTGAAGAATCTGTGGATTTCACTGCTTTTTTTTTTACAACTTTATTATAAGTTTAAAATATTTCAGAAGAAAAAAATTGGAGGAAAAAAAGTAAAGATGTTGAAATAAATGGTGCCTCCATTCCTTATTTTGCTGGCATATGAAAAACACCAAAATTTGAAATAGATCATCCTTGGAAGATGCAGTCATGTCTGAAGCCTGGGTCAGGTTAACTGTACTCGCTGCAAACCCAAACCGAGTGTTTAGCCTTTAAGTTCCATACCCACTTTTGCTGACCAAATGGGTTGCTGGCCTCCTAGTGCCTTCCCCTAGCTTGGGCCATGAGGATGATTGTCCAGAGCTGGACTTGGAGATAGACAAGAGAATATTCTTGCATTGTTGGGAGAGATCGTGAAGGGTGAGTCAGGAAAAGACTGGGAAGGAGATGAGGGGGCAGAGAGATGAGATAGATGTTGCAGCCCAGAAACAAATCAGGGAATGTGTGGGAAGTGTGAGGGAGGGGAGTCTGGGAAAGGGTGAAGGAACAGGGGCTTATCTAAAAACTCTTTAATACAAAAACAACAGGGGAAGGCTTATTTGGTCTTGATTATTTACCTAACACAAGTTCCCACTGTGAGGTAGGCAGACAGCATTTACCTATACTTCCTCATTCTGCCAGTGAGCTCGACCTTCCTTCTATACTCTCCTAGCCAAGACCTCCTTTCCTTGCAAACCGCTGGTCTTCAAGTTAATATGCCCAAGGTAGGAATAAGTCCCTGAGAAGATGATAAAAAAAAGCAGCCAGATTCTAGACACTTTTGAAGGCAGAAGTCAAGAGGGTTACATCGCTGCCTTGCCTACAACAGCCCTGGCCTCTCAAATTTCATTTCGGCATGCCCTAGCTTTGTGGTTTATATTCTTCTTTAATGGGAAGGCTGAGTTTCGTAGAGCCACAAGGCAAGTTGGAGTATGCCTAGTGAAGGTAAATCCATCCCTGACCCTTGAAACACTAGAAAAGGTCATGCCCTCCTATAAAGATCGGTCAGCAACATCAAAGGAAGTTGGGTTCAGCTCAACATTCTACCTTTTCTGGAAAGGCTTACTTTGCAGTGGGATGTCTCCCTCCTATGAATTCAAGGGCAGTCTCTTCTCTAACAATAATGTCCTACCTGACATAAAATATTTTACAAATTTTTCACACCATTTGGAGAGGTCCTTCCTGACCCCTAGACTAGATTATGCCCCCTTTTCTGTGTTCCCATAGTATCTTGTTCTTCCCCGATTATAGTTCTTTCTATATTTTATTGTACGTATTTGTTTGTCTTTCTTGTTATATTGAAATGCTTTATGGGGAAAAGACACTGTTATACCCCTGGTACCTAACACAGTGCATCATTCACAGAAGGCATCTAGTACATCCCTATAGTTGAATGAATGTACGATCAGGAACTCTTAATTTTCAAAACTATTCTTCCAAGGTGGGTGTTATTGTTTCCACTCATTGATGAAGGGAAGGAACTGTTGAGAGACTGTGGTCACAAAGTTAGTTAATGGAAGAATTGGGAATGATACCCAGGTCTCTTTTCTACTATGTTCCTCCCTAGAAGAAACTCTGTTCATTTCATCAGCCAATAGACACTTATTGATTCTTCCCCAAGTATCAGGTTCTACTCTATGCCCACGAGGGACATACAAAAAGGAGTAAGATTTGCCTTCAGAGGCTGGAAACCAAATGCAGGGAAATTGACATACAAATACATTATTGCATTTTGGTGTGTAAGTACCATGGGAACTCCTAGGAGGACTCTGCCTGTGTAGGGGAAGTCTTAAATGGGTCCATGTGATCTGGTCTGGCCTTTGGGAAAAAAAAGGTATTTTGCTAGGAACAGAACAGGGAAAATTATTAAAGGGTAATACTGATGGTTGGCGCCTCCAAAGCCGGGTAATCTTGTTTCCTGCTCTGTGGCTATAAGTCACCCATCTTCCAAGCCCTAGTTTCAAGATATGGAGGAATCAATTTCAGAAACCCCAGGCTTGATTCCCTCAAAAGCAGCCAATGTAACAAGAGACCCACAGGGCGTAGTCAGGCTGTGGTATAAATAGCCCTAGTGGTCATCGGTCATCTACCTGAGCCACCAGATACAGACTGAAATATCTATCTGAATGGTGTTCAATAGATTCAGGTAATGCTCAGTCCTCACTACTGCACCCAGTGGCTCCAATACCTCATTTCAATCAACATATAAGATCTATTTTTGCTACAAATGAAAGAATACTGCAGGTCACCTGATGTGGAATAAAGTGAGATACAACTTGCTGTGAGTGAGAGAGCAGCGAAGCAAGGGAAGACCACTGGTTTACTGGTAACTGGGTGAAATTGGCTCTTAAAAATATTAGGAACTAGCCACAGCACGCAACAGTTCTCTCATAGAGGCATGGTGCTGGAAGACAGCCAAGGTTAGTCTGTGGGCATCATCATACCATATTAGAAATTGGGGGAGGGGGGCTGTTACCATAAGCAGTTGAAGTGACAGGAAGTTTTTAAGTAGGAAATATGGTGATCATAATTTAACATTTTAGAAAGATAATGGGCAGCAGTATGTATCAGGGGTACAGAGGAGTGACAGGGAAATTGTTTAGAAGGTTGATGAAAAAATACCAGTGAGAGATGATGAGGCATCTACCCAGATAATAAGAATGAAGAGGAGGAAATGGATTCAGAAACTTTAGCAGATAGTCATCAAAATCCGGATGAGTAACTGCATGTAGGGGGTGAGAAAGGAGGAAGAGGGAAGGATGACTCCTGAATTTCTGACTTGGGAAAGTGGGTGAATGGTGGTTGGAGAGAGAGAGAGAGAGAGAGAGAGAGAGAGAGATTCTGAAAAGAGAGTTCAGCTTTGTAACTGTTTAAGTGGCAATGGACCATAGGCATAGGATGTGCGGTCTTTGATTCAGGAGAAAATTCCAGACCAGAGATAGTAATTTGAGAGTCATCAGAGTCTAACTGGTAAGTAGAAATGAATGAGGTAACCAAAAAAAGTCATATAGAACAAAGAGAAAGCTGAGAACCAAACTTAGAAGCATTTGAAAAAAGTTGCCCATGAAGAAGGCTGAGGGGCAAAGCCACACAAACTCTTGGCACCACTGGGAGCCTTAGATGTTCTAGCTCCGGGGTCCCCAAACTACAGCCCACGGGCCGCATGCAGCCCCCTGAGGCCATTTTCCGGCCCCTGCACCACTTCTGGAAGGGGCACCTCTTTCTACTTCCGGTGATGCGGGACGCAGGCTTCACGGCTCCAGAAGAGCGTCATATCACTCGTTACAGCTAGCAGTGACAAATATGGAACCGGACATTGACCATCTCATTAGCCAAAAGCAGGCCCATAGTTCCCATCGAAATACTGGTCAGTTTGTTGATTTAAATTTACTTGTTCTTTATTTTAAATATTGTATTTGTTCCCATTTTGTTTTTTTACTTAAAAATAAGATATGTGCAGTGTGCATAGGGATTTGTTCATAGTTTTTTTTTTATATATAGTCCAGCCCTCCAACGGTCTGAGGGACAGTGAACTGGCCCCTTGTGTAAAAAGTTTGGGGACCCCTGTTCTAGCTCATTTGGAATTCCATTGGCTGCATATAACAGAAACCTGAACACAGTGGATTAAGCAACTTCTTACCCAGAGGGCAGGCCAGGCAGGGTTTACTGGAGCCACCAAGACTCAGCTCCTTCAGTTCCTTTTCCCTCGTGGATGGAGATGGCTGCTCCACATCCAGGAATTAGGCCCTCATTCCAAGGAGGAAATAGGAGAAGGCAAAGGGCAAAGGCATTTGCCAAGTGTCTCCCTTTTTGTCAGAAAAAACAATAGTTTTCTGAGATGCCCCAACCTTCAGATCAGAAATTTTCAAACTTTTTCATCTCACAGCACACATAAACTAATTACTAAAATCCTGCGGCACACCAACAAATATATTTTTTTGCCAAGCTGACAGAAAAACTTAGGTATAATTTTGATTCATTCACACTGGACAGCTACTACTGGGTTGGCTATTGTCTTTTTCCTATGCCCCCCCAAGCCATGGGCATAAGAAGTGCTGCCGACATTCTCTACAGTCCTCAGTCCTACTTCCAAACCTTCATTCTTCCACTCTCTTGCAAAACCCCCTCCTCCTTTGAACAATAGCTAACATGCACTGAGGGACAGCCTCACAACCACTAAGAGCGAGGTACCCCTATTATCCCCATTTTGTAGAGAAGCACAGAGATTAAGGTCACAAAGCTAGTAAATGGCAGAGCCAGGATTCTAATCCAGCAGTCCATGCTTATTACCAGAAGGACATGCTGCCCATTCTCTCTGACCATGGACCGTGTGGATAGCTATCTTCCACCCGAGCCTTACTGGCCATCATCATTTAGGCACCTGGGCAGAAACCGATGCACAGTCAACCTGAGTCATCTGAGGAGTAATTAATAGAGGAACTATTTGTAAAGGTGTAGGGCTATCTTTCTCAACCTTTCTTCGTTATCATCCACCCTCAGGACAAAAATTAAATCAATTTACTAATTAACTTTACTAATTAAATTAATTTAAATTAATTAGTAGGACAGACTGTGCACCTCAACCCGATCCATTCTTCTCACTTTAAGTGAAAGTTGCCTTTCTCACTGCAAACAGTGAGCCCCTCTGCGACAGGGAACTAGATGGCTATAGGCCAGCAGGAAGACCTCAGCTTTTGAATATTGTACAATGTGCATTGTCACATAATTTTAAAATAAAATGTAACTTTAAAAAATGGACCTAAAATGTAAATATGGTCATTCTTTTCCATGCTCAAAACACTTCAGTAGCCCATCTGCCGCCCAGTTAAAATCCAAATTTGTTCAGATGCCACAGAAGGCCCTGCATACTTCTTTAGCCTCATCTTCACCACTTTCTACTTGAAACTGTGTCCAGAGATGTGAATTACTGAAAAGTGAATTCATTCCCTAAAAGGACTTCCTTTGTTGCCAGTTTGCTCATAATGCCATTTTGTCCCAGACATCCATTTTGGCATACCTGCAGTTTCTACATCCTAGGATGCACATACAGGCTCTTCTTCCCATCTTCTTCCTGGAGAAGTCTTCATTCTTCAAAATCCAGTTAAAGAAACCTCTCCAGACTCATGTGAAAATAACTGATGACCTTCTCCTCTGTGCCACCACTGTAGACTGTGGTGATTAAGAGTACATACAGGCTCTGACGCCAGACTCTGTGGGATTTAGATCCTGGATTTGTCACTTAGCAGTTGGTGACCTTGGGTATGTTACTTAACTTCTGTGCTTCAGTTTCCTTGTTTGTAAAATCAAGATTAGAATAGTTCCTATTTTAGAAGAAGAGTATTCCATTCATCAAATATTTACTATCGTATATCAAAACATAAAAATACCTGCCCTGGTGAAACTTAGATTACAATTTAGAGCAGGGGTTAGCAAACAACAGCCTCTGGACCAAACTTAGCCACCTGTTTTATAAATAAAGTTTTATTGGAACACAGCCACACTTATTTGTTTATATGTTGTCTATGGCCACTTTCAAGTTACAATGGTAGAGTTGAATGGTTGCAACATAGACCATAGGGTCTACAGGGCCAAAAATATTAACCTTTAAGAAAATGTTGGCCAGCCCCTGCTCTGGTGAGGTTGAATTAATATATATCAAATGATGAAAATTTAAAAATATTGCCTAGTACTTGGTAAGCACTCAATAGATGCTAGCTTTGTAATATTACTGTATACATCCCCTTGTGATAACACTTAACACAGGTACTCAATAAAATGTTGCTGTATAAATGAATAAACAGATAGGTAAAGAGGAACCAAAAATTGGGGTCATGAGAGCCACTGGAGGAAGAATTTCAAGAAGTGGAAGTGGTAAGCAATGTTAAGTGACAAATCAATACTGAAGAAAGACCGCCAGATTTGGCAATCAGACAGTGACCTAACCAAGAAGCAACTTGTGTATGGTGGTGAGACAAAAGCTAGGAGGGACTGGAAATGAGGAAGAAGGAAAGGTAGAGATTATACATCTATGTGACAGCAACTATAAAGATAAAAATAAATACAGAATAATATTGAATGTAAACTTTCATTGAAACAAAGATAAAAATGAAAAACTTGGTCTGTTACTTAAATTTTTAAAATCTGCTAGCCAAAAATTTTAGGTTTATCAAACTATTGCGATATCTGATGGTTATCAATTCCTCAGCCAGGGCACACACAGGAGCTAGTCGATGTTCCTGTCTCACTATCTCTCCCTGCCTCTCTCAAAAATCAATCAATCAATTAATTAAAATATTTTATATATGAAAAAAGAATAGGCATATAGATAAGATTTTCATGCTGAGAAAGAGGTTAAGCATAATAGGAAGAATTATAAGAATTCTTCCTTTATTCATTAAATTAATTGTGAAGAGTTGGATAGCATGTACAAACCTACTAAATATTAAGCAGTTTTAGTTACTTGGCCATAAATCAGTAACTGTAAAGGTAGAAGTTAATTCTATCAATAGTACTCTTATATCTAAATAGTATACCTATATATAAATATGTGATACTTACATAAAAATATATAATACACATATTTATGTATAGTATATTCCATAAAAAATGTATTATACATTTGTATACAGATATATACAATATTTATCAAATATACATGACCAATATATATTGTTATATATCCTTCTCTGTGAAATTTGAGTGAGAGACTAAAGTAGATTGTAAAAATGGTCACAAATCCTATTCCTCTCATCTTTGTATGCACATCCCCTGCGATGTGACTTTGCCACTCTTCTCATCAAGAAGGAGAATCTATTTCATTGCTCCTTGACTCTTGACCCTGGGTTGGCCATGTGACTCCTTTGGCTAATGGGATATTAACAAATGTGGTTGAAAGCAGAGGCATGCACTTTGGGTTTTGAATTCTCTTGCTGATCTGGGAACCCTGCCACCACCACCACGTGAACTGATCTAGGCTAGCCTGCTGAAGATAACAGATCATGTGGCACAGATGGGCTAGCACAGTTAGGCCCTGCTAGACAGATTTACCTGCCTATTACCGGATATGTGAGAAACCATCCTAGATCATCCTGCCCCAGCTGAGCTAGCAGAGGTCAGAACCACCAAGTCAACCAGAGACTCATGAGAAATAATGAAATGTTTATTATTTTAAGCCACAACATGTTGTGGCGGTTTGTTATACAGCAAAAGCTAACTGATACAGGAACCATATAATCATGAGTTTTGTTCTGTTTTTATCCATTCCAAAAAGCTTGGGTAAAACGTTTGGTTTATTGGAGCCACAGTTGCCACAAACATATCTCATTTTCTTCGAATTCTGAAAGTTCTGATTGTCTTACATTATTAAGCTTTCTTTCTCAGTTATGGTCTTTATAGAAAAAAGAGGCTGAGGAATAAAGGCAATAAAAATGAGGCATGATGTTAAGAACGAAAAGGGAGCTGAAAATGTGAATTAAGGTGGTGATGGTGGGATGCTGAGGTGGAAAAGAAACATCAGTACAGCTCATAATGAGCTGACTAACCTCCTGGGAGAAGTTCACTATATTAAATCAGAATCTCTATGAAACTCCCTAGCACTGACCCCCGATGCCCCTATGTTAAATTACAAACACACATTTCTAAAATTTTCTTTATGTTCCATTCCTTAGTTCCTCGGATCTTTTTTATGATCCAAAGCATGAGTTGTTTCTGTAGTGTAGTGGTTATCACGTTCGCCTCACATGCAAAGCATGGCTTTATATTTTGGTCATTAGTATTACTTGGGCTGCAACTGACAGAAACCCAACTTGATCTTGACAGTTCAGATCATCCTCAGGCTTCAGGCAAGGTTAAATCCAATTGCTCACCTGATATCCTCAGGACACTGTCTCTCCATCTCTATCTCTAAGTTCTGCTTCCCTCTGTTTTGGCCTTCCTCATCCCTCAACCGCTGACCTATTTTGTGAGTCCCAGCATTGAGTGGTGGCTACTGTCTGTTATGTCTCCATCTTGAGTGACCAAGCCCTTCTTCCTCTTCCACCGGTTACCCTATCATGTTAAAGGCCCTAAGATCCATCCAATTTCCCAAGTCAAAAACTTGGAAGTCATCCAAGACCTTTCCATTAGTCCTCATATCTAATAGATCACAAAGCCAAGTCATTTCTACCTCATCTGTGTCTTTGGAATTGGTTTTCCCTTTCCACAGCCATTGCCACTCGACTTTGTCATGCATTGTTATTCCTGTCATGGAAGAAGAAAATGTTTTTCTGAGCAGTCTTTGCTTTGCTCCCTACAAATCGTCCTCCATACCTATGAAAAAGGTAAATCTGAGTCTAGCATTGATTGCCTGCTTAAAATCTTTGTTTATATCATTTGTATGAGCTGCTTCACAAATTTGGGGTACCAACATGATCCTATCTGGTGATTTTTCCAATCAATCACTTGAACTCCCAGCTGTCCTGTTGGCAGAAAGCCTAGGTATCTTAGGTTGAGTTCCCTAGAAATAGAGCCTGAGCTGAGGATATGTGTTAGTTGTTACTCTAGGAGCCTCGTTGTTCCTGCCATTGGGCTGGGGCTGAGCCCACTTTAATCTACCCTGCCTGGGCTGGCTAACTATAATACAGAATCTTGAGGCAGGAGATTGGGGATTGGTGTCTTTCCTCCTAAGAAGCCCAGGGCCTCTCATACAAATTGCTGTACCCAGTGACAAACTCAACCTACCTGGGTCTCAGGGTGGGGTTCTTGATCAGTCACAAAAGATTCTTTTTTTTTTTTTTTTTTTGTATTTTTCTGAAGTTGGAAACAGGGAGGCAGTCAGACAGACTCCTGCATGCACCCGACCAGGATCCACCCGGCATGCCCACCAGGGGGCGATGCTCTGCCCATCTGCGGTGTTGCTCTGTTGTGACCAGAGCCATTCTAGTGCCTGAGGCAGAGGCCACAGAGCCACCCTCAGTGCCCGGGCCAACTTTGCTTCCAATGGAAACTTGGCTGCAGGAGGGTAAGAGAGAGACAGAGAGGAAGGAGAGGGGGAGGGGTGGAGAAGCAGATGGGCACTTCTCCTGTGTGCCCTGGCAAAGAATCAAACCCAGGACTCCTGCACATCAGGCCGACGCTCTACCACTGAGCCAACGGGTCAGGGCCACAAAAGATTCTTTTATGCAAGAGGTCAAAAACTCAAATGCCTATTGGAGCCAGAAGGCTGACAGACATGGCAGTCACCACTCAGCAACAACCATTAATTACCAAGCAGTAGCTTGGTACTCACAGTAGCTGCTTCAGTAGAGTTTTTTCGGGAGGAACCCCAAATCTTAATTTTTTGTGTGAAATATTCTGCTTTTAAACTGTTGTCGAGATTTTTTAAAAAATCAGTTAAAACAAAACTTGTCTGGTGCTTTATCTGTCCTAGGGGCAGTCAGTTTGTGAATTTGGTTTTATGCCCTAATCCCATATCAATGGCTGCCCACTTGCCCTACATTTGCATCACTATGGTGGCCACTGCAATGAACTGGGGTTGGGCACAAAGATCAGCTGTGAACCTACTATAAAGTTTCCATGATTTCCAGATAGTCTAACCTCTTTTAGGGTGGCCTGTGTGGCCTCTCTGACCTGCCTCCTATCCTTTTCCATGGCCTTTCTGTTACCCTCTCCCCCTAAACTGTTTCACACCTCAGGGCCTTTTTGTTCACTGGGCTACCTAAGAGGACCTTCCCCTTCCAGTTATCTATCAGCACTCTTACCCTCCTTCAAGATTTGGCTTAAACACCCCTTCCTCTGGATGTCTATGCTTTCTCTTATGCCTATCCCATGTTTTAGAGCAGCTACTCCATTGTCCTAAACTGGTGTGTTGCAAAAAATTTTAAAACATGCAATACCTGACTGTTTTGTTAAGGGCAATGATGTCTTTTCCCTTAGATTGTCAAACAAAATAATGACAACAGCCAACACACAACAATAGCCATTCTGTGTGAATAAAGAAAAATTATACTTATTTTTTGGTCAAATTATTATAAAATATATATATTTTTTGTTGTTCTGCAGAATTTTAGTAATTAGTTAATGTGTGTCACGAGATGAAAAAGGATGAAAATCACTGCTCTAAAGTTTTCTTTACAGGCCTGTGGCCCTACCTGACCAAACCCCCGTAGGGCAGGAACTACACGCCTCATATAGTTGGTTGCCTTTCACACTCCAGAAACCCATTTGTGAAGAACTGGTAATTTTGTTTTGAGAAATTAAATTGAAATTTGTTGTTTAAGAGAAGGGGGAAAACCCTCTGTATACTTTCATTCCTAAATAGACCACACATTTGTGAAATACAGTAGGAAAGGATAAGTTTTTAGATTTTCTAGCTTTTGACACAGCTGAGGCTTCTCCGAGTGCTAGGACTAGAAAATGACTAAACTGGTCGCACTAGCTTTTCTCCCTAACCTTCAACGTCCTTAGGCTCTAAGAGTCGGAGTGTTTGTTGTCCTCCACGGGGAAAGGAAACCAGCTTCTCTGAATGAAACTGCGCTTGCACAGAGGCGGCGGCCCACGGTGGGAGAGGAGGCAGCCACAGTCGAAAGACCCTTTGCATAACCACTCTTAAATTGAGTGAGGCTTGTAGAGTTGCAAACTGAAACTCCGGAGGCAAACCCTAAGCGGTTACATTTTCTCGCCAAGGTCTCCCAGCCCTGTCAACCATTTCCTGCTTTCTCTCCCTCCCCAGCGCGTGCACATACACAAGCTTGGGTGGACAGCTGCCTTGACATTGAGCCTCTCTCCTACCTGAAGAGGAGCACCTCAGGAAGCCGCAAGGTTGGCGTTTCATTCATAATATATGAACTCAAGGGAAGAGGGAGGCAGGCACAAGAGCCTTTCATCTCTGCTATTTAAAATCCCAGCATTGCAGCTGAAAGGGAAAACGACCTGGGAGAGAACTACATCGGGGCTGAAGTATTGCACGATAACAGTACGAGCGAGCGCGTCAGCGGCCGGCCCGCCGGCTATTAATACCGGGCAGATTATGCAATCTGGCTCCAGCCATTCATGCCCCGACTGGGACGGCAGCGCGCTGGGTGGGGGGAGGGCACCATTCCCGGGCGCCGGCTCAGTTTCTAAGTTTGCATCATCCCCTTCATTACGAGAGAGCTTGGGTTTCCACTCCTGCCGGCGGGTCTTGGGGTAGACAGCTGGGCTACGATCTCACTTGGCACACACTGGCACACACGACTGCTTATTTAAACATAATAATAAAGGCACCAGAGCGCCCGAGGCGCGGCCCAGCAGCGTGCAGGGCAGGGCTCCCGGCAGACCGGAAGGAACTGATAAACTGAGCGCTAATGACACCCTCTCCCTCCCCAGTCGGAAGTGTCCTCCGAGCGCGGGTCATTGAGAAATACCGAAGAGGCAGAAAGGGGGTGAGATGAGGACAGGCCCCGGCGCAGCTGCGCGCAGCTCGCCCTGCCGCGAGCAGGAGTGCCGCGTCAGTGAGGGGCGGGGGGCTTCTGCGGACCCCGCCGCACACACCTTAGGGTAAAGTCCTCTCCAAGTCACCCCGCCCCCCACGCGCGCCCCTGCTGTGTGTGTGGGGGGGAGTGATAAGACGGATCCCACTCCCCCCACCCCCACCCCAGGGAGATGTACACTCCCCACCCTACCGGACCCCGACGGGCGAGAAGTGGGAGAACGCGGAGGGGACGAAAGACACGAAAGAGAGAGCAGGTTGCCAAGAAGGATAAAATGTCCGCTTCTCCCGGCGCCCGTGCGGGGCGGGAGGGGGTGGGGGCGGCGGCCAGCTTCAGAGTAAAACAAGACCTGCGGGTCTACTGAGCATGCCCGTCCCGCGGCCATCGAGGGTCGTTTCAGCTCCGCGCTCCGGGTTTTTCCAGCGGCCAGCGGGAAAGGGCGCCGGTGGGGGTGCTGCCCCGCCCGGGACCCGGGATTCAGAGGCTGATAGGGGGTGGTAGGGAGGGCGGGGGTCTTGCTGGGGGCTTCGTTAGGTTTGATTGAAGTTGTGAGTAGATTGACATACTTTTGAAGCTGTACAATCTCACTCTAAGTCAACAACCTTGATTTGATCGTGGTCTGAGCCCTCCTATTTGCAGGTTGTGGGGGAGAAACAGGGATGTGAGTGTTTAGCCCTTCCAGTAATGCCATTAAATTAAACCCCTAAATCCGTTATACTCCCTGGTCTGGTAACAACCCCATAGACTTTGATAATAGCCTGATATTCAGATCAATAAACATATCAGAGTTCTTGGCCCAATATGCCATTTTTTCTATGGGATGGCAGGAGTACAGTTAGTAATTGACAGGGAGGGCTAAGAGGTGACCTGCTAGGAACACTTCCATCGAAAGGCCCCAGTTTGGGCAATGAACAAGGCAGAAGAAAACAGGAAGGTTATATTTAGAGGAACATGAAGTACAGGGAGTGGAGAGGGCAGCATTTAGTAATTCAGCAGCCTAGAAAAAGGAAAAGATTATCATTTATTTCTTATTTGCAGCGTGCTTAACAACAGTACCCTCACTGTATAGCCATTTAATCTTCCCAGCAACCCTGTCTATGGGTATTATCCTCACACTACAGACACTGAACTGAGGCTCAGAAAACCTAAAACCTGCTGGAGTCTAGCACCAGAGCATCCAAATGGGGACCTGGTGAATTCTGGATCTTGAATGTTTTTCTTAGCTCCTCTGGCTGTCTGGTCTGCAGGCAGGGCCCATTCACTGCTATTAGCAGGAATGACACCAATTCTGTTTGTCTGCCTACAGCAATTAATAATCACAATGTCCTGGCTGGATAGCTTGGCTGGTTAAGAGCTTCATCCCAAAACACAGAGGTTGCTGATTCGATCCCTGGTCAGGGCACATACAGGAACAAATTGACATTCCTTTCTCTCTCTCTCTCTCTCTCTCTCTCTCTCTCTCTCTGCCTGCCTCTCACTAAAATCAATAAAATAATAATAATCACCTCACCTACCACCTTTCCATTTGGGCTCTCTGACACTGGAGGGTGGAGCCAAAGAGGTGCCCATTAGGTGGATAATTTTTTTTATGGAAAAATGTCCGTGTTCCTGGAAGTCCAGGAACGACTGATTGGGATCTCTTTCAGCACCTCTAGGAGAAGAGCAACAATGGCCAAAGGTGAGAACTGGGTAGAGACCTTAGCTTTATGGGGATTTAGAAACCAATGAGATCTTGCTCTGTTCAGTGATTTCTCATAGACTCTTAATGGCCTCAAAAACTGAGAAATACAACCTTGGCCTGTCATTCCTATTTTATAAAGAACTAAAGAATTGCTAAAAGCTTCCATCAGGTTCTCCAGGCTGCTAGAATATCAGAACCCAGATTTTCCTTCCATCTAATGCCCTTTTCACCACCATCATAGATGGGACAAGACCAATCCATATCCACAAAGTTCATGGTTGTGATCAGCATGACGCTAGGGAAAATCACTAATTTCTCCTTGACTCAAGGTGAAACTCTTCTTTGGAGTACTTGTGGCTCTCCAAGTGTGCGTGTGTGCGCACATGTGTGTATACCATTAGGTGTATTACATTTGAGGTATGTTTAATCTACTTTTAATTTGTTCAATGGTTGCTATTTAGTTGAAATGTGTGCAGACTCAGCACATTCAGGAGAATGGAAAATCTGTTTGGAGAACAGGAAGGAGCAGGGACAGTAGCTTTTGCTCCCTAGCAAGAGTTCAGAAGGAAATACTCAACAGCTATTATAATTTGTGAAACCTATAGCAAAGTAAAAATGTGGAGCCCCTTGTTTGTTCAAATGGTAAAAAAAATTTCGAGACTGTAACAGCAGAACATCAAAACAAAGATCCCTCTGTAACTGCAGTGTGCATGCCTAGGAAGCAAGCCCTGCACATTGCCCAGGAGAGCAATGGCCTACCTAGGCCTTGGTCCCAGGCCAAGGCAGGAAAAATAATTTAAAGACAAAGGATAGGGAGAGGCGGACTCAAGGGGCTCTCCATCTCTTTATTTTACTGTCAAAGCCCACTGGACTGGTAACCTCTGGCCCTGAAAATATGGCCTTCAAGGGCCTGGGACAGGGCCATCCTCCACCAACAGCAGAGGTTTACTGAATAACTTAAAAATATATTTGGGTTTATCTTTTAACCCGAGATAGCCTATCATTTCTACCGAAATGCAAACGTTTCAGGGCATCGTTGGACTTACCTTTTATTCTTCTTATATACCAATCATTCCTTAAAAATGCCCGTTCCCCTACCAAGACAAAAAAGATTCATGTGTAACTGAAAAGCCTCTGCCATTCAGAACCTTGGCAAAAGCACCTGTGCAGCCCTTTCCCACCCACCCCACGGTGGGGGAGTAGTTAGTCCTCAGACCTAAGCACCCTCCGACCCTTCTCTGAGCTCCCAGTCTCAACCGTTCCTCCTCCCTCCACCCCACCACCCCGCGATTTTTAATCCAGGGGTTTGGTAGGAGGGAGGAAACAAAACGGGAGCCAGATGTGTGCGAGACCCCGGCTCCCGCCTCCTCCCTCCTCTAGGGCATTTTAAAACCCGGAGCACTGAAAGTGGAGGATCCGGAGCCACACAGACGCCGCGCAAACAACTCCGTTCCGGAGCTCCCCCGGGAGTGGAAGCCAGGAGGGAAGGGGAAAGGAAGCCGGGCATGCTCAGTAGACGGCACAAAGTTTTTTTTTTCTTCTTCTCTCTCAGTCTCTGTCTCTGTCTCTCTTTTTTTTCGGTCTCAAGTAGGAAGCTTTTTGCACTCCACCACCTCTGGCCGCTGGGAAGACGTCATCGCTTCCGCCCTACTTCCTCCTCCTGTTGGCGGCGGTGAGAATCCAATATGGAGTAAATCGGTAGAGTCGAGAGATGGGGCTCGGACGGGGCGCCCTGCACCGCCTCCCTGGCGCACCTCCCCCGGCCGCCGACCGCTCCCCGGAACTGTGATTGCCCCCGCCCCACGGGAGCGACCCCCACCCGGGGCCGAGTCCCCACCCGCGACCGGCCCTCCTCTCCTCCTCTCAGCAGTCCCCGCCGCTCCACGGCGCGCTTGTTTTTCTCCTCCTCTCCCTCACCGCCGTCCCCTGCCCAAACCTCTCCCACTTCGCCCGCTCCTGAAGCCCCGGAGCCCCCACCGGCTCGCCCCTCGGCGCTGCGGCGCTCCCTGCCCCCCGCAGCTTGCCTTTGCACCCCTTCCCCCAAACCACCCCGCACCCTGGTCGCCCTGCTTCCCCTTCTGCCTTCTGCGGCGCCCCCTTCATCTCTAGACGTCCCCCTCCTCAACCAAATCAGGCGATCTCCGGAGATGTGAAGAAGGGGGGTGAGCGGACAGGAAGATGAAGGGAGCAAAGCTGCCCGCCGCGGGACAGGCGTCTAGGTGAACAGGAAAATGACCGAAGAAATACACCCGGACGAGTAAGTTTGGCCGCGGGGTTGGACGCGTTTGCCTCGCGGGGGCAGCGTGTGGGGGTCAGCGCTGAGGACGTAGGCGGGACACTGGATTTGGTGAACTTGGCGTGGGGTGCAGCGACTCGCTGGCCTGTGGGGTTTGGGACGCGAAATTCTCCCCCGTCCCCCTTGTTGAAGCGAGGAGGGGGCAAAAACTGCTGTGGGCCGGCGGGGGCGCGCCTGGGGTCGACGGGCTGGTGGCCGCTGCGGGGACAAGGGCGCACTGGTGACCTCGGGGAGGTCCCAGCTCCCTCTTCGGGGAGTTACAAACATCCACCACCACCACTCCCGAAATCCTCGGCAGCCGGAACGGGAGACCTGACACCCCTGCTCCGGTTTTCTGGGGGTCGGTGGGTTTTTACATGGTGACTTTGTGACTCTCCCGTCCCGCTACTTGCCCTGCGGTTCTTTCGGGAACCCTCTGGGGCCCAGGCTCCGCCATTTCGTTTTCTTGAATCGCTCTCATTTGCATACCACATTTTCATTCATAAAAAACACTGCGGAGCAAGGGGAGCACGGGGCGCGGGCTGTGCGGGGTCTGTGTGCGCCCGGGACCCCGTGCTGGCAGACGTACTGGAGCCACCCCCGGGGTCCCGCGGCGAGTGCGAGTGTGTGTGTTCGCGCGTGTGGGCCCGAGACGAGCGCCCCGCGGGGTCGGGGTAGCTCGGGGGCGGATCCGAGGCGTGCACAGCGGGCGGGACCGTGCGGGGCAGAGCGCTGCGGGCCAGTGTTTGTGTGTTTGTGCGTGTGTGTGTGTGTGTGTGTGTGTGTGTGCGCGCGTGCACAGGCGTGCGTGCCTGGCTCCGCAAGCCCGAGGGTAACAATGCTCGGAGCGCTCCGCCCTAGGGGCTCCCGGCCAGACCCGCCGCCCCTCTTGGGACCAGTACCTTTCTCCAGCCCTGCGCCGAGGTGCAGCTCCCTCCAGCCTTACAGTCGCAGAGTCGGGTTTGGTTTTTTCCCACCCCCACCAGAGGGCTTTCTAGTCGAGGGTGCAACGGAGGCTAGGCCGCTGGGCCCGACGCCTAAGATCGCCGGCCTCGGGTCCGAGCGGTCACCGCACGGCCGTTGCCGCTATTCAGAGGCAGTGCCTGCCACCAGCCACTTTTTTTTTCTTTTTCTTTTTTTTTTTTTGTGAATAAGACGCTCTCCTTTATTGTCACATGATAGCCCTCCCCTCCTCCCCTGCACATTCATAAATCCGGAGCCTGCCTTGGCTCTTTTCATTCAGGGCTGCCTGCCTTTAGCCAAGGTAGCGGCAGTGCCGGCTTGGGAGAAAAGACCCTGTCGGCAGCCGCGGGGACTAGCCCTGAAGGGAGGTCCCCGGAGTGTCTGCGGGAGTGTGGGGGCTGCCGGTAGACAGCTCCCGAAGCTCCGGGTCTTTTGCCTCCTCGAGCATTGAGAATCGGTGCAGAGAGGGGAAGTGACTCAGGGCTTGGGTGACCAAGAGGGCTTCTCTTGCAGCAGGTTGACAGAATGGTGTTCTCTACTCTATAATCTACTCACTTTTTAAATGACCCTTTATCCTTTGGCGTCTGCTATTGCCGGGCTGGGCGGAAGGGGAGTTTAGGAGGGCTGGTCTTTGGGAAAGGGAATTTCCTTCCTGTGGGTCCCCAGGGAGCTTTGATTGCAGTAACCCCTAGTCTGCCAGACACCATAGATGAAGAGGAGCCGCCTGGTGTGCATGGTGTGGCCATCCCACCACATATGCTGGCCCTACTTTTTAGATATTTTGCTGGTCTTCATAGACTATCTTGAAATGGGAAAATGAAAAAAGTTGTTTCTAGGGATGAAATATGGAGGGGGCGCGTATACGCTGCTAGGCCTTGCCACTTTAGGACTTGATTAAAAACAGGTATTTCTATGCATTCTCCTTTGTCTTTCCACACACAAATAGTATCAGGCAGGGACGTATATCCATGATCTGGGCTTCAGAATCCTGGAAATTGGTTCAACCACCCTACTTTGGGCTCCTTGGCCCCATCCCTTGTGAATACTAGCTTGGTCTCTTTTCAGGGCATCATGTTATCTGGTATCCAAAGCAAAAGGACTTTGTGTAGGTTCACCAGCAAGAAATAAATACTTCTATTCCAGGCTTTTAGAGCAGTTCAGCATGGAACTGGCTGCCCCCACTGCTGTCAGAAGCCCAGTTGAGACAGTGGATATTTGAGGACACATTCTGGTTTCAGTTAGAGAATCAGAAAGCTGTGGCACCTTAGCCCACTGCAGAAACAGCCTTCTCAGGATTACTTTTAATGTAATGACCTTGGTATGGGACATGAAATGCCTGGTAAGAAAGTGGGTTGCATGGGCTGTGAACTGGCATTTGTAGACACTGACCATTATATTGTTCAATGTTCTTACGTAATGACCCATCTGAAATTTTTCTTTTAAATGTTAGTATCAGGAAGAAGCTCTCTGGGTTACAGAGCTTGTTGTAGTTGCCTTTTTTTGTTGTTTTTTTCTACTACTGCCTGGAAGCTCAGAGCCAAAATTATTGCTTGATTAGGGTTGCCATATTAGCCTAGGTTTCTGCTAGATTTATTTACGCTTCTATATGAACTTATATCTGTTTTCTCTTCTAATGGTTTCATATTTGAGGTCCCTCAGATACCTTTGGAAGTAGACAAGGTATGTCACTTATAAAGGGAAATGGTGACATTAAACTGGAGACCTATATTTGTGCCTTAGGTAAAATAGATTTTTCTGGATAGTCCACATATATGTATTAAATACCTGTTACATTTCACAGCAGAATACAATAAATCAGAATCTTACAACTGGTAAAATTATGCTTAATTTAAAGACATAATAAATGTTTTGACTTCTAATGTTCTTTTCTTTGTCAATTTAAAACTCCTCTCAAATAAATTTTACAGTAATTCAGGAAAGCTGGTCTGCTCTTTGCACTGATGGTCCTAAAATATAGTTTTTATATAGAAAGTACATTGATTCTTCTTTGATCCCACTCCAGTTAGAAATGCATATTAAGATTTACAATTATACAACTTTTTTTTATAATGTAAAAAGTAAAGAGCATCAACAAATTATCAAAAGTAAGCGGTCTTTTATACATAGGAGTAGAACTTTTTAAAAAAATCATACTCTATAAAGCGTTTGATCATGGCTATGAATGGTTGGGAAATTCATAGACAAAAATGAAGACATTCTTACGTGAGCTGTCACCCTGGAGAAATCAGGTCCTTCCTTCAGCTTTTTATTTTGTTTCTCTTTCTCTGCAACACACCTCTTGCTGAGAGAATAGATTTGCAGCTTCTTCTGCAGTCATATACATAATGTTGGAAAATTTTCTTAAAAAATTGAATAAATAAAAAGTTTAAATATTTTTGTGGAACCATTTCAAAATTAGACATCAGAACTCTTATTTCTAAGTACTTGAGCTTACTTCCCAAAAGGTGAGAATACTCTTTGGTGAAACCACAATGCCATCATCACACTTAACAAAATTAAGAAAAATTCCCTGATGTCTTTAACACTCGGTCTCAAAAAAAAAATGTCTTTTATAACTGATTATTTTAGCCAGGAGCCAAAGATCCTGCGTTAAATGCCACTTATAAAATATACTCAAGGCTTAGCCATTTGCTCATTTTCTGAGCTAAGGCAAGTTACTTATGTATCCTGCCTAGGTTTAATCTGAGTGTGAATAAAATAGGAGTAAATATTAGTAATTTCATGGAGTTGCCATGAGAATTAAATAAGATAGTTGATGTAAAGATTGCAGGCCAGCGCCAGGCAGGAAATAATTTCGTGTGGCTCTTTAGGGAACACTGAGGTAGGTTTTTTAAAGGCTCAGCTTGTTAATTTTCAAATAACCCTAGGAAGGAGGTATAAAGTTACTTGCCTAAGACAGCAATCATTTTTTTGTAGCACTTTACTTCATTTAGTCTTCTCAGCAATCCTATGAGGTAGGTGATCTTATTACTTCCACTTGTAGATTGGGAAACGGAGGCACAGACAGGTTACGTAATCTTCCCAAGGTCATATCATTAATAACTGAAGGTCATATCATTAATAACCCCAGCTGCTTGGCTCGGAAATACAGCTGGGAATACAGTCTCAGAAGAGGAAAGGGTGGCCAACCTCATTCTTACTTCAGAGCTCACACTGTTTCTGCCAGTCATAGGTCCCTAATTCTGTATTAGTGACAATCTGTCACTGCCATAATTTATTCAACTTCCCTTATCTTTCCTGAAAATGCAATAAGGCACATACTGAATTAAATTGAACCTAAGTAAACTTTGGCTTGAGAATTCTGCGTAATACACCTTAAGATATAATAGGAAGAGTGTGAATTCAGATTTGGTTATTACTCTACATTCATTAAAAGAACAGTTGTGAGAATTAGACCTTAAACAAGAAGTATTGATTTATTTTGTTTGCCTTAGCCTTAAAAGGAGTGTGTGTTTCGGCTCTACATGAGTAAAATCCTTAAATGTTAAAAACATGGAGTTGACTCTGCAGAATTGGAATCTTGATCCATTTATCAGAAAATCTTGAAAGCAAGACCAAAAAAAAAATATTGGAAAGACCTTAGCAAGCTTGTAAGCCAGGACATTGTCAGTGTAGTCATTGTCATTGCATAAAGTCGTATCAAGTTAAGTGCCTGCTACAAAAGCCTTACATCTTGTTAGGTGGTAGGCCTAGACTAACCTCTGTCTGCCGGGTTTGTTTCCATAGGAATATTAGCAAATGCCACCTCCTTTCTAACTACAGTTGATCCACTCTGCTTTCCACTTCCTTTAACCAATACAATATATAAAAAGTGAGTACAAATACCAAAACTCTTCTGCTTCAACCTGCTTGCTCATGCTCTTTATTCTGGAATTATCTTCCTTCCCTTCTCCAACAAGTGAAATTCCATCCGTTCCCCCCAGCCACCTTGGGAGCAGGTCCCTTTTATGAGGTCCTAGGCTTTCCCACCCTCATTTTCCAAGTCAAAATTGAGAACTTGGTAGCAGTTACCACCATTGAGAAATGGGCTTATACCCAGCTAGAGTCTGTCTCAGAATATGAGCTTTTTGAATTCAGGGTTACCTCTCAACTGCCTAGTTTTCTAGTTGTTGACCCAGTAACATTGGGCACACTCATTGCTGAATAAAAGTCTATTGGTTAGAAATGGATTTTATTATTATTATTTTAAGTGAGAGGAGGGGAGATAGTGAGACAGATTCCCACAAGTGTCCTGATTGGCAACCCACTTCTGGGGCTGATGCTCTAATCAACTGAGCTATCCTCAGTGCCGGGGGCCACTCACTGTGGGAGGGGAAGAGAGAGAAAGGGGAGAGGGAGGAGAGAGAAACCTATGGTCCCTGCTCAGGTGGAACCCAGGATGTCCACTGAGCCAACTGGCCAGGGCTGGATTTAATTATTTGAAAACAATGTTTTGTTCCTGTTGACTGATGTAATAACTACAGTTGTATTTGGCTAACTAAGGGTGTTTAGAACTAGCCTCCTTCTGAGAAACACCATGTTCACTGAAGCCCTTGGAATGGTTCATGGAAACAGGGTGAAGAACTATCTGGTGGTGGTGATATGTGATTGATAATTCAAAACTATTTTGATCCTAGTCACTGATGTACAGACTGGGAAGTCGAGTGCAGTTGGCCAGGGCCTGTGTTTGTGCCTCTGCAGGAGAATCTCTGTAGAAATCACAATATTAACAATTTGCAGTAGCTGCAGGGTTCTGATGGAGTCTTAACACTTGAAGTTGGAGACAGCTGTGCTGATGAACTCCAATATTGGCATAGTTCCTATGTTACTGGGCTGAACACAAATACACATTCTAACAGCAGAATTCTCCCAACTGAACAAGATGATAACAGAGGCAGAGCAGGAAGTTTTGGTGTGTGTGGTTGGTTGTTCTGGCTTATTTTCTCTTAGGTAAATTGGGCTGGCCTTTTTATTTTTTCTTTAAAGACCCAGTCATATTGATAAACTTGGTGACATTGATAAATGCATAAAACTTAATTATCGAGTTAAGTTGTTTTTTTTCTTTAATGTTTCTTTTACTGATTTTAGGGAGAGAAAGAGAGAGAGACGGGAACATCTGTTCCTGTGTGTATCTTGACAAGGGATTGAACTAGCAACCTCCATGCTTTGGGACAGTGCTTTAACCAACAGAGCTGTCCAGCCAGGGCTGGGTTAAGTTTTTTAATTGTCTTTCCAAGTTCATCTAGTAATGACATCTTTGCTCATTTTCATTGTTTATTTCTCCTATTTCACTTTCTCCGTGCATGGTTTTGGCTCTGGCCTCCAGCATTGATTTATCAGATGTTCCTTTGTGTTTGCAGCCCACCCCAACCGGGAACTACAGAAAAGCTTGATCCATTTGCCCTTCCAGCCATGGGAATAATAGCTCATTAATCCTTTTAGACTTGCTGAGCCCACAGTAGGCTTTCTGCAAATGTTTGTTGACTGGTTAAATTGCCATTAACTTAAAAATCACTTTACCTTATATAAAAATGTAAACAGTTATTCATATGTACTTACATCCAAAGAGACTTTGAGGTTGTTTTTTCAAAATTACCATGAAGGGCCAGCTGCCATGATGGTAGTGGAAGAAGCATGAGCTTGGGGTGACACCTGCTTCTGCTCTACTGACTTGGGGACGGTGGAAAGTGTCCTAAGCTGTGTGTCCTGGGTTAACATAATTGAAATTCATTCTGCCCCTTACTGCATAAGCTGTTAAAAAGTGGAAATGTAAAGCATGTAGCACAGTGCCAGATGAACTGGGAAATCAGTGGCACTGACCCACCTCTGGCAGGTCTCTCGCGTCATGTAGCAAGGTATCAATTTATTTTCAGAATCTACAAGGCAGAAGAGATACTCATGAACTATGTTAACCTCAACCTTTTTAGGCAGGAAACAGGCTTTCACTTTAGGCCTAAAAGAATTGAAGTGAAGCTCAGGGGGGTTTAATGGGAAAATTAGAGCTTAGAACTCAGTTTTGCTTTTCATTTGGCTTTCCAATGCTGTCCTGGTGGGTCCCCCTAGAATAGCAAGCAGCTTAGTTTACATACTATAATATCAGCAATGCCCAGCTGTTGGCCCCTTTACTCAGTCATCCTACTTGGCTATGTTTTTTGAGATTTTATGCCTTTTAAGTAGTTTGTCTCCTCTCTTACTGTCAGTGTTCTTACCTATAGTATCACGTTGGCTCTCTTGCCATCCGTAGCTGTGAAATAATCATATTGTCAATGGCATTCAAATTGTTTCTAAAGCAAGAGTCAGTAGTCTTGGTGGGAATGGGTGGGACCAAGGGTTCTCTTAGGAGCAAGGTGGCTTATGACTAGTTTTGTCTACTTGCATGCTATCTTGGTATTTGCGTTTTATATTTCCAGCCAAGGAATAAAGTGGATGCTGGACCAGATGTTTAATTTAATCACCAGTATCCCAATGATTTCACTCATTTTTTACAGACCTTTTAAAGCCACGTAAGTATGAATATAGTCTTAATATATTAATTACATTTCTCTCCTTTCTTAATAGGTTAAATCAAATCGGTGACTTTTCTCAGGCTCAAAATTTCAAAACAAGTCTGCTCTGCCAGGATGGTGTGCATCAGCTCCATGTTGCTTCTGGCCCTGGAGGCCTAATGGTTGCCTTTCATTAATCTGTGTGTGCACAGGTTTTAGATCAGGTGTCTGCTGTTCATAAGCCAGCTTTGCATCTTGTACCCTCCGTTCTTAGATGTCTTTTACCCTGCCGAAAACTAGCAGATTAACTAGATTATAGGTGTCCATTTAGAGGACAGCAGATTTTCAGTCTAAAGAAGTTGACTTTAGAACTTACTTTGACTCTTAATTGCCAAGCCATATATAAATCATTTTATTGGATAAATAAATGACAGTATGGAAGAGGCTTGAGTAAAGGGAGCCACTAGCTGTTGAGTGCCCTTCACTCACTGGAACAAATGTCCCAAGACACTGATCTGCCAGACAGGAAAGGGCTGTGACTCCGAGGGCTTCTCTCTATCCTTAGAGAACCTCTGAGCTAGGGTCCCACGCACTCTCACATGCCTTAAGGGTAGGAAGATAGCATCATCTTGATGGCTGATTGGCTTCCAGAACTATTTTCCCTTTCCTTCCTGTCTTTCTGCAGGGTTCTTCCTAGTGCTGCAGGCGTGGGAATTCCCAGATTTGGGTGGGGGGCTAGATCCCCTAACAAGTGCTACAGTTATATTTAAGGTGTGTGTTATATGGACAGGTACTTGCACACTCACACATGGATGGGATATGTCTGACAGCCAAGTGTCCACGAACTACAAGCAAGGAAAAAATTCAGAGAGGTTAAATATCTTGTCAGAGGCCACAGAGCAGGATTTGTAATTTTTAGCCCAGGTCCTTGACCTCACATCCCATGTCTGTAGAACTACATTATGTATTATAACTTTCACAGAGCCTCAGTTTTCTCATATAAAAAATTGCTTGGTTTATATTACTGTTGAGTGAATGAAATTAGAACTCACTTAGAATCCTATAAACGCCTCCAAACTGTGAGATTTTATTTCTTCCTCACATTCCCATTTAGCTCTAGGGAGCAGGGAACCAGTGCCCACTGAGCGGCCTCTTCTGTACTGAAAGGAAGAGCAGCTCTGTGGATACCTCTTTTGGAAAGAGAACTAACCACTTTACCCTTGATGGGAAAAGTGTGTGTGTGAGCAGAAGGCTAACAAAGCATAGTATTCCCCCTGTCCTGTGTTTCAGCCCAGCTGTTTTAAGGGGAAGATCAGACTTGAACATGCATTGGGAATTTTGTAAGATGAGGATGGTGTTGGGGAAAGGCCTGAGAATCTGCATTTTTAGCAAACTTGCAGGTGCTGCCGCTCCACGGACTGCACCGTGCTCCATGGCAAGGGCCGGTCTGCGGTGGTGATGATAGCGAGCTCACAGCTGCCAGGTCTGTGTTCTCCAAGGCAACTTCACATAACTCATAACTGGCATTTGCAATCTGTTGAAGCTCATTGGACAGTACACACTGAAGAGATATTATCAAGCTCCTGTCCTTCCCTATCTCTGACAGGACTTCCAGCTTTGAGGTATAGCTTGCTTTTAGATGGGAATGTACCAGAAGAATTTTTTCTGTTCTTATGGCTTAAAAAATGTTCTTGGTGAATTCTAGGAGACCCAAGAGTTCCATCACTTAAAAAGAAATATGGAGCCTGAGCAGGCGTGGTACAGTGGACAGAGTGTCAGACTGGGGTGCAGAGGACCCAGGTTTGAGACCTCGAGGTTGCTAGCTTGATTGCGGGCCCATCTGGCTTGAGCGTGGGATCATAGACATGGCCCTATGTTGCTGGCTTGAGCCCAAAGGTCGCTGGCTTGAGCAAGGCATCACTTGCTCAACTGGAGCCCCCCCCCCCCAGTCAAGGAACTTATGAGAAAGCAATCAGTGAACAACTAAGATGCCCAAATGAAGAATTGATGTTTCTCATCTCTGTCCTTTCCTCTCTGTCTGTCTCTGTCACACACACACACACACACACACACAAGAAAATGAAATACATACGGAGTCCCAGTGCTTTGTAATGTCTGATAGTCAGCTGGCACTCTGTGCCCTCCAGACAAATCAGTCTTGTGTGGAGAGCCTGCTGCCCTGGGAAGCAGGCACACTCAGCCCTAGAAGAAATCACAGGAAGTAATTAAACAGAGAAGGTCAGAGAAAGAGGAAGTGGTTGTGTTGTTTCTGATGCGAATTGCATTGTTGTTCCTGGGGATCAAGATCATGATGTTTAAATCTTCTGGAATGTGGCTGCTTGGGGATTTGATTGTATTTAAATTGCAGCACTTTTAGTTTATTCTTTTAGACAGCAATCTAGTTAGGAAATGAATTGCTTTTAGGTCTTATCAGGAATCCCCACGTGCCTAAGCAGAAGTCTTAAGCAGGGAGTTGCTTATAGCTTGGCAAATTGCACTTAAATGAAATGAATGTCAAGACTATTAAAGGTTAATTTTAGGTGTCTGGAGTTCTCCCTAATTCTCCTGATTAAATACTTTAACATAATAGTTGCCTTAATTGGAATAATGATAGAATATTAGCATGCATATTAAACCATTTACCCAAATTTGAATAGGGTTAAAATGCAAATTATCCATCACTTGTCAATGCTTCTTCTTTGGAGACAATTCCTGGTGAGAGGTGGGAAAGAGACTGGAATTTGACTCTGTAGTGGGGCTTTCTTCAGGCAGCGTTGTAGACCAGAGGACTGAAGTGAGAGGTACTTTGTTTCCCCAAAAAAGAGGTTCTAAAAATACCAACACTAGTAATACCTCCAACATGGAGGTAGATGCAACAGGAAATCCAAAGTAAGCTAACTGGACATTCTCTCTGGTCGTCTTTATTAGCCTATTATTTTTTTCCCCAGGTAGGTGATAAGAGACTTAAGGCCCTTCGACAGCATTTAGATACCTACCCCCCAGTCTTGAACTGATGCCACAACCCAGCAGTTCCCAAACAAGTGGCTGGGAACCCTTACGCACTTCAAGTATTGTTTGTGAACCAAATATAGTACATAAAGTCACCCATATATATGTGTTCTCTCTTTCAATGTAATTGTGGAATATTAAAGTACAACCTTATTAAAATGTAGTTTTACTGAATTCACTGTGGATGTTTGTCATATTTTTCTCAACTCACAGTTATTTAAAAAGCACATCTGTAATGCTGGGGGTGGGGGATAGTCCCTGAATTTTCTCCCTCTAAGTACCTATACTTAGGAACTTGGGACTCATTGCTATGACCGTCATTCTGGATGGAAGAAAAGAATTGTCCTTCTGTAGGGGAGGCATGTGCAGAGGGTGCATTCCTACTGCAGGGTAGATTGGGTGGAAGGTCTAAAGGAAAGCAGAGGAATAGTTTAGTTGGAGGTGGGTAGGGGGAGTTGAAAATGAGTCAGGACATCTCCCCCAGAGACTTGCAATCAAGTTGTGGCTTCTCATAAAAGGAGGGAGAGCTGGAGGAGTAAGTCTCCTCCAGATCTCGCCCCTCTTGACTCTTGCAGTCAGCATTTATCAAACAGTATGCTATGCAGCACACTACTCTTAGTTATTGTGCGAAAGATGAAACACCCAACACTAGAAGCTCTTAGTGGATACCAAGTAGCAAACACCATGAGTACCCAGTTGCCATGTGTAGTAAGATCTAGGGAGTCAGTAAGCTTAGATTCCCATTACCCTGCTGTGGGACCTTAGGCAAAGTGTCAAGCTTCTTCTCTGAACTCAGTTTTCTCATCTCTAAATAGGTTGAAGAACTCTTCTAGTTCTAAATAAGCAAGGACAGTTCATATTTTAAAAAAACTTTTCTTAGTATAATATTTTTTAAAATCGAGACAAACACAAAGAATTCAAATACCTCTTGCTACACTAGCCTGAAGATGTTCACTTTCTTTTTTTTTTTTATTCATTTTAGAGAGGAGGGGGGGAGAGAGAGAGAGAGAGAAGAGGGAGGAGCAGGAAGCATCAACTCCCATATGTGCCTTGACCAGGCAAGCCAAGGTTTTGAACCGGCAACCTCAGTGTTTCCAGGTTGACGCTTTATCCACTGCGCCACCACAGGTCAGGCAGATGTTCACTTTCAACAAGATGGGACTTGAGTTTGAAAGGACTCATCTAAAGGTAATGGTGTCTTGGGGGAGAGGGGCAGGTCAGGCAAGTTGGGGAGGAGGTATCTTGTGGCCAGAGGTTTCCTCCACAGACCGGGAAACGCCACCTCTGGTTATGTTGGGGGAGCTCAGAGAAAGAGCTGGTCTAATCAGCTGAGGCTAAATTTGGGAGGCTATTATGTGCCAGACTAACAAAGTAAGTGATTAGACTTTTGTTCTTTAGGTAGAATGGAGCTGTTTAAGGTTTCAAGCAAAGAAATGAAGGGATATATTGATAAATTGGACCTAGTTAGAG
This sequence comes from Saccopteryx bilineata, assembly GCF_036850765.1. Taxonomy (NCBI): domain Eukaryota; kingdom Metazoa; phylum Chordata; class Mammalia; order Chiroptera; family Emballonuridae; genus Saccopteryx; species Saccopteryx bilineata. Next base: position 121,834,572 of record NC_089492.1, on the reverse strand, counting down.
GGTAGGGTGAGGTGAGGCTGGAGTCAGGAAGGCCACTAATAGCAGTGGCTCTGCCATACCTGGGCAGGACTTTTCCCTCTGGCTTTAGTGAAATGCAGTGGGCAATGCCGTAGAAACCTTTGTTCCAAAGAGGTTGTCATTATGTTTATTGGAAGATGGCCAAGGGACTGTGAAATTCAGAACAAAATTAACCAACTTCCTTTGTAGATAAAACTTAGAGCTTGGTAGTAATCCAAGTGAGCTTTTTTTGTTTGTTTTTAATATTGTCACTGGTTGCAACTTGACCATCAAATTGTAGAACTATAGAGGATCTCAGGAATAAATTGCAATCCAGAGAGGTTGAGCAATGAACCCAGGGTCACACAGCTAATTGGTGGTTTGGGATATATCAGCGAGCAGATGTCATCTGACCTGAGTTCCAGCCCTGTTTGGGGTGCTGTGTTAAACATTCACGAGCTACTCTCAAGTTGTTGAACCCTAGGAGACAGGAAAAAGATGGTGGTAACTTACTCAATTCAGGTAAATGTTGCCCATGTTGACAGTGAATCATCAACACTGAACAGATTGTTAGCCTTGGTTAGCCCCCTGTACAAGGCTGAGATAGACGAGCTCGCCAGACGCTGTCCCTGTGTGGCTCATCTGTGGATGGCAGGTGGGTACGGTTTCTACATGTTGTGTTTCAGGGGTAGGAAGGTAGGGAGTGGAGGCAGAGGAGGGCCTCCTTCAGCTCATCATCTTTGGACAGAGAAGATGAGCCCTTAGATGAAAAGTTGAAATACATGCGATGTTCCTAGGTTTTTGCACCTGGGCACCAGCGGGGGAGAAAAAAAAAGTTGATGAAACATTACCTATGCTTGTTCTTCCTCCTCAGCCCCAGTGCTGTCTGTTCTTCCCATGTGTCTGTTTTTGATGTTAACTGCCAAGGTGGTGTGGTCATAGACAGCAGGAAGTAATATTTGATATGCTGTTCTCCTGGGGTGGGGGTTGGTGGATGTCAGGATGGGAAGGGTGGCGGTTTTGGCACGTTCATGTGAGAACTCTGAGCACTTCTAAGCAAACAGGTGCTTTTACAACAAAGAGAGGAAGGTAAGAGTTGATCGGATGGTCATAAAATGAATTTTTTTTTTTTTTTTTTTTTTGCGGTAGCTTTTTGCCTTAAGTTTTTATAAGGCTGCCGTCCTATAGGTTAACTCCAGATAAAGTCGCGATTATCTTCTGTACTGAATCATACAGCTTAGTGAGTTTTGTGGTCAAGGACAAGTAGAAATCTATGCTTGAGGGAGAATGAAAACAGCCCCCAAAGCAAGACACAGTATCCCTGAGAGCCAGCAGACAGGCTGTGGCGAGACTGGATCGCTTCCCAGTCCTTTGAAACTATAGTTCTCAGTCAGGACTCCTTGGGATAACCAGGTTTAAACTGCTTGTTTAGGATAGGAAACTCATCTTTTAAAAACATTTCCTTTTCTTGGGGTTCAACACCCCTTGCCTTTTGTTTCCCCTTGTTAATCCCCACCAGTGGGGCAAGCTTCTTTCTGATAGAGTAAAAGGGTCCTTTTGTGAGCTTAAAGATTCCATTGTGGAGTTTCAGGCCCCTGGTCCCAGTGCTTCTGGACCCCCCAAATGGTCAGGGTAGTTGGTTATAAATGGTTTACCTGCAGACCCCTCTTCCCCATTCCCCTTGCTCTGCATTCCTCTCGTTCCAAATTAAGCAGTACAAGAGTAACCAGGAGAATTAGACAGGTTTGATCCACTCCGACCCCGAGCATTGCAGACTGAAATGGAGCCCCCTTCCTCCAACTGTCCCAACAAAGACACTTTTTCTATAACAGGAGGCCCAGAAGGGGAGAATATTGGGGTTGCTTTGGGATGCTGTCTAGCAGACCGTGTCCTTTCATCTTTGCATTCTTACCTTCCTCCTCCCCAGACCAATTGAATTAGAATTTCATCCCATCCACTGTAGTAGCATTTTAAAAATCCAGGATATTCTAACGAACCTTACACAAATTGGGGTTTGGAAGAGGTTTGGAACCAGGACAGCACTGACTCCTTTTAAAGATCTTGATGGGTGACCGGTATTAACTAGACTTACTGTGGTGGTCATTTTACAATATATACAAATAGTGCATCATGTTCTATACCTGAAACTAATATAATGTTATATATCAATCCTGATTAGCCCGCCATGTCAGAGGGTATTCAGAAGGCCACGCACATTCACACCAGTGAACTAACTGCACATTCACACCAGTGAACTGGAATGATCTAGGAATGTTAGTCCTTCCCTTCCTACCCTTTCTTTTATGTTCCATCTTATTCCAGCTAGATAGCAAATACTCTCTTAGGGAGGAGGATACCAAATTGATGTTAATGTGAACTGAGATCATAAGAGACAGCAAAAAATAAATTTTAATTATTGATTCAAGAGGTCTTTTATATTGAATTTTAAAAATTCTAAAGCACACCAAAAAAATCACCTGCAGTTTTCCAAATTTATGACTTTTTTATCGTTTTTTTTAAAGGTTTGGCTGAAAACTTGAAAGCCCTCTTAATTTTTTTCAGATGTTTTCCTTGGTGATGTAATAAATGCCTTTAGGATACTAATGTAGCTACTTTAATAGCTGATGCAGTAAATATCAGTGTAACAGGACAGGATTACTTCTTGCAGTCAATTTTTGACACTTTTGTTAATGAGAGACAAATCTTTGCTCTCATCAATTTGTAGGAAAACAGTTATAGAATTATGTGCTTTTACCTAGAAAGAAAATATATCGACTTAAAACAGGTGTCTCTAACAAAAACAGATGCCAGGTTTTAAGATTGTTTCTTGTCACCTAGAAGTGTGACACTGCATGCAAATGTGCGAAGGGCTGAAAAATTGTTTTACTCCCATAGAAACTGTGAAGGACACACTTTAAAATAGGACAGCCTTACACAAGTGTGACTGTCCTAATCTCACTGAACTATACACTTTAAAGTGGTTTAAATGGTAAATTTTATATTATGTATATTTTGCCATAAGTCAAAGCAAAACATCAAACCAAAGAAATGGGACCAAAGTCAACTAATGACTTATAAGAATTCAAAGACCTCTTTCCAGAAATATTGCACCCTGAACACTGGACCTGTGTGCCTCAGATGCCAGATTGCCTATTTCACATCCTCACCTGTAGATTTCTGGCTTCCTGTCAATTCCTGCTTAGTCCTCTTTGCTCCCTTATTCTGTGCCTGCCAATAAAGCTCCCTTCACAGATGTTTGAGGTAGATAGATTTTGAGAGTAGGCCGGTAATGCCCAGAGTCATGTATCTCCTAAAGTTTTCTGCAGTTGAACAAGCGTGTATGTTTTTTTATATACTAATATGTCTTGACCAAGTGTTGGAACCTCTGAGGAAAGTTCCAGAGGTCTGAACAGATTCTCAGTAGAGCTAACAGCAGAGCTGGGCTTGGTTGTGGGTAGGGTACGTGATGGACCCTCCCAGACAGACCAGGGTCAAGGGCAGGCTCACTCAGTGGTGACATGGCCTTGGGCTCGCTTTCACATTCACAGAGCCTCAGTGGTTCTCAGGGAAAGCAAAAATGTGGGCTTCAGGTTCTGACAACCATCTGTGCTTTGCGCTCATACACATGTAAAAAAGTGTAACAAGCAAGTCGGCACTTCCTTCCATGCGGAGAATCCTATAATCTGACAGGTGAATTTAAGAATCACTTAATTCAAACAAACATGTAGGAATGAACATGGCTGTAGTGCGTGCCTATGAGAAAACAACTTGTTCTTTGAGCATCTCCTATTACACATCCCTGTTCTTGTTTTTATGACTTGATGTTTCTTAAAGTAGTTTTAGTAGTAGCATGTTGGTATAAATTGGATTATTAGCAGGTCTGAGTGTCATACCCCTAGAGTGGGAATATTAGCAAGTTCTTATTTAGCTTCCGTGAACTTTTTAATAAAACTGCATACTGTTTGTTACCAACAAGTAGTCATTTTTTATTGTAGAAAATCTATACTCATTCATAAATTGTTTATGAATTTGATGCTTTCTGGCCTTGGAAATACTATAGTTAAGTCACTACATTTGCTACTTAATTTGGCAACATCTGCATCCAATAGAGCAGGGGTCGGGAACCTTTTTGGCTGAGAGAACCATAAACGGCCACATATTTTAAAATGTAATTCCATGAGAGCCATACAATGACCCATGTATGTTATGACGCATTATCCAATAAAAATTTGGTGTTGTCCTGGAGGACAGCTATGATTGGCTCCAGCCACCTGCAACCATGAACATGAGTGGTAGGAAATGAATGAATGGATTGTAATACATGAGAATGTTTTATATTTTTAAAGTTATTTTTTTATTAAAGATTTGTCTGTAAGCCAGATGCAGCCACATCAAAAGAGCCACATCTGGCTCACGAGCCATAGGTTCCCGACGCCTGCAGTAGAGAGAAAAAGCCAGGTGCTGTGGATAGAGTGTTGACTTGGGATTCTGAAGTCCCAGCTTCGAAACCCTGGGGTTGCTGGCTTGAGCCCAAGGTCACTGGCTCAGCTTGAGACTCCTCCCCCCAACAAAGCATAGATTAGAAGCAATCAGCAACTAAGCCAGTGGTTCGCAAACTTTTTGAAGTCAGGGCGCATTTAAAATCCTACAAATAATTGTAGGCGCGCTATATACAAATTTCTGAGAAATATGTTATAATAATTAAGTCAAATATTAAAGAAAAATAATATAAAGTCCAAGTGTGCTTTTATGGTAATTAAATGAAATAAATACAACAAAATTAAATTTATTCTGACATTAAAAAACATTTTTATGTTACATTTTTTAAGTTATGCTTTTTAGAATTAGTAAAAAGAGGGGTTAAAAAATAAAAAAAATGACAAAAAAGTCATTTTTTATATAGTATATAGATACATTCTTAGTAAGATTTAGTAAATTCAGCAGGTGCTGGCACGAATGTGTTAAGTTTTTTCATTTTTGTGTTTATGAGAAACATGAGCCTGATGTGTCCTAGTGATTTCTTCAATGTTTGGGCATATATTTGAAAGGCAAACTCTCATTTCCTTGTCAATACATTGAAAAATTCCTCTTTTTACTCTTAATTGGGTTGAGTGCAGAAAACCCCACCATACATATCATCTTAACTTTACACCAAACAAAGGATATAAGAAACTTGCCTCCAGTCTTTCTGGGGAACATGGTAGGTAATGTAAACAATCCAGCACCACAGCTTAACAGCCTTTTGCAACCTAATCAGGCAAGTGAGGTGGGGGGTTGGGCAGACTGTCAGTTTATAGCCAATTCCCCACACCTATGTCCCCCCCCAAATCTAAACTCCAAAACCCCTGTTGGATTTTTGGTTCCCAACAAGCACATATTTCTCTGGAATACCATAAGGGCACACCTGGAAATCTAGGGTATACTGGTGCACCCTGGCACACACTTTGAGAACCACTGAACTAAGTTGACACTACAAGTTGATGCTTTTCATCTCTCAAAAAAAAGAAAAATGTTGTAATGAACTTCTCAGAAGAGCTTTGGGGACAGAATTATTCATGGTCGAGGGCATACTTGTCCTTGTAAAAGCACACGGGTACCCGCCCCAACCCCACTGAAACCCAGGATCTGAAACTCTTACCAGTACAGGGAGCTGAGAAGGATGCCCTGTTCCACCACACCGGATGGCCCTTCACTTTCTGTTTGGACACTTCTGCGATAAGAAGCCCACGTGCTATGCAGCTCTGTCAGCAAGTTCTTCTATGGAACCACTGTCCTCTGCAGCAGCGACATCTGGTTCCCTGTTCTGATTGCCCTGCTGATGCAAGGAGGCAGTGCTCCCTCTCTTCTTCAGGCCAGAGATCATCCTGGTCTCTTTATCACGTTCAACCATGTCTTTCGTGAAATGGGGGCCCAGAACTGAGCTTTCCCAGATGCCAGACTCTTAGATACTGTGGATATTTGCCTCTCTTAGTACAGTCAGTCTGGGGTGGGTTTGGAGCTGTGGTCAGTGTTAAAGGCACCAGGTTGTCTGCATGGATAATTCATGCTACTTGTACTGAGCCTGCACCTTTGAGTTTCCTTTTAATGGATATGTCAGTTACCCTTAGCTTCTATGTCTCTTCCTTTGAGAGCACATCCTATTGTGCCTTGGTATGCTGGGCAGGAATGAGGAAGGGTGTTCCTTCTCCATAGGAGCTTGTAGGCGAAGGATTTCAGTCTTCGGTATTCCTTGGGTGATGTTTTTCAGTAGGGATCCAGGCGAGAAGGTGAGAGAGCTACTTATGACACTGAAATTGTTGTTTCTTGGAGCTGGTTCTGGGCTCAATAGTCTGGAGAGCTTGTTAAAACAGACATGGCCCTGGCTGGTTGCTCAGCGGTAGAACATCAGACTGGCATGTGGAAGTTCTGGGTTCGATTCCCAGTTAGGGCACACAGAAGAAGTGACTGTGGGGCAGCTATGTTAGGCTTGCTTGCGGGGTTACCGGCTACAAGCACTTTGCTTGATTGGTGCGAGAGTGTGTGGCTGTGCCACGTGTGTATGCCTATATAAGGCTATGGGTGCCTGTGCTCAAGAGAGATTGGGGATTGTGGATGCGCGGATTGCCTGCCTGCCACTGTGAGGGGCCATTTTGCTGTTTGTTTCACCTGCCTGTGTGCTTGTCCACCGTTGTGAGACTTTATTACACAGAATGGCCCAACCTTTTCTGGCTCCGCAGTTTTCTACCATCTGCCCGAATCCAATGTAGACCTGCCTGGCCTTGGCCATCGGCATTACAGCAACCATCTGCTTCTTCACCCCTCCCCCTTCTCTCTCTCTCCTCTCTCTCTCTTTCTCCTCCCTCTTACACAGCTATGGCTCAAATGGTTCGAGCAAGTTGGCCCCAGTCTCTGAGGATTAACTCTATGGCCTTGCCTCAGGTACTAAAATAGCTCGGTTGCGGAGAAACAGAGCAGCAGCCCCAGATGGGCAGAGCATTGCCTAGTAGGGGGCTTGCCCGGTGGATCCCAATAGGGGTGCATGTGGGAGCCTGTTTGTCTGCCTCCCCACCTCTCACTTAATAAACACACACACACACACACACTGTTTGCCTCCCCACATCTCACTTAATAAACGTGCACGCATACGTGCTCAGGTGCATCTGTGGCCCACCCAGACCTCCTAGATCAGGCTCTGGCTGTGCAGCCCAGGGAAGCTACATTTTGAAAAGCTCCCCAAGTGATTCCTCTGCCTACAAGCCAGAGTTTGAGAGCTGCTTCCTGTGTTGTAATTACCTCTTTGATGTTCATTTTCTTAAATGTCCAAGTACCAAGTACCTGGGAATCTTAAAGGCCACCTTTGTGCCTTGCTCCAGCCACCCAGTGCTTTTAATAGTTCCTGAGTATGTGTTTACACAATCTGCATTTTATGAAGTCCATAAAGACATATTTACCCAACAAGTCACCAGCCCTCCAAAGGTCAGCTTTCCTCTATTTGTATGAAAGGCACTTAGCTCAAAGTCAATTAACACCAAGATAGAAGCTAATTAAGGCATGGAAGTGAGCTGTTCATGCCCACATTCCAGCTGTAACTTTTGTCCCCGTTGTAGCTTAGTTTTACAAGTCCCTACAAGCTAGTTACTTCACATAACCTATGCATGTGTGGCCTGTTACAGCGTACAGGTAAAAGTGCCATTTGTCATGTCATCAATGTAAGAGTGCTGTTTAAAAGCATGTAACTTAAGTAACTATTAAATGATGCCATGTTAGCACTTTTGCAACCAGCCGAGTCCCCCTCCCCACGCAAGCATCAGGGATGTGTCAGGAATATGTGAGAAGGGGCAAGGAGACCTGATCTCCCTCAGTGGTGCCTTCAGAGCCTGCTGTGACATGGCCTCTCCTGGGTCCAGAGCTGTGTTTCCTCATTTGCAGAAGGTCATTCCTCCAAGGACTGCTGGAGGATTAAATGAAGGAACGTGGGTCACGTGCTCCTGCACAGCACCTAGTGCATGGAAAACAACCAGTTTTGAAGAAGGTATCTATCTACTGCAGCTGAAGAGGATCATTATAACAAAATTGAAAACCCTGGGAGAGAACTACCTTAGGTTTACAGCTTATGTAGGTCAAGAGCCTCGGCAGGTAGGTTTTCCAGGGCGAAGAGTCTCGGGTCCTCCTACACTGGTGGGGACACCAGCTGGATGCCCTTAGCTGAAAGCCACTTGGTAGAGTAAGGGTATGATGGTGCCACCGGCACTTTCTGGTTTCACTGTAGACCTTGTGCATGACATCTCTAAGCCCAGCTTCTTACCTTGAGGCATATTCTTAAGAGAAAGAAGTGAGGTTTCCTTTTTCTTTTTCTTTTTCTTTTATTAAGTAACAGGCGGGGAGGCAGAAAGACAGACTCCTGCATGCGCCAGGACCAGGATCCACCCAGCAAGCCCCTTACCCGCCAATGCTCTGCCCATCTGGGGCTGCTGCTCTGTTGCTCAGCAACCGAGCTACTCTAGCTCCTGAGGCGAGGCCATGGAGCCATCCTTAGCAGACCAACTTGCTTTGACCCATTTGAGCCTTGGCTGCAGGAGGGAGGGAGGGAAGGAGAGAGGGAGAGAAAGAAAGGAGGGGAACGGGAGGGGTGGAGAAGCAGATGGTTGCTTCTCCTGTGTGCCCTGAGGAAATCGCACCTGGGACTGCCACAGGCCAGGTGGTCGCTCTACCACTGAGCCAGCCAGCCAGGGCCCAGAGTTCTCTTTTGATCTGGGAACTGTTTATTGTCTAATAAGGGTAAGATGTGGGATGGTTAGAACAGTTAGTGTTTTTTAAGAAAGACACTGCCTGAGAAGGTTTACCAAATGCTGTGAATGAGCTAAATGTCCTGGCTGGGTGGGCAGGGAAGAGGGACAGCCCTGGGTAGGCTACTTGCGGATTCTTTGGTATCAGCACATGAAGTTACACTTTTATTTATATTTGAAATTACTCTTAAAGTCTTCATCGAGAAACTAACTCTATTTTAATAGAAGTGAGTCTGTCAGAGTGGCTTTATTCCTTTTTAGTGTCCGAGGTATAAATGACTTGAGCTGTGTTACTGTCAGGAGGCAGCAGGGTTCTTGTGAAGACCAGCGGATTTAGACCAGTGCTGTCCAATAGAAATACAGTGTCAGCACATATGTAATTTTACATGTTCTGATAGCAGTGTTTTTTTTTTTTAAGTAAAAACAGGTAAAATTAATTTTAATATATTTTTATTTAAGTATATTCCAAAATTGTCATTTCAACATGTAATCAGTATCATAAAAATATTAAAATTTTCGGCATTGTTTTTGTACTCCACCTTTGAAATGTAGTGTGTACTTTACACTTGGACATCTCATTCTGACCAGGTGTATTTCGCATGTTTGGTAGCCACTTGTGGCTAGTTTCTACTGTATTGAACAGCGTACCTCTAGAATAAGACCTGGGTGTGAACTTGACTCTGCTGCTTATTGGTGTGTGACCAGGGGTAAATTACCTGAGCCACGTAAAGCCTCTGGCCTCAGATGTAAAAAAAGGGACCGTCATACCCACCTTTCTCAGCTGCTGTATTAAGTCAGATGATATGGGTACATAAATGCATGGGTCCATGAAGAGGTCCTCTATAAATGGCATCTTTGATTTTTGTGATGGCCACTGTTAATTGTGTAGCATATGGATTAAGGGATAAGAATTATGCTGAAAGCCAGTATGAAGGCAATATTCATAGGCTGAAGAAGAATTTTAAAAAATATGACAAATCCAGGGACTGGAAGACTGGACTCTTAGACATAGGATTGGAAGAGGATTCTGGTTCTGGTCAGAGAGATTTGCTTGGCACTCTGACCAATTCAGAGAAGGTGTATAGGGGATTCCTATAGGAATAGCGTGGCATTATCAAAACAGCCTGAGCCTCAGATGTGGGGAAGCTGGTTTCATATTCGGACTCTGCCCCTTATATTTTATGTATCCATCCCCAAACTTTGGTTTTCTCGCCTGCCAGTTGGAACTACTAGGCTTGTGAGGATTCAATCAGACACTGCACTTGAAAGTGCTAGCTGCGGATCTGGCACATTTCAGGTGCCTACCATGCCAGGTAGATGTTACTGGCACCTGGAAAGCAGTTTCGACTTGAAGCCTGGTTGAGAGCGCCTGAGGTCTAGACAGAAGGGAAGGATTGTGCCCCTCTGATAAGCAGCTTGAATTGGAACCAGCAAGAAAGGAAAGGAGTCCGAGAGGCTGGTTTTGTGAGGAACTATCTTTGGAGCTGAAAACAGACTGATAAATCCTGTCTAAGCCAAGTGAAATGGGTGTGGAGGATCAGGGCCACGTACCCATTTTTCATTGACTATCAAGATTCTGTTGGACGGTCCTAGGGATTTGTGACTGAACTGGGTGCCAGCGGGGACTGTGGAAGAGAAGTGAGAAAGAGGAGGAAAGGGGGCATGGACTGGGTAGGCGATTATGACCCTCCCCGCAGGCTGTGCCATGAACATCTTGATAACAATTTTTTTCTTGTCCCTTTAGTCCTCTGGCTTCCTTGCCCAGCTTTTAATATTTTTTTATTATTTATCATGGTATTGGGAAAACAGCTATGTTAGGTTTGCTTGCTTATACCTTGCCTGATTAGTGCATAAGCACATAGCAACGCCAGGTGTGTATATGTAAGGCTACGGGTGCTTGCCCTCTGGGAAGATTGCGGATTGCCTACTTGTGAGGGGCCATTTTGCTGTTTGTTTGCCTGAGAAGCAGTTTCCCCCTGCCTGTTTGCTCATCTGCCCTTGAGAGACACCATTAAATAGGAATAGCCCAACGCTTTCTGGCTCCACAGTTTCTCTACCGTCTGCCCGAATCCAATGTGGACCTGCCTGGCCTTGGCCCCACTAGCATTACACCTGGAAAGCAAAATTATTACCAGAGTGTCACACTCTGTATTCCAAGACTGTGTCAAGAGCCAAGGGAGAACTGTCCTCAGAATGGAGTTCTGAGGTGCTCCCCGGGCTCCCAAGATGAAGCCTCAGTGGATACATCGTCTTCACAGGTGGGAGGACAACAGTGATCCAGCCAGAGAGAATAAGTACAGGTTGGTCTTTTGACTTAAGCAGACCAGACACCAAAGTCTAGCTTTGCAAAGCCGGTGAATGAGGGTGTGTGTAACAGTCACTGTACACAAAGACTCAGCGTAAAATTGCTTCAAATAGGCAGCACCCGCTTCCTGCCCTGTGCAGAGAGAAACTGCATACCACGCACCACCTTTTGATTTACCCGCAAGTCTGCATCTGTGGCCACAGAGCAACTGGTTAGAGCCCCCTCATGCTGAGTCTTTACTTGATGAGGACAATTTAATGTCCCTAAATACTGTCATTAGATGGGTTTTCACTGCATAGAGTGTTTTTCTTGAATTCAGTCCTAGGCATCAATCATCCACCACCACCAACACACACACACTTACAGAGATGTGTAGCCATCTCCAGTTCCTAGTAAGAAGTTGTGATTTGGGAGTTTTTTTTCACCGTTCAGTCACATTAGCTATGAGGTCATAGACTTTCTGTCTTGGGACTTTCAGCCATGAATAAAGGAGCTGAATGCCCCATTTGAGAAAGAGATTAAACTTTCCACTGCCCCAAGCATTGTCCAGTGACTTGGACCAGATGCCCAGGCCAGTGGCTTAGTGGAGAGCCCTGCCTCACTCTGGGTCTCAGCTCTCAGGAAAGGTGGATCTTATCTCTAAGGAAGTGGCGGCTCCCTTTATCAGGCCATCTGGGGGACAGATTTGCTCCCTGCTGAGAACAATTTCTTGTTTACTATTTCTGACCTGTCTCTAACCTGCAGCAAGAAGGGCTGATTTGCCCAATGGAAAGTGAAATAATAACACATTCTGAAGTGTGTGTTTCTACCTGCCCCTAACATTCCATTCTCCCCTCCCTTAAAACAATCATCCCCGGAGAGAAAAAGTCAGGACTTCATCCCAGGTGTGGCACACACAGTATAACGACTGACTTGATATCCACAACCATTTAGGCCCCTTGTCACTGCCTCTGTAAAAACTCCTTGCAGTCTTGGGTCCCACCTAGCCAAACTGGGCTCTTTGATGTGGGGGAGGGTTGGTGGGAGTGAACCCGGTGTTGCTTTGTTTTCAACTTTCATTATTCTTGACTGCTATAAAGAGTGAGTTATAAGAAGGGATTGGAGGATTGGCAAATTTGTGGGTGTAGAAGATTAGAAAATCCTGGTTTCTCATTTTCTCTAGGGGGCACCGGCTGGGGGCTCTTGTGCCGCTGGAGTGGTGTTTGTGGCTTTGACATTCGCCTGGGCTATGGAGGCCTGCTACCTTGGGGTGTGATCTTCTGACCCCAGGGCAACAATATCAGCTTCAAGGTGTGTCTATCACCAACGTCTAGGCCAGAAAGAAGCACCATTTTACAGATGAAGACACCAAGGCCTAGGAGTTAAATCCAGGTCACATGGTTGGGGAGAAGGAGAGTCTGATTTGCCTGGTTGTTTTTTCTTCCCCCAGAGATCATCCAGATGAGGCCACAAGAAATGGGGAGGGGGGGTAGTGCTGCCATTGCAGGAGGGTGGGCTTGGAGAATTCATTTGTAACTGTAAAGAGTGCCTGAAGGAAAGATGGACTTTCCCTCAGCCAGGAGGCCCCGGGCCTTCTCAAACAGGAGGGCTCGGGTAGGAGGAGGAGGGTGAGGAGCCCGAGGACTCATGGAGGAGCTCAGAGCTGCTTAAATTAGTTCAAAGTGAGAAATGTAATTACTATACTTGCTCAAACCAAATGGCTGAACATTGTTATAAAATGAGGTGTAATCACAGAAAAGAAGATTGCAGCGCAGCATTACTCCCACAAATATAGCCTTTGTGTTCTCAGGAGCCTGCGTGCTGATTAATCTTCTGGGGGTGTTGAAGTCCCATTAAGTTCAGGTGTGTGGATTGGACTTAATTGGGGGGAGTTTTCATCTTGCATGTTTGGATAATCATTCACAGTTACTTTGCATTTATAAAAAAATTTGTGATGAAGGAGAGAAAGAATCACCATTACATATTTTAGCTATGAATATTTAGGGTCAGAATAAAATAAGATCTAATCCAAGAGGGAAAAATAAGGATGATTTATGGTAACTGGCTCCTGTTAACCGCTATTTGAATGATAAAAGTAAAGATGAAAATTATAGTTCCTCAACTCCCTGAAAAATTATTTCCTTTACTATTTTTATGTTGGCTCCATACTTTTCTCCTCAAGCTGAAAATTGATATAAGAAGGCATTTGGAGTCCTGATTCTGCCATTTGTTGTCATGTGATCTAAAGCAGTTTTAACTCTAAGCCTTAGTTTTCTCTTCTGGAAAATGGGCGAAATGTAGATACAGTTAAATAAGAAGACACCAGACTCAGAATAAAGCACATGGTCAACATTAGCAAGGGGCCATTGTCATCATCGTTATTGTTTCTGATGACGTTTATAAGCATTGTACTGCATCAAAGACAATCTCCAGACAGGAGGGGAAATGTGGAACGGAAGGTTTGTTAGGGAACAGGTGCCTGGAGCTAAGTGTGAGGTTGTTCCAAGAAAGGTTTCCTAGTCCAGTTGTTGGGGAGGGAGGGATTTGCTTGGCAGAAGAGAAAGGGTGATGTTCAAACTGGGGATGGTGGTGCACGGAAGGGCTGAGCTGTGCCAACATCTGTAAGAATGGACATGCAGTTTGTAGATGTACAACCTGTACCTTTGACCCTCTGGCTTCTGCCTAATCTTGTGTGCCAGACTTGGGGTGGTATATGTCAACTCAACTCCCTGGCTCCCAGAGAGCCCAAGTCCATCTATCTGTGAACAGTAGGGGTTAGTTACAGAAGAGCAGGGTGTTTGCCTGTTTTGTTTACTGCTGTTTTCAGTACCTGGCATTAATAGGGGCTCAAGCAGTTATCTACCAAATGAATGACTAGGAGTACTGTAAGAATGAGTATCTCCAAGAAATTATTTGTGCTTCTTGAGAAAACTCCTCAAGAAAACTAACATTACTGAGACTGGTAGACCATGCAATAAAGAGAAGAGAGAAACTTATTTTTAAAACAAATTGGTTTGGTCATAGACAAGTTGTTTATACTTGTTTATACCTAGTTACTATGCGTTTCATCAGTATGTGTAATATATTTGATTACAGATTTTATCTTTATTTTACATGTTGTCTGCCTCCACATGCTAGTTAAAACAATTAAAGGTAGATGATTAGCATGAACGTTCCTTTTTCAAGAACTGATTATGCTGCTGCTTCTGCAGTAAAGTGTTTGAGTATTATATTCACCTGACTATCACTCTGACCAGTGCAGTGTTGAGCAGTGTCCTGAGGCCTACTCCTCCTAGACCAGGGCTTTGATGTGCATGTGAATCACCCAGGTCTTGCAAAATTGCAGATTCCCATTTGGCCTGGTGGAGGAGCGGAGAGCATGCGTTTCTAATAAATTTTCTGATGCTGCTGCTCTTCAGGCCACACTTTGAGTAGCAAGTCATTGTCTTTAGTATGGTGATGTTTTTCTTTGTGTTCTAAAGCTGTCTAACATATCTTATTCTAACTGTTGACTTTTCTTAATCCCAGCCGTTGTTTGGCTTGCAGATGGTTAATTCAGTATTGCCAAGTATAACCACTCCTAGAAGCTTGGATGTTTCAGAATTCACTGTGGCCCTTGAGTGAAGTCTGATGCTGTTTAGTTGGCTTTTGGGAATGTATTTGGGCTTCTGGATGTAAATCAAATGTTACTGGGTTCAGCTTTGGCTAAAAGTATGGATTGTGCCAATAAATTCTTTAGCAGAAGCGTAAAATGCCCCAAGCATGGTAGATTCATTTCTATTACTCAATTGACCATATGTGCTCATCATTGTCTAACCTTTTTTTGGTGAATACTAAAGTAAACCTTCTGTAGTCTTGCAAAATAAAAACCTTCATTTTGATTCTTTGCATGTCTATACAGCGCCTATTCATTTTAGTAATTTCTGAATTGTCAGAATTTCTTCAGATGCAGCTGCTTTACATTACATTAACTAGGTGTAATTTGGGCAGTAACATGGGTGTTTTGTTTTTTGGTTTTTTTTTTTAATACTTTATTCATTTTAGAGAGGCGAGAGAGAGGAGGAGAGAGAAAGAAGGGGGAGGATCAGGCAGCATCAGCTCCCGTATGTGCCTTGAACAGGCAAGCCCAGGGTTTCAAACTGGTGACCTCAGTGTTCCAGGTTGACGCTTTATCCACTGTGCCACCACCATGAGGCGGGTGTGAGTTAAACTTCTAGTTGGTATTAAGGTGCCTCCCTCCAACTCAACACCTTCATTCTCAACCACACTAATAATTAATCCAGCCTCCATAAGCAAGCCCACAATAAAAGACCCTAAGACCATCTTATTAGATACCCACACCTCTGGATACTGCTCGGTCACTATAGCCGTAGTATATAGCTAGTGATTGCATAGTGAACTCTGATGGGAATTACTGTTTGTTCACTAAGGTTTCACCTCCTTAGATTCTAGAGCACCCCAGAGGCTCAAACCTGCCCCCTTCTTTTCTCTCTTCCAGCTGTCTGGGTAGAATCTAGTCCTGGGGCTCTACATACCAGCTGTGTATAGATGGCTCATAGATTGATTATTCCAGGCTGGTTATTCCCAGAACTCCAGACTTGGATCAGCATTGCCACCTGAACATCTAACATGCATCTAAACTTAAATGTCCAAAACAGAACTTTCAGGCCTTTAAAATGAGCAGTCCACTTCCCCAGCTTTCCCTGTCTTGACCCATGACGTTACCATTCACTCTGTAGTTTGGATCCCACTTTCCTACACTGCTTGTCCGCATCTAACCCAGCAACAAGGTTGCCTGTTGATCTTCCACAAGGATATGAAATTGTCCTTTGTTTCTCTTGGCCATTCCCTCTGTTGGTTAAGCTGTCCTAGTCTCTCACCTGAAGCATTGCCACAGCCCTTGGGCACCTGCCCTCACTCTGGTTCCTGTGTAATATATTTTCTGCAGAGTAGCCAAATGATCTTTTCAGAAACCACATTGCTTTATGTCTCTCATTGCTTAAAATCTTCCAGTAGTTTTACATTGGAAACTCCCAACCTGGTTTGTCAATCTCTGGACTCTTGATTTGGCCTCTGTCACACCTTGTACTCATCTGGTGCCATTCTCCTACAATTCAGGATAACTCCTGATAGCTCTTTCCAGTCTCAGGGTCTTTGTAGTGGCCATTCCCTCTGACTAAAATGTTGTTCCTCCTGCTCTTCCCATCACTGGCTCCTTCTTGGTATGTGTATCTGAGTCAATGTCAGCTCCTAAGATGCCTTCTCTGACCCTCTTCACTTCCTATTACATCACCTGTCTTTAAATCTCTTTCTATTTTCTGTTGATTTGTTTTCCTGTATGTGAGCAGGAACCCCATTAGTCTTTTCTCTAATGTATACTAGTGCCTAGAAAGTAGCTGAACATAGTAGAGTCTTAAGTATTTGTTGAATAAATGAATGACTTTATCTGAAATGCAAAGAACTTGAATTCTATCAGCATTGGCATTTATTCACTGCTGTATGAGCAAAAAAGTAAAATAATAAAACTACACTGCTCCTAAAGATTTTTTGCTTTGTTTTGTGCTGTCAAGAAGCAATTTTCAGACTATGTTGACAGGTGAGGTCCTGCAACTACAGGCTTGCATCAAACACCTGAGCCTCCTGGTGATGTTCTCATTCCTGGGAAACTCATGTTCCTTTAGAATTACCTAAGAAAAATTAACTGATGGTTTGTTATGTTATATAATCTGTGAGTGGTCTCCATATTAGCATTAAGTCAGTTAAAATATTGATCCACTGTTATTGGCAAAGACTTCTTGAGCTCTCGATACTTACATGTCTTTGTACTTGTTGGCTTTGTACTTGTCGAAGAAAAAATATAGTACAAGACATGGTGAATGACCTTGTAATTTTGTTTGTAAACATTCAGTCCTTAACTTCTGGTTAAACATAATAAACTGAACAAATGCATACACCTCTCCTTCCTTCAAACTGCTAATAAAATGACTGTGAGGAATAAAAACAGTTTAAACCCAGAATCACCCAAATTTTGCAAGATGGAGTACCAGTGGGCAAACGCTGATTTGGTGGAGCAGAGAAAGCTGAAACCAAACTGCCTGCCGGGGTGGGTGGTGCAAAGTTGGGGGTGGGACAGATGGGAGTTTCTGCTACAGAATGTTGGGGTTCCAGATGCAGTTCTACACCAAAAACAGGGAGTGGAAGAACATTCTATCAGCAAGGGAGAAAAAAAAAAAGAACACCTTGAAACCCAAGAAATAGGGTCTAATACAGAACAGAAATAAAGGGAAGAAGCCCCAGCAATACAGCCACCCATTTATTTAATCTCGACGGGTGATGCAGGATGGATGGTTCCAGAAGGGATGGCACTAAAAGCAAAAGTGCTTTTGATCCTATTGAGAGAAGAGAAGGGTTTTCGGACTCTGGCCCAGTTTGGAAATGAAAAAAAAAAAAAAAAAAAAAAAACAAGCAAAATTTTAAAAGGTAATTTTTAAATGCAAGAATAAGACAAAAAGGTACAAGAATGAAAATATGACCATCGAATTTTACAAGGTCAGCTCTAAAGATTTATATTATCATAGATAGCTAGCTGTGTGTCACCAAATCTTGATTTAATCAAAATGTCCTGAGTATATAAGGAGGAGGCGGAAGGAGGTTTGTAGAGGAGTCAGAGTGATAGAAGAGCACTAACCCTGAGAGCCAGGAGATACGGGCCAAGATTGAGGCGTGGGGGTGCACGTCATTGGTCTCACTGGAGAGGAATTCACACCTGGACATCCTCTGCAGGGCTGGCCCTGTCAGGTGCTTTGGAGGAAGTGACATGTCTAAAGAAGTCTAGCCAAGACTCTTCAAGAAGTCATCAACCTAGTTAGAAAGGCCAGTCTGTGGATTAAATATAATTATATGTTACATTGTTGTGAGAAAAGGGCCAAAAAAAAAAAAAAGTGCAAAATACATTAGAGCAGTTTGATGGGAGGAGAGGGGAAGTTATCTTGGTTTAGCCAGTGATTTTCAACAGGTGTGCCACAGAAAAATTTTAAAACATGCCATTCCTATTTAGGGGCACTGACCCCTTTTCCCTTAGATTGTCAAATAAAATAATGACAACAGCCAATACAACATAACCATCTAGTGTGAATGAATCAAAATTAGACCTATATTTTTGTCAGATCAGCAAAAAATGTAATACCATATTTGATATGCTTCAGAATGTTAGTGATTAGTTCGTATGTGCCCTGTGATGAAAATCTCTGGGTTAAGCAGTTCATAGTAACTGCACAGAAGAGAAAGAAAATGAGTTTTGCCTTGATAGATTGGTAGGGTTTGGATAAAAGGGAAAAGGGCCCTGGCCACCAGATAGCTCGTCATTATGGTACACCAAGGTTGCTGGTTCAGTTCCTGGTCAGTTGGTCAAGGCACATACAAGAGTCAACCAGTGAATGCATAAATAAGTGGAACAACACACTGATATCTCTCTCTCTTTCACTCTTTCCCTCCCTCTTCCTATCTCCTCTCTCTCTCTTTAAATAATAAACAAATTTTAATAAATAGATAAAAAGGAAACGAGAAATATGTCCTAAGCCACAAATTGCTCCAGTTGCCAATGAGAGAAGTTAATGCTGATCATTTGTTCAAGATGGTGATGACAGGTGAGGGCTGGGTTTATTGTTTGATTGATTTCTGGCAGGCCTATGTCATGTTCAGGATAGACACCAGTCTTAGAGTCAGGGTCTCCAAAGCCAGGCCATGTAGATCATATAAGCCTGGCAAATGTGCATACCAAGATGTAGTATGCATCTGTTTCAGTATCAAAATTTTTCTACTTTGGTTTTTCATTCAAAACAAAGAGAAAAGTTGAGTCTGTTTTCTGATGGTCATGACTAAATTTTTCTTGCATGAACGGTTCTTGTGTTCTTATTTAAAAGAAGAATTTGGCATATGGCAGACCTCCTCACGCTATCTTTAGTTGGTTGTGGGGTGTAAGTGATTAAGAATGCAGCTGTACTTGCTACCAACACATGCTTTTAAGGAGTGAACTGCTAAGCAGACAGGCCTGGTTAGAAGTTTAGAATAGCCTCTTGGGAGCACAGATGTAATTTTTCAAGTGCGTGATATAGGAGAGTCCCTTTCCTCAGGAGGGAGCACTGAGGGCTCTTTACGCCCAGAGGTAGCGTGACTTGTTTGTTTAAAATGGCGGCCACTCTTGGCTCTGGAGAGGCCAGCATGCTTCACTTTGAGTAGACAGGAGGAGGCTGACTTCACTTCACTTTGTATAATTTGGCTCCAGTGCTCCTTTGGAATAAAACAGGCTTTACTTCTCCCGTGTGTCCTAGGACAAATCCATCTCTGTCCTGTTGCTCAGTTCCACTGCGGTGCTGGGTCCTTAGTCTTTAAAGCTTGGAACTCCCTCTTGCCTCCCCTCCAAAAATTTGTTCTTTCACTCAGCAAATATTTACCAACTTTCTGCCATGCGCAGGACTGTACAGAGAACACAGAGGGGAATCAGACATGGGGCCTGTCCATAAATGCTGTCAGCCAAGTAAAGGATGTCTTGCAGTAGGGCAGGCACACAGAGCTTCTACCACCAAGTGCCTCACAGTAGTGCCACATGCTGTCGGTAATTAGAAGGGGAAGGAGATATTAGTTAGATGGGTGCGTTTCAGGTTCACCCTCATGGAGAAGGTGCCATTGGAGTTGAGCCCTGAAGGATAGGCTTCACTGTACCGAAAGAGAGGTGTGTTAATCAGGGGTAGATAACACCTGGGCTCTATAATGTAAGAGGACCGTGGAGATTTGGAAGAAAGAGTTCTCACTATACCCCAGGCCTTTGGCTAAGGTGGCACCCTCTTATCCCATTTAATCCTCCTAGCAACGTCTTTCCTGCTAAGAAAACTAAGGCCTGAAGCATTTAAGTAACTTGCCCAAGGAAGTTCCTAAATGGTAAGAGTGGGGATTTGAACCTAAGACAAGTCTGATTCTAAATCTCAAACTGTTGACCTCTAAAATAGAGCAGAAGATATTTGAAGGGAAGTGAAGTGGCTTGGGGAAGAGGGAAGAAAGAACCTTGAATGCTCAACTAATTACTCTGTAAGCAGCAGGGAGTCATTGAAGGCTTTTAATGGGATGTGGCGAGACCACAGCAGTACTTCCCACTGTAAGGCAAAAGCATTGGAGTTCATTACTACGTGCCAGATACTGTGCCAGGTGCCTGACACTCCTAATGTCATTTAATGCTCATAACAGCCCTAGGGGGTAGGTGCTATTGATGTCCCCTTCTACTGATAAGGAAGCTGAGTAAATGTGTGGAGAGGTGGATTTGCTAGAAGAGGAACTAAGTACGATGTGGGAGGTGCACTTGAGGTCAGAGGCAAAGAGGTTAGTCAGGCCACTGCAGGAGCCCAGGAAAGACCGTGGTGACGTGGGAAGGGGAGGACAGGAAGTAGTGGATATGAGAGAAATCGGGTGCAGGTATGGGGGTGAGAAAGTTCATGTGGCTGAGCTTTCTGACTTTCACCTTGTAGGGTGCAGGTTTGAGGGAGATCCCTGGGTAATGTGAACAGTAGAGGGAGGCAAGTAAAACCTTCCTTTCCAACCCCACAAACAGACTTGAAGGGACAGATTGGGACCTTTTGCTCACACATGGGGAGAAGGCCTCTAAGGATGGACTTAACAATGGGTGTTAAAGTTGTAAGTGAAGAATGTGGAGCCTGTGGTGGTACAGTGGATAGAGCACCAGACTGAGATCCAAAGGACCCAGGTTTGAAACCCGAAGTCGCTAGCTTGAGCACAGGCTCATCTGGCTTGAGCGCAGGGTCACTGGCTTGAGCATGGACTCATCCGGCTTGAGCGCAGGGTCACTGGCTTGAGCACAGGCTCATCCAGCTTGAGCGCAGGGTCACTGGCTTGAGCACGGACTCATCCGGCTTGAGCGCAGGGTCACTGGCTTGAGCACGGGCTCATCCGGCTTGAGCGCAGGGTCACTGGCTTGAGCACAGGCTCATCCGGCTTGAGTGCAGGGTCACTGGCTTGAGCACAGGGTCACTGGCTTAAGCAAGGGGTCACTCGCTCTTCTGTAGCTCCCCGGTCAAGGCACATATGAGAAAGCAATCAGTAAACAAGTAAGATACTGCAACAAAGAATTGATGCTTCTCATCTCTCTCCCTTCCTGCCTGTCTCTCCCTGTCTGTCCCTCTTTCTGACTCACTCTCTCTGTCAAAAAAAAAAAACCAGTGTGGAGACAGGGGCCACAGATGGAGCAACATTGAACACTTACATCTGAGATGTAGATGAAGCCTGGGATGGAATGAGGGAAGTCAGGCTGGGGCGTGGGGGGGACAGCCAGTGGGCTGGACATCTCAGAAGGAGCTGGTGATGGAAACTGCTACATGTGGTAAATCCTGGTCACTGCATCACTTGGACCCTTTGGGTGTGCTTTGTTCTTCACGTTCAAGTAGGTCAGTTAAATGTTTGATCCATGTCTGTGAAACATACAGTGATAAGAAATCAGTCTTCAGGTAGCGTGTATTTCTCAGTCAGATTTGGCCCAGAGGTAATGACTGGCTTTTGGGTTTATTGAGGCTGCTTTGAAATAGAAGGTCCATTAAGCCCTTGTATATGCCCATTCACAAGGGCTGCTGGTTTCCCTCAGACGGGAGAGCTGCGCAGGGCGCCAGCGGCCCCCACCCGGTGCAGGCCTCTGAAAGCAGCACCCTTTGCCAGATGCCTTGGATTTTAAAAGCAAGGATTCATCTGTGGAATCATCTTTCCCAATCTAATGATGTGTAATTGCTTTGTTGTTGAGCTATGATTGATCTATTTCTAGTGGATTAGCTACCTGAGAGGAAATGAGAATTTAAATTGTTTGCTGGACTTTGAAAAATTTACATATGAGGAGAAGTCCCATCCACAGATGCCTATGACACAGGGAAAGGTTTTTTTCCAAGTAGCAGCCACTATTGATGGACATTTCAGTTTTCTTGCCTGGGTACTTTTCACACATTCTCAGTATTTCTCACAACAGCTTTTCATTTGTGTGATTTTGAACCCATTTTAGAAATGAGCCCAGGTTCAGAGGGTAAGTAGCTTCCTCTAGATACCCCAGCTGGTAAGTGCCAGAGCTGGGATTGGAACCTAGATCTCTGACTGCAACGTGGCTTTCTGCTCCCATTATGAGTAGCTTGACACTTGGCAATACAAAGGCTGGTTCGGTGGATGGTGGATGGGTGGATGGATTGATGGATGGATGGACGGACGGACGGATGAATTCTCCAAAAAGAATAGTCTGTATATTTTCCTAGTATAAGAAAATATTGGAGATGAATTTTTGGATAAGGAATTTTTTTTTTTTTTAACCAGGAACTACCAAAAAAATCTTCCTTATTGCCAGTAAATCTCATTATTGTTAATTATTATTGTAAAGGAAAAAAATCTACAATTATTGAACTCATAGATACTGAATAAAATTGCACTCCTCAGCTCTGGATTTGGGAAGGAGGTTAGAGGTGCTTCCAGCAATAGCACCAGATCTGTGTGCAGGTGTCTATAGGTGGTTGAATGCTGTATTCGGGATTATTTTGAACATGCTGCCCTCTTTTTATCTCTGTAGCAACAAATAACTTTCTATAGGAAAAATAGTTGGTTTCCACAATCTTTTGCCTTTTGAAAAGGAGGCAGGGGAGAGAAGGTGTTTTAAATTCTTGACAGGCTCCTCACAGTTCCTTTCTCCTGGTATTTATTGGCAGGTAGCATCTCTCATTCACTGAGATCTGGGGCTTGAAGGACCTGTCAGACCCCCAGCCCCCTTCTCAGTTTGCGCTGCCCTCTGCTTCCCTGGCTTCTCTGAAGCAGCCCTCAGGCAGGCCAGGGCCTGGGGAGGGAAGAGGATTGAGTGTCCCTGGCACAGTTCTGATTAATCCTATTCATTGTCAAGTACAGCTTTTTAATGAGCTGATTCATTACTGAGAGTAGATCTTATGCAAATCCCCAGTTTGTATCCTGCAGATTTAATTTCTAACAATTTCCTCATTTCTACACAACTCCATTGTACCGTGGATTTTATGATTTCCTTCAAGTGTAGAACCTTGCCTCACATTTTATTTCAAAACTATGAGGTAAATATTAACAAAATGACAACCTTCAAAAAATAAGCTAAAAGAACACATAGGTAGATAAACTCACCTCTAAAGGAAGGATTGTCCACACATAAAAGTAGGGGGAAATTAAAGAGGAAATTCCTGTTAAGTTTTCAAACTTATGTTTGTACGATAATAGCACATACAAATTTAACAAACATGCAAACAGTTTGCCCCAATTATGATATATGGACGTAATATAAAACTGAAGCATTCAAGAAATTACAAAAGAGACACTAAAGCAACAAGTAGAAATGCAGACTACTACTACTTTTATAAATGCCAAACTAACTACTTGAAAGAAAAAAATACAGTTGGCTAAAAACATGAAATAAAATTGTTCACCGACAAATTACTGAAGCATTGCAATGAAAACATAATAGCTGCTCTGTGGCAGTTATTCCTAGATTATTAAAATAATGCAAATGAAGCAGTGGCAGTTCCTCAATTGTTATTATCAAATAAAAAATATTTTTAAATGCTGGTATGACTTTGGCAAGAAGGCAATTTTCTTATATGCCATTGGAAATAGAATTTAGTGCACCCTTTCTGGAAAGCAATTTGCTAATATATATTACTTTTTAAAAGACAAGTTCATCTTTTAAAATTTATCTTCTAGATATTTAAAGATAATAATTAAATAAAAACATTTTATGGGCAGTGGTGTTTAAAGTTATATGAGCTGAAAATGTAGGCGAGAGGGCCCTGGAGAGAGGGTATAGTTAAGCCATATAGAACAGTCGTATGGCCAGAAAGTGTTCAGTCTCAGAAAACAGCACTTTGAAAGAATTATTAATACTGTGGAGAACATAGCATTGAGTGAACACAGGAGACAGAGTTCTGTACCTACATAAACATGACCCAGATTTGGTCTAAAACATGCATAGCAAAAGGCCAAGTGGAACTCCTCCAGACTGTTAGCACTGGTCATGGTCATTTCTGAGCTGTGGTATTCAAGGCATGACTCTTGTTTTCTTTATTCCTTTATATGTATATTAAGTTGACTAACTATTCTGGTTTGGGAGCAAAGCAATCAATTTTCTGGTGATAATATTAATATGGCTTATTTTAGAAAACATAGGAAAAAACAAGTATGCAAAAGCTTAAATAGTGCTTACATGGGGCCAGTATTGTTCAAAATGCTTTTGGTGCTTAACACTTTTTAGTCATCCCAACCCTAATAAAGTGAGTACTGTTCTCTCATCCATTTACAGAGGGACTGAGAGATTGAGTATTTTGCCCAGGTTCTTACAGCTCTCAAAAGAGCCTGAATTTGAAGTCGGGCAGTCTGGATACAGATTCTGGGCAGTTAACCACCACCCGTTTCTCTGTAAGTCCCACACTCCAACCACTCCTGCCTCTCTTGACAATTTTGTCTTTATTGCCCACAGGTAGGGCCACACTCCACTTACTGCTGCTTCATCTCAGGCCCTGTCATGGTCAGGACTGCCTTTCTGTGACCTTGAACAGAAGAATACACCCCCCCCCTTCCTACCACCACCCAGTTCAGAGCCTCTGGTGGGGATTTCCATAGCAGAGTTGCTGGCCTCTGTTGATAGAGCTTTCTGTTTTTGCCACATGATCTTGTGGGGCAAAGGGCTGGGTCCAGGTGCAGCCTTGGTTATTTCTGGAAACACTTCTCCTTTTCCTTTATTTTGTCTAATCTGGCTCATCAGCCATCCTGCTTTCTGAAAGTGATTTTGGTTTCTCAGCTCAGAACATCAGACATTTCTGTAGGTGTTGGAATCTTCCGTGAGGGTTCTGGATAGACTCTGTGCAAATTTCAGGATGAGTGGGAATGTGGGGAGGGTGTCATGGACATCAAGGTATCCATCCTCAGCTTTGCTCAGACCCCCCTGCTTGCACATTGCTTTGTTAGCAGTGGTGATATCTGGGTGGTGTTTATCCTTTCTGCTCACTTGTTTTAAACATTTCTTCAAACTTCCTTTACTTTCCAGGTTTTAAAAAGGTATTTCCATTTTTACTTATTTATTTTTACTGGTAATGAAATTTTACTCTGGCAGAATTTCCAGCTCCTTCAAAATCTGTGCATTCAAGTTAGAGCAACTCCATTTCTGTACCAAAAAGAAATACCTTCAGCTATTGTCTGAACTTGTACCGATCTGAGAACCCTGCCAGAGTTTCTGGTTAATTGTTTGTTTTGTCACATTAGTTGAACAATAAGAGAGGAGGGCACAGGCATTCCCTTCCCATGAGGGGGAGGCACAAAATCTACATTTCTTTTAGGTGTGTGTCAGGGAGGGCAGGGAATGTTTTATGCTTTTAAATCCTAGAAATTTGTTACTTGAAAAGTAAAGTTTTAGGTACTTCTTTATGGGGAACTATGATGTTTAAACCAGAAGAGAATTTAAATTTGGACCATGTGTGTTATGTTTTCGAAGAGGCTGTGCGTCTCTTCATCTTCCTTCCAAAAAGTTCAAAAATCTGAGTCACCTTTCCTCCCCTTAACACACTTTTTTGGGAGGTAAGAGGGAAGTAATGTAGCAAAGTTATTCTTTCTCAATTGTAAAAGTTGGGTGTCTTCAGAATTTTTAGTGTTCAAAGGAAAGACTGCTTCCAAGGGCAAGATATTCTCTTAAAAAAAAAGACTACGATGTCATTTATGGTGTTTTTTTCTGGAAGGGAGTGTGAGGCATCTGGGGAGAGAACAGGGGAGAACTCGGTGGTGGATTTCTGAGGCTGGTGAAGGGCCTTTCATCCTGAAGAGCAAAGATGGATGGGGGCTTGAGAAGCTAGAGTGAGGGCCCAAGTCTGGCCAGCCAGGAGCCTGGGTGCACGCAGCTCCCTGGACAGGGCCAGCAGCCCTGAGGGTGGTTAGGAACCCACATCTCCCCCTTTACTCCTGAAGCCCAGTCGCTTTCCCCAGGTGACCCGCCCGCACAGCCTGTGGGTGCAGGCGGAATCGGCGGCGGCCCAGGAGAGCAGTTTATTCTTAAACCAAGGAGAATGCGGAGAGGGTGGGCTAATATATTCAAAGTAGTTAATATAACATTAATATATTTTAAATAATATAATGTGAATTTATAATAATGGGTCACATGCTCAGGTTTGGGTTTTGCTTTGAGTACCTAGGAAATCATGAAGAATGCAAGAGGAATGTGTGGATGTGTGTTTGGGGAAAGAATTGCTTTCTTACCTCCATTCCCTTTTTTATTGGTCCCTCATCTACACTGGTAGAGTCTTTGGAGGATAGTGAGGGACTTCCAAACCCCATTGATAACAGCCCCTAAGAATACATGGTAAACCCCCCAGAGAGGAGACCAGGCCAGGACCTCTCCTCGTCACCCTAAACAAGGCAAACAGTAGAGCTCTTCTTGAGGGGCCTTGCTGTGGGCCCAAGAAATCACTAAAAATAGAGTCACCAGTCCATGGGCCTTGGCTGTTTTGAGCACTGCCTAGGACAGAGCAGGAGCAGAGACAGCTTGAGAGGCAGGCATGGGCTGGGCGGGGCAGCCTGCCCACATGGTGCCCTGGGCTGGCATTACCTCATCTACCCATCCAGCCATTTGTTGGGCACTGATAATGTCTTTGGCTCTGCCCCTAATGAGAGGCATGCGATCCCTACCTTGAGGGCTCAGATTCAGAGTTTCATAAGCTCTGGATTCACTCAGGTTGAACTTGTCCTCCAGACATGTTATATTAAAATAAGGGACTAAACACAGCTCGTGGGTGAAACACTGGCCTGGTTCTTTAAGGCCGTGTAATGCATTGAGACCTGTGTTGTCCTTAAGACAAGAGCCGCATTGCTAACTCACAGTGGCTTTTAGATATTTGCTCTCCCTTGTTCTTCAGTGTTTATATATTCCCCTTTTTTTCCACATAAACTTATAGATGTTTAGGTTAAAATTTCCATTTCTAGTTAATAGTCTAAACTGTTATCCAAATTGGAAACAAATACGCATTCTGTGTTGCATAGAGTTGATTACTTCAATATTTCTGATTTTGTTTAACCAAATGCCCTAGTGTCTCCACTCTGGAGTTCACCTGATACATTATGGAACCTTTCCAACATATTTACTTTAAACATAGTTTTGAAGCATTTACCAGTGTATTTTGAATTTCTTTTTTTTCTTTCTTTTTTTTTTACTTATTGGTATCAGAATTGAATATATTTAGTTGTAACTTTGTTGAGTAAACTGAAACCTGGCTGTGCTTACCATTATTTTGTGTAAAAACAAATCAATCAAGGTTACAAATTATTAGAGGTGAGAATCTGAAGCCTCTATTGGATGGAACTCATACTACTTTTGCAGTGGTCAGAGCTGGAGAACAGTGACTGTATTTCTTTTGGGGGGGGAGGACAGAGACAAAGAGAGGAACAGATAGGGATAGACAGACAGGAAGAGAGAGAGAAGAGAAGCATCAATTCTTCGTTGCGGCACCTTAGTTGTTCATTTATTGCTTTCTCATATGTGCCTTGACCGTGGGGCTACAGCAGACTGAGTGATCCCTTGCTTGAACCAGCGACCTTAGGCTCAAGCTGGTGAGCCTTGCTCAAACCAGATGAGCCTGCGCTCAAGCTGGCAACTATGGGTTTTGAACCCGGGCCCTCCGCGTCCCAGTCCGCAGCTCTATCTACTATGCCACCGCCTAGTCAGGCAGTGACTATATTTCTTAAAAAGAAAGCGTACCAGGGTTTCCAATACAGTCTAAGGAGGAGATTGTGCTGGTAGCCATTTGTGGAATTCCTGTCTTCAGTGTTCTGTGACTAAAACTGAGGGACCCACCATGGACTGAATACCTACCACATACCCCATACCAGACAAGGTATTTAGGGTACTCCCCACAAAATCACCCTGTCGCCTGACCTTGAGGTTTTAGATGTTTATGATATTTGCTGACTACTTCACAATCAAAATATTCTTCTGTAACATTAAAACTAGCTTTGACTGAAAAAAAAAATTCCTTAAGAGCCATATATGGGAAATGTTTGCTGAGTGACGGGTAGAAGGGAAAGCAGGTTTCTAGAGTAGACATCTTAAATGATACTTTTATGCCCAGGACTTCTGAAACAACAGAGTGCCCTAAATGTGCAGAATGATAACCGAAGGGCCAAAACCTGAAAATGTCCTTCCTTAGATAGCCAGAGACTGATACTTGATTTCTTGTCCTCTCTAAATGAGGACCATGCTGTATGGATGGAGATCATCTATTTTTGACAAGTTCATGATTACATTAAGACCTTCCTAGGTTGGCAGCACTGTTCTGGGTCTTGTGTGATCATAGTTGACCTTACATTCTTAAGAGGGAGCTACACAATAATCAGGGATAGCAGTAAACAAGACAAGTACAGACTGTCCCCAGTGCCAGGAGAGACGTGATAGAGAATTGCTGATCAGCCCTTACCTAGTGAGGCCTGGCTCGGGAAGTGTTAGCTGCTGCTTCCGCTGCCGTTACTGTTATTGAATGGTCTGTTGCAAGAAGAAGGTTCCTTGACTAAGTTTAGCGAAGATTTTCTACTATCAGAGGGCACACAAAAGTTAATGCCTGTGCTTTCTGGTACAATATCGTACCCCTCTCTCTGCCTCACTGTCTCCCATGAGCACAATCAGTAGACAATTGCTGGAAAAATCAACTGTGCCTGGACGTTTAGGAAGCTATTTGGGATTTCCAATGTTTTTCTTCCTCTCAATAATAAGGCAGCCCCCCCCCCTTAGGGGGGAGTGGTGATCATTGCTCCTCTTGTCTGCTTCCTGCCTCATTCTGCTTCTTCGCTCAAAAGGAACTCCAAGGGAAACGAGCTCTCATTTTAAAGTTTCTAGGTAAGAAAACTCAAGGTCCTTGTCTTCATCCTACATCCCCGTGGCAGTAGTGGGGAAGGAAACATTGCTCACCAGCTTCCTGTCGAGGTTCTGCCCTCCTCCGTGCAAAGGGAGTAAGGTAAAGGAAGGTAGAGCTGGCGCTCTTGTTTCCTAGCCCTCTACCATTCCCCTCATGGTGCTGGCAGCAGCCAGGAAGGTAAGATTGCTGCCACTGTGCCAACTGGGCCACCTGTGAAGTCACTGCCAAAGTCAACACGCACAGCCTTTGTGTCTGGCCAGTAGGTTTCATAATGACAGTTAATGGAAGTTCCTGTTTAGATGCCCTCAAGCTTGTATCTTCAGTCTCCACTGGACTCAGGCTTCTCTCCTCTTATGCAAGATCTTCAGGGAATTTTCAATGTTGCCTTTAGCCAGTCACTTGGCAAGTTCACTGGAGGCTTTGTAAGTGGCCATTAGAGGAGAAGAGCAATCTTCCTAGCGGCCATTCAGTAGAAATTTATAGCAGACCTAATGGGTACCAGCTTTTGTTGGTGAAAGGTGGGAGGGGAGGGCACAGAATGACTAAGCAATGGACCCAAGGCCTTGGGACTCTTGGCCTGATTAAGGTGTGGAGGTGAGATAGGTAAATAAATAACCATATGCTAAATCAAGGCCAGAGAGCTCAGCGGAAGTGGTATCTGAACAGGTCATGTGAGAAGTTGGAAGCGACTTTCTTGTCTTGACATCCTCTGTGAGGAGCAGAGTGAGTTTCAGTGAGGGGGAGGACAGGTGAGAAGGGTTCTTCCCAGTAGCGGTAGCATCCGTTGCCTTCTGAGGTCAGCCTGAGGGAGGCGTATGGAAAGGGCCTGCCTCAGTGTGTACAGGCTTTGCGGTCACACAGGGCCCCATGCTTAGAAAGGCCCATGCTTGGTTTATGCTGTTGCCACCTTGACATTTTTATTTTTGAACAAAGGGCCCCATAGTTTATTTTCATTTTGTATTGGGTCCTTTAAATCATGTAGCCAGTCCTGCATATGGAGATGGGGCCTCTGAAGATGGGTTGTTGGGCCAGACTATGAAGAGCTCTGTCTGTCAAACTGGGGAACATCTGATTTTATCTAGAAGCAGTGAGGGGCTGTGGAAGGTGTGTATGGTGGCAGGAGTGGTGAGAGGCTAGGGAGACCAGGGAGGCTGATCAAATCATGCTGGAACAAAACGTGACACCCTGGTGGAGATGGGCAGCTTTGGGGGCTGGGGACGAAGAAGGAGAGGGTGGCTGAAGATGGCCGAGGTTTCTAGCGGGGCTGGAGATTCTAGTCAGCAGCAGGAATGGAGGAGAAAGGAGTCCCCAAGCCAGTGGAGCGAGGCAGATGTTTTGCAGGAGTGGGGCGAGGCCCTTTCCAGAGAGACCCGGAAATCTGTGGTGGGACGGCTTGTGGAAACACGCACTGCAGCTGCTCAGCGGCAACAAATGACCTGCAGATCAAGGTTTTTGTCAGTATCGAGAGCTTCACTAGAACAAATATCCATCCAAAAATAAACTTCCCGTTCTTCCTGTTTTTATAACTTGCCTATTTCCTCCGAGTTTGAGGCTGGTCTCCAGTTCCGTGG
Source organism: Saccopteryx bilineata (assembly GCF_036850765.1). NCBI lineage: Eukaryota > Metazoa > Chordata > Mammalia > Chiroptera > Emballonuridae > Saccopteryx > Saccopteryx bilineata. The sequence goes on along the minus strand of NC_089492.1, from coordinate 121,804,025 downwards.
GTTATTAATCTTCAGAGGATCAAGACCTCTATAGAAGTATTTCCTGTACATGTTTATCTACCAGCCCTAAATTATTTTCTCCATGTGATAAGATAACTTTTCCATACTGGTCAGACTCTTCCCTTGAGAGATTTCAGTTAGGCACCCCAGCAAGTAAGGCTAAACCAGAAGGCTTCTTCTTCCAGAACCTGGGAGCCCCAGGTCATGATGGGGAGTGTCCTGCAGTGCATTTTGATGGCCACTCTCAGCCACCTCCTCCAGGTTAAAGGTGGCTTCTTTCTGGCCAGAGTCCAAGGGAGATAAAGTGACAGCTGCAAAGGGCCCTATTTGAGGACATTTTAACCGCCCTACTGAATATCCCCAGGGGAATAATAGTTCCAGAAATGTCTCTGCCCCTCGGAAGAGTGCAGAATGCCCCTCATTGGACTATAATTTGTTCTTACATCTTTCGACTATAAACAGGGCCCCTACCTTCCTTCCTTCAGGCACACATGAAGGAGTTAGAGTGTATTTGGTGCTCATGACTGTGCACAAAGAGAAAGGGGAAAGCTGTGTTGAGGCTTGGGCCAAGTTCAGACCAGAAGGACAGACAGACTAGCTTGGTAACTAGGCCAGGGCATTCTACTCATCCACCCGTGAGTCCACCTGCCCTTCTTGGGTCTCCTTCTTAAGCTGGCAAGCTGGTGGGTTATTTTTTAAATGTGAGCCTTCTGGCATGACTCTTGCAGAGAGGCCGTGGGGACCGGCTGCGTGGGTGGTGGCTTGTGCCACAGCGGAACTTGGCGGGAAGCCAGCTGCCTTTTACTGAGGCCTTCTGAGGTAGGGCGGAGATGTCGTGTTCTGCTCAAGGCACCATCCCTCCCTTTCTGGCCACTCAGGTGACTGGATTGGAAATTACTGTGCCAGACCCCGGGCTGCTGCTCTAAGACCCGCACTGTCCAGTACTCGGCCACCAGCCAAGGACTACTGTGTCCTTGAAATGAGGCCGGTGTGAGCCAAGATGTGCTGTTGGCGTAAAATACATGTCGCGTTTTGAAGCCTTGGTACCAGGAAAAAGAATATAAAATATCTCGTTTAGTAATTCTTTCATTTTGATGACTTGTTGACATGAAAATATTGTAGATATATTGGATTATGTCAGCTATATTATTCTAATTAGTGTTGCCTGGATTTTATTACTTCTTTAATGTGACTACTAAAAAAATTAGGGCACATGCATATGGGGCTCATGTTACATTTCTGTAGGCCAGAGCTGCTGGTCTACACTGTGAGGTCAGCTACCAGTCCTGGCTTTGAAGCAGATATGCTCCCAGAGGTGGGAGGGCATGCCCAGTGGCCTGGTTGGAAGGGGGGTGACCAGCCCTCACTGAAGTCTGGTAGGGCAGTGGGGGGGGACAGCCTACTTCTAGGCAAGTTAGTAACTTAATAAGCAGCTGCAGGAATTTTTAAAAGATCCTTTCAAAAGCACCTCTCTTGGCTTAGATTTTTTTAAATTTTATTTAGGAAATTAAATTTAACCCTTTGAGTAGTGGGTTTTTTTCATGCTCACTGACCTTCAGTAGTGAGGGTTTGTTTTTTTTTTCAAAAAATGAAATTAGTTCCAGTTACAGTTTTAATAACTTAAAATCATGTTTGTTTATAACCAGTTTATGGAAACAAGAAGAATATACATTTGCCTTTTTTGAATGTTGCCTTACACATTTTTAAAATAAATTGATCGTACTCTGGTCAGGAGGCACGAGGACGTACATGGACGTTCGTACTACTCAAAGGGTTAATGAGGTAACACTGACCAATAAGAGTACATAGGTTTCAGGTAAACATTTCTTTCTATAGCATTTGAACTGTTAATTCTTTTTTTTTTCATAGCCTGCTTTGTGGACCAGCCTCCTTCCTGGAAGCCTTCCCCCCCCCCCCCCAAACTCAGAAGTCTCCTCTGTCAGCTTGGGACCTGCAGGCATGGTGTTGTCCAGAGGGGCTTGTTTTGTTTTATTTTCCTGTCTCATTTTCCTGGTAAGGTTGTTGTTCTACCCCCAGGTTAGGCTCCACTAGTTGTCAGTCAGCCCAGATAGGCCTGGAAGGCCACCGTTTCAGACATGTCCTGTGTCCCCGTGTACCCCCCCTTGGAGTGGGTTACTCAGGCGTAAATATATCTTGGGAAAACACAGGTGGATGTGAAGCTTTGAGAAGTACAGAAGTGCGGAACCACAACCCGCCTCCTGGTGTGTGTGGGGGGGTGTTTCAGGAAAAAGGGGGGAATTCCACTGGGGTTTGAAAGCCCCAAACAATTCCCTGTTGCAAGTAGGAGTTTCAGAGGTCCAGGAAGAACCTGTTGGATTGTTTAGTTATCATTTGCCAAGGGATATTACACGGTGAAATTTCTCTGCTTGGGCTCCCGGGTGCGGGTGGGGGTTATCATCAGTGGCAGAGCTGCCCTGCGCTGGGGCACTTGGTACTTTTGACACATTATGTTCAAACTGCTGCCCATGGTGTCCCAAACCTTTGTTGGAATAATCCACATGAGAACCAGGACTTATTAAGTGCTTATTCTGTGCCATGTGCTTTATTACATGTACAGTTAGTAATTGGCATCACAAACTCCAAGATACACCAGAGCAGATACCATTGTTCTGTTTTGCAGATGGAGAAACTGCAGTTTAAAAAGATGAACTCATAGCCAGAAACCAGTGGGGCACAGAGTGCAACTCGGGGTGTGACTCTAGAGCCCAGTGTTTAACATCAGGTGTCGCTCTGCACTGTCCAGACCAGTCCACATGTGCATGGTCCCATTCTGCACAAGCACCTGTTTATAATCGACATGTCCACTAGTGCAGGCTAGGGCACGACACCACGGGAAGGTTCAGTTGCTGAATCAGCTGAGCTGAGTTGAGAACTGTGAGCACCTCTGAGCTTTACTGAAAAGATACCCTCTCCTATGGATTCTGGAGTGCTCTGTGCTCAGAACCTTGTCCCCACGTGGCTGTCGTGTCCAGGGCTGTCTCAAAAGATGTCCCATTTGCCTCTCCAGGGTGCTCTGCTGTCATGTTGATGCAGAAAGCACAACTCCTGTGGTGGCAGGCTAACCTGGTGAGGTCTGGGAGTGAGCAGAAGAGTTAAGAGCTCTGTGCTCTGGAGTCAAATGTCCTTCCAGTCCTACCTCTCAATGGCTTCAAGGGGTCGGGGCGTTCTTTGTGCTCTGGACTGTAAAATGGGCACACTCATAATTCCTGTCTCAACTGCTGTGAGAATCAAAACAAACACATGAAGGCAAAGTGTACTTGGCACAGCAGATAAATGTCAGCTGACATTTCATTATGATTATCATTAATGACATTTAATACTGCATGATGGATTATAGTCTTACACAAAAATTTACTGGGAGATCTGATCATGTGGCCAGAGTTTCCTGTTGTTTAAAGGCAAACATCAGAACATATCCCTTTGTATCTGAGCATGTTTCTCTGTACTTGAGTGTTGTATCTTTCAAAGCCATAACCTCACTTCTAGAGGTGCCTGCACACTTGGGTCTCCCAACTATTTGCTTGAAACATTTTCAGAAACCTTTCTGGAACTCTTCAGAAGAAAAAAGAAGGAAAGATAAAAGATGGTGATACTAAGTATTTAAATCATGAGGCCCTGGCCAGTTGGCTCAGCAGTAGAGCATTGACCTGGCATGCAGAAGTCCTGGGCTTGATTCCCAGCCAGGGTACACAGGAGAAATGACCATCTGCTTCTCCACCCCTCCCCTTTTTATTCTCCTCCCGCAGCCATGGTTCAAATGAGCGAGTTGGCCCCAGGCACTGAGGATGGCTCCATGGCCCTGCCAGAGGCACTAAAATAGTTAGGTTGCAGAGTAATGGATCAGCAGCACCAGATGGGCAGATCATCAGCCACAATGGGGAGTTGCTAGGTCAATCCAGTCGGGGCGCATGCAGGAGTCTGTCTCTGCCTCCCTGCCTCTCACTTGATTAAAATAAAAAAATAAATAAATTATGAAAGGAGATTTCAAGTTTGAAAATGGCCTTCAAGTCATTAGAGCTAAATTTAATGAATAAGTCAAAAATAAGCTTTGGTGGTAGGTCCACTGTAAATTAAAAATGAGTGCTTAACTAAAAAGTAGGGATTGATTTCTGTTTTTTATTTTTAATGTCTGGCTCTCTGATTGTAAGACTAACCCTGAGGCATTCCAGAAGAAGGGCTCCAGGTAGCTCTTGACTTGGGACAGCACCTTTGGAGCACTGGTAAATTCTTCCAAGGCAAGAACATTAAAGGCAGGGGTTTGGGAGTGAGTGGGCAACATTCCCTAAGACACAAAGTTCTGTTTTTGAAATAATAATTAGTATAACTTGCACCTACTATTAGGTATCAGGTATGCAGGTATTAGGTAACACCTGCATCCAAGTTGAGTCTGTGTAGCTGCTGATGGGGCTGGTAGCAGCAGAGGTTTCGTGCATCCAAGGAGTAGCTGCCAAAACCTGGCTTTGGACCTAGGCTGACCTGTATTCCATCCAGATCTGTGATACCCAGAATTCAAATTGAAAAGTGTGAGCGTGTCAAAGGAGGGGCCCTCAGGTCTGGATCTTCAACCAAGATTTTAAAGCTGGATGTGTGAGAAGCACTGCCCCTTCTGTGTGTACTGCTGAGTGGCTGGGAAGCAGCAGCCAGCGTACTGCGGATGGAGGGAAAATGCATGCCCCGTGGAAAGTGATGGGAGACAGTTCAAGGGCTGTCTAGCCCTTGATGACTAGCAAGTTCATCCAGGAAGGCTGGGGCACCATGTTCAATATGTTCTAATGTTTATTCTGAAGGACAGGGCTGTGAAAAGAGCATGGGGTTTTGGAGTTTGGTCAAACTCCAGTTCTGCTCTTTATTGCTTGGTTGACTATGGTGTCATGACTAGGATGGCCTGGGCCTCATTTCTCTCATCTGTAAAATGGGGACACAATTACACTTCAGGGTTGTTATGAGGGAAGGTCAGAAGAGTTACATAGAGGAAGGGCCTAACAGATGTAAATCTGCCCCTCTCCCAAGGCCCTGTGAATGACATCAAAATTAACCCCAAAGCCACAAGAAAGTAGGCAGAGTCCCACGGTCATACATCAGAATATGCCACCTGCTGCAGGAAAATTTCCCTTGTTCCTTTGTGAGGTAAGGCTTGTGCTCTTAAGAGGATGATTGCCAGTTGCTCTCTGCTTTGAATTAGCCCAGCTGTTAGGGCTCCAAGGCTCGGCAACTATAACAAATTAAGCTGTCCAAGACCCTCCACCCTCTCAAAACAGGAACTTTTCTGTTATTCATAGGCTGATTTCAGCGAGCTGCACGTTGGCATCTAAGGCCCAGGTGGGTGAGAGGGAACCCCCAATGAAATGCTGGTGGTGAACTGCGATCCTGATGTTGGTAACAAGTTCCCTCCCATGTGGATTTAAAGTAGGCCACTCTGTTTTTAATCTGTTGGCCAAATTCCTAGTTTTTACTATAGTTCTAGTGTCATCCTTTTTTGCACCAGTAATTGAGAGAAGCTTGGCCTGGACCCCAGACTTGGGGGCCCTGGAGAGACAGAGCATTGGGCCAAAGGGGTTACAGGCAGAAGCAGAGAGAGTCCAGTTGCCACTGTCCTCTCACACTTACCCCCAGCTTCTTCTTGAACTACTCTATTAGGGTCCTGGAGCACTGATTCTCAGACTTTGCTATACATTAGAATTACCAGAAAACTTTGAAAAAAATCTAGAAATTTGAACTGTGCACCAATTTAAACACACACATACATGCATGTGCACACATGCACACCATACATACACACATGCACCATGCATGCATGCATGCATGCGCGTGCACCATACATATACGCATACACACCATACATACACGTGTGCGCCCGCGCACACACACACAGAAACTTCCCAGGTGATTTCAGTGTGCAGCCAAGTTTGAGAACCAGGATGAGGCTCTCCTGGTGCAGTTACTTCCTAGTTGACTTGCTTTGGTGTGGTCATCTGGAGCCCAGGCGTCACGCTTAGGGCTGAACTGTCCATTCCGGTCAGTAGTGAGGGCTCATTGGCACATGGCTATTATAACAGCCTGTTTCCTTATTATGAAACATTTTAAACTTCACAGAGGTAAGGAGAGTAGCATACTGGACCCAAGGTACTCATCACCTAGCAGTCACTCATGCTTTCTCCACCCCACCACACAGGCACATGGCACACTTTTTATTGGTGGGGGAAGAGAAGGATGGAGTGTTTTAAAGCAAATCCCAGACATCATTTCATCCCTAAATATTTCAGTATGTACCTGTAAGAGTTAAAGACTCTACCTAAGAAAATTAAAAGTAATTCTTTAATCTCATCTAATACCAAATTCCTGTTCAGTTTTTTCCAATTAGTCTCAATAATGCTTTGATATATTTGTTTTGTTTCAATTAGGGTCCCAACAAGAGTAATTCATTTTTAATACTTTGACTTTAGCCCCAGGGTAATTAAGCCAGTCATTGTGCGCAGGCACACACAGGTAATTATGCACATGCGTGGCTGAAGAGAGGTGTCAGTGGCATTCACCCATTCACCTCAGCTAGTATTTACGGCATGGTCTCTCTCTTCCTTGCCTTCCTTAGCCCATCTGGTGGGACCTTGACCTGTCCCGGAGGAAGTACTCATTGAGGCCCCAGCCACAGCACTTCTGTGCTACTCTGCTTCTGCATGCCTGAAGGCATGTTCCCTTTGGTAAACTTAGAATAGAACTATCAGGAGCTGCGGAAAGAGTGTGAGTCAGCTCCTGGGGCAGCTTTGAATTTCCTGCTCCTTTGAGGATGCAGTGGCTGGAAAGGGCTAGAACAGCCTATAAGCTGCTCCCTGGGCTCTGCTGAGGGGTCCTGCTTTGTTGGTTACCTCTAGGGATTCACCTAGGACTTGTGCTTTGACAGAGGGACCAGCCAACAGCAGCTCAGCCGGGCTTCCCCAGGCCTGGCTTCACCTCTAGCTGGACTGCTGGGTCAAGTCCAGATAATGACCCACGCTCAAGCCAGTGACCTGCGCTCAAACTGGTGAGCCCATGCTCAAGCCGGTGACCTTGGGATTTCAAATCTGGGTCCTCTGCATCCTAGGCCATCACTCTATCCATTTGGGCCACCGCCTGGTCAGGCTACGCACAAAAATTTTAAAAGGTTACAACTGGCTTGTTGGTTGGGAGAAGAAGAAACAGGGCAGATGGGTGTTAGTGGGAGTATACCTTTTTATATTTTGATTATGAATCATGAGTGTATTACCTAGGCAGAACAACCTAAATTAAAAAGAATAAGTGTACCTATACCTACACTGTGCAGATAAATCAGTGATCTATTATGCTCAGTTAGTCGGTTTTATAAGCTTCTGACCACTGCCTATCAACCTAGAGCAGGGGTCCCCAAACTATGGCCCGCAGACCGCCTGTGGCCCCCGCTGCACTTCGGAAGGGGCACCTCTTTCATTGGTGGTCAGTGAGAGGAGCATAGTTCCCATTGAAATACTGGTCAGTTTATTGATTTAAATTTACTTGTTCTTTATTTTAAATATTGTATTTGTTCCCGTTTTGTTTTTTTACTTTAAGATATGTGCAGTGTGCATAGGGATTTGTTCATAGTTTTTTTTATAGTCCGGCCCTCCAATGGTCTGAGGGACAGTGAACTGGCCCCCTGTGTAAAAAGTTTGGGGACCCCTGTTCTAGAGTCTGTTCCGAGATGGACCAGTGAGGCTCTGAGCAGCCCGTGGAATGTATGCTATATTCTTCCCATGATGCCTCACTCAGCAGCAGATTATAAATACATGGTTCTGTTTTAAAGCCCATGGGCTTTTCTCCTTCCTCACCCTGAAATATAAGCTGAGTTGACAGTATCTAAAGTTGAACATAAGAGGACAGAGAGGGCAGGCTGCCTCCAACAGTTAGCTGCTGTCTTCCGTGGGGGTGTCACATGGGAGGGGCTGTGGCGGGGCGCACAGCCTCCCTTCCCAATCTCGTCTTTCTGTGCAGTCTTTTGCTTATCTGTTGGCATCCTGTAAGCCATATTGTCTGTCCAGCTTCTACTGAGTGGTAGTAAAATCCCTTTGAGCTGAACTGGTCCCACCCCGGGAGCTTGGAATGTTCTAATGCTAAGACTTGCTCTTCACATTTGGCACATTCTCAGTGTCAGGGATAATTCCTCTGGGGCTCACAGGAAGCAGACAAGTGAAATCCATGGAATAATTTTCTCCCTCTTGAGTGGAGAAAGAGGGGCAGAGAGATTCTTTGGAGAGAGAGGCTTTAAACAGCATGTGGGAGTGAACCTTGTTTAAAAGTATTCTGAAAGATGAATTTTCAAGGGCACTCAGCACCTATTCTTGGCTCTGCCACAAATATACCCTTTATATTTTGTTTGTGCATTGGGAGCTTACTCTTTGGTTTTTAAGTCTGTAAAATAGGTAGGACTCACATTCATTATCTGTTCCCCCCACTGTTCCCTCTTAGCCTGTTGATAATTTTTTTTTTTTTTTTTTTTTTTGCATTTTTCTGAAGCTGGAAACAGGGAGAGACAGTCAGACAGACTCCCGCATGCGCCCAACCGGGATCCACCCGGCACGCCCACCAGGGGGCGATGCTCTGCCCACCAGGGGGCGATGCTCTGCCCATCCTGGGCGTCGCCATGTTGCGACCAGAGCCACTCTAGCGCCTGGGGCAGAGGCCAAGGAGCCATCCCCAGCGCCTGGGCCATCTCTGCTCCAATGGAGCCTTGGCTGCGGGAGGGGAAGAGAGAGACAGAGAGGAGGGGGGGTGTGGAGAAGCAAATGGGCGCTTCTCCTATGTGCCCTGGCCGGGAATCGAACCCGGGTCCTCCACACGCTAGGCCGACGCTCTACCGCTGAGCCAACCAGCCAGGGCGATAATTATTTTAATGAAACTTGAAGGCTGCCCTTTTAAAAGGCAGCTAAGTGAGGGGAGTGGTTAAGCCCAAGCCTTCCCTGGTCCCTTGCCTTTCTTGAATGAGTACTACAGTGAGTTCTGCGCTCAAGGCAAGTGCTGATCAGGTTGAGGTTTCAGGGATTGTTATCTCTCCCACAGGCCTCTTCCTCTTTTACTAGAGCTGTACACAGTGAAAATTGAATTGGTTAGAATTACCCTTGTCAGTTCTGCTGGAGGCCAGCATTCAATCTTTCACCTCTTCCTCTGGTCTTGGGAAAGATCACTGTTTTCAGGATGGAGCACCAAATGAGGTAGTTGGCTGGCTAGCACTCTGAGTCCACGTAGACAGATGAGTTGAGTATGTACTACATCTTTAAATACAAGAGTCACATCAAGGGCGGCAGTGGACCAGGAGAGACACGTGGATAGTGGGTCCCCAAATGTCAGCCAACTCCAGCAGATGTGTTCATTGAGAGGAAAAACCTCTTGGCTCTTTAAATGGACTCAGACTCTTGCTTTTGTTCTCTTGCTAGGAGGCTGGTGTTGAATTTGGAAGGTTAACTGTGCATCTGTGAGACTCCCCTGTAAGGCATTCATCCTAACTACCACACAGAGCAGGGTTCTTTTTCTAGGGAGGTACTTTGGGTTCTCCCCTTTCCTCCCCACCCCTCCCCTCTCCTATTCATGCAGGTTTTACTGTGACCTCTCTTGGGGGTTCCAGAGACAGGGAGGTACTTGGCTGAGAAGCCAGTTGGCTGCTCACCAGCTGTGCCTTCAGGTGAACCAAGGGGAGGAAGTTGGTGCCTAAGTCAATGATCTGTAAACCTTATCTGATAGTGACCTTATCTGTTGACAGTGAACCCAAACTCAGGTTCACTGACCCATTTTTAAATTTTCTGATAGAACAAAAATGTTTATAGCAAAGTCACAAACAATTTTCAGAGTAACGAGTGGCTGGCTACCCTTCTTATGATTTATTTCACCTGGCACCTGTGAATTGTCATGCAGGTAAAGATTCTGGACACTGTCATTTATGTTTCTTGTTCTGGAATCATCTCTGGTTGCTTTTCAGAAACCAGAATTCTATTTTAGCTAGGTAATTGTTAGTAAGGAACAAAGGACATAGAGTCAGAAGTTCTGGACTCAGTTCTGGCTCCTACTGCTCTTGAACAAGAAACTTGACTGCTTAGTTTTCTTATCTGCCATGTGTGGTTTGTCTAGAACTAGATATATCTCTCAGGTTTGTTTTAGAATTCTAGCCTGCTCCCTAGTTTTTTAAGTTAATATCTAAGGTCCATAATGTGTGAAACCCATAAATAAATTATTTGTTCCTCTGGGTGCTGAACTAAAGCAATAAAAAAAATCTTGCTAAGCCCTACATATATAACCTTTTGTTTTTATCAGAATTTTATTCTTTGAGAGGATGGGATATAGAGAGATAGACTCCTACCTGTACCTCGACTGGGATCCACCCAGCAACCCCCATCTGGGTCCAGTGCTCAATCAACCAAGCTATTTTTAGCACCTGGGGCTGACATTTAAACCAATCAAACCACTGGCTGAGGGAAAGAGAGAGAGAAGGGGTGGGAGGAGAAGCAGATGGTTGCTTCTCATGTGTTCCCTGACTGGGGATCGAACCCAGGAGTTCCACACACTGAGCCAACTGACCAGGGCCTTTATCAGAAATTTTTTAAAAAGGAAGATATTACTTTCCATTCATTTTTTTAACGGGGATTCAGACAGTGGCAAAGAATACAATAACTTAGCAAGTATGCATCACATAACTATAGACATCTGTAATGCTTTTAAATCTACCACCTCGATATCATTTCAGGTGAATATTTTTCTTTATATTTCCTAAGTATTCTACAGTAAGTTTACCACTTTTTGTAACAAATCAAAAGTGCACATTACAAAAGTTTGCTACTACCCTTCTGTGATTTCCTTCTTTCATCTAATCTCCATCTCCACTCACTATTGAAGCCGCTAAAGGTTCATCAGTATTTGTTGGAATGAAAGAAATTTAGTCTGCCAAGGGTTTACCATTTGCTGGACACTAAACTACAAAAGTAAACAAGAAAAAGGAAGAAAACCTTTTCTTGAGCATCTCAATGGCAAAGGTGACATGCAGGTCATAACAGAATGCTGTAATTACCATACTAATTGCCAAGAGGAGAGAGAAGAGGTCTGGGACTCCCTTTTCCTATCTCCTGTCTTTAGGATAACAGTCCTATGAGATTATAAGGCATAGTGCTTGCACATGATACAACCATAGCTACTGTTGACATCAGCTGATACTGCTCACTAATGCATTTGTAAGGAAAAGTCAGTTCTGGCTTTGAGGTGAGATCCACTTCTTCTCAGACGGCTGTGTTAATTGGCACTGGCCTCTTAGATCCATGCATGGTCAGAAGCATAGCTTTTTCCCAGTCCCTTGGTCTTCATCCACCCGCATTGCCCAGCTTGCTTTCTATTCCTCTCTCTTCTCTCTGTCTACTTGTATTAGTATGTGGTTCTTCTCATTTAGCTGTTACTAGTCCATTCCTTGTAGAATTTTGAAGCTTCAGAAACTGAACTGCTTCAGCCCTACATTTTCTAGGCAAGGAAATTGAGGCACCAAGAAGATGAATGATTCTGCCTAATGTCATATAACTAGCGGTGAAGCCACAGCCAACCTCCTGCCTCCCAATAGAATGAATTTGCAGGATTTTTAACTCCAATAATGTGTGTTGTTTACATAGGTGAATGATTCAAGAGTGTTGTTGAGAGTTCTCAAGGAGCTTTCTATGTCCACAGCTGAATGTCTGTACAGCCTCCTGACAAACAGAGGTGGCTTCCACATGCAAGGTTTGCTTAGATAGAAAGCTACCGTTATCTTGGATGTTTTTTGTGACCAACATCAAGGTGAGTTGTAGGTGTTTTTTTCTCTGAAGACTGTTCCTGGAATTATACAGCCTTTGAGCAACTTCAGGTCTAACTGCCGCCTGAAGTTAGAAAAGCAGCAGATTGGGCTGAGCCGGCTGTCAGATTGGGTTCAGCATGCTCAGTGTGTGCGGTGAAACTTGTGGTATGAGTACACCTTGAGGAATAAACCGCCCAACCTCGAGCAGATTTCAAACACAGACTTCAGCATCGAGCCTAGCAGATATTAAATGCTCTAAATGGTTACCCCTCCCTGTATTCCTCCAAGTCTTGAAACAATCTCATCCCTTGAACTTAAAATTTCACCCATAGCTCTCCTCCTCCTTCTCCTCTTCCTTTCTTCTTCTTTCTTCTTTCTTCTCTCTTCTCCTTCTCCTTCTCCTTCTTCTTCTTCTTCTTCTTCTCCTCCTCCTCCTCCTCCTCCTCCTCCTTCTCCTTCTTCTTCCCCTTCTCCTTCTCCTCCTCCTCCTTCTCCTTCTCCTTCTTCTCCTCCTCCTCTTCCTCCTCCTCCTTCTTTTTAGATTTTTTTCTTTATTAATTGATTGATTTTACAGAAAGGAGAGAGAGAGAGAAAGGCAGGAAGCATCAACTCATAGTACTTTTTGCATGTGCCTTGACCAGGCAAGCCCTAGGTTTTGAACTGGTGACCTCAGCGTTCCAGGTCGAAGCTTTATCCACTGCGCCACCACAGGTCAGGCACCTTTGATTTCTTTGAGGGGAGAAAAGTGACACCTATAAAGCACAGTTAAGGAAAGCACAATAAAAGGAGGTATGCCTGGCCCTAGCCAGATAGCTCAGTTGGTTAGAGCATAGTCCCCAAGCACAAGAGGTTGCCAGTTCAATTCCTAGTCAGGGCACATACAGGAATAGATTGATGTTCCTTTCTCTATCTCTCTCCTTCCTCTCTCTATTATTTATTTACTAATATCAATCAGTAAATAAATAATAATAAAAAGGAGGTATGTCTTTACCCAGAACTCTGAATCCTCTTACCTTTCCCTTTTTATCAAGCCCTCAGCTCCTGTAATTTCTGAGTTACTTTCCCATATTCTTGATATATTTCAGATTCATTCTTCCTCTTTTGTCAGTCCTGCCCTGTTGTGTATCATGCCATGTGCAAGAGATTCAGACTAAATCAACCTGGTTATTTAGTCCCCCCCCCGTTTCCTCCACACAGGCCTGGAATGTTGCCTGTGGTGCATTGGTATAACCATACAGAACACCCCACACCTTGTGGTTACTTGGTGAATGTGAGTTCCCTTCACCTTTGTCTGAAGACACCTGCTAAGTCTACAAGCCTAGCTCTGAAAGGTTTTCTTCATATCATAGGGTCTCTTATTATTATTATTTAATCTGCTTAACATAATAGCCCCTGTGCATTTAATTAGCAAAGTTCTTCTGACTGGCTAAGCTGAACATCCCCAAATCAACCATGAGCTTTGGAGGGAGCCTTATCTTACCCCTGCGCCAGCCAGTTACACTTCAGGGCAGTGGTCCCCAACCCCTGGGCCACAGACTGGTAGCGGTCCGTGGGCCATTTGGTACCAGTCCACAGAGAAGAATAAATAACTTACATTATCTCCGTTTTATTTATATTTAAGTCTGAACAATGTTTTATTTTTTAAAAATGACCAGATTACCTCTCTTACATCTGTCTAAGACTCACTCTTGTCGCTTGTCTCGGTCACATGATACATTTATTTATCCCACCCTAAAAGCCAGTCCATGAAAATATTTTCTGACATTTAACCAGTCCGTGGCCCAAAAAAGGTTAGGGACACAGCTGAAAATTAACTTGGCTTCACTTGAGATTTTTGTACCATCTCTCTGAAATCCTGCTGTCACAGTTAACATTGAAATCATCTGCCTGCCCCCTCTTCCTTGACCAGCCCCAGCCATCATCATCCACTTTAGAATTTAACATACAGAATTTTCTATTGAACTGACCTTGCAAAGAGGTAGATATCTGCCAGTAAGGCAACTAGTGACTGCCACTAAGACAGTGTTTGTCTAAGAACATCCCAGATATAATCTCTGTCCGAACAGCTGGCTAAGACTTTTTTTTTTTGGTCAGAGAACTAACTGGAACAATTAGAATGGTTTCTTTTGTTCAAATTTCCTCTCCCAGAGACATGTCCCAGGAGTCCCTTCACCTGCATTATCCATTAATGCTGTGGGTTCATTTTCCCCAAATAAACAAGTTTTCCTGCAAAGGAAATAAGCAGCGTGATGGGATGCAGGGATGTGTCTTGGGACCTGCATTTGAGGCGTGTTCTTCATTTTTCTAGGTTGGTCCCCAGTCTTCTTACTGGGCTCTTGTTGGCAGTTGTGGTGCTATAGCAACCCTTGTTTCTGAAGGCCCCTTGTGCAGTATTAATCCTGCCCTGGCTGTTCAGCCCTCTTGAAAGCATCCTTCATTTCTGTTTATTCAGTTTCCTGAATGCCTCTTCCAGATCATCTTTCACCTCTTGCTTCGAGCTCGGGGGACACGTGGTTTCGACATAATGCACAGATGTGACTTAGGGGAGGGGAGGCTGGCTGTGGATTTACACACATCAGCTGGGGTCACTGGACTCTGCAGTAGGGGCGGTGGAAAGACCAACAAGACTACCTCAGGTTCTGTAGATTTCCCCACCCCATGAGGCAGAACGCTGTGGCGTGTCTCGTGTTATAAGGGAAGCATGATAGCTCACATGGACCACATCATCATAGATAACGCATGTGTATCTGATTCTAAATTGAGAATGAAGGAGCAATGACCAAAACCTCTATAGGGAAAAGAACTGGTTTTATAGCTACTCAAATACTACTCACCAGTGATCTATACTTTTTTCTGTAAAGGTCTAGATCAGTGGTTCTGAACCTGTGGGTCACGACCCCGGCAGGGGTTGAACGACCAAAACAAGTGACCCGTGTTTTGGTCGTTCGACCCCCGCCGGGGTCGCGACCCACAGGTTGAGAACCGCTGTAGACAGTAAATATTTTCAGCTTTGGGGACCATGTGGTGTTTTTTTTGTTTGTTTTTGTTTTTTTGGCAGAGACAGAGAGAGGGACAGATAGGGACAGACAGACAGGAAGGGAGAGAGATGAGAAACATCAATTCTTTGTTGTGGCTCCTTAATTGTTCAGTGATTGCTTTCTCATACGTGCTTTGATGGGGGGGAGGGGGGCTACAGCAGACCCAGTAACCCCTTGCTTGAGCCAGCGACCTTGGGCTCAAGCTGGTGAGCTTTGCTCAAACCAGATGAGCCTGCGCTCAAGCTGGCGACCTCAGGGTCTCGAACCTGGGTCCTCCACATCCCAGCCCAGCACTCTATCCACTGCGCCACCACCTGGTCAGGCAAGGGACCATGTGGTTTTTGTCACAGCTGCTCAACTCTGTAGTACTAAAGCAGCCATAGATGATATGTAAACAGATAAGTGTGGTGGTTGGCCATAACTCACCCACTTCTAACAGTCTAAATTCTTAAAACTTATAAACATCCTTATCATTGTTTGCATAAATTAACGAGTGCTCTGTATGTGGTCAGACCCTATACCATGTACTTGCGAATGATCACATTTATCCCATACAGAATAATTATGTGAGGTCAGTAATAGTAATGTGCCTATTTTTACAGGTAAAGAAACAGAGGCTTAGAGAAGTTAAATAATGTAAGTAAGCTCCAGGTTGGATTTTGAACTAAAACAGTTTGATACTAGGCTCATGCTCTTTACTATTACACAGTACAACCAGTACTAACATCATTGATACCTACGTTTGCTTTTATATCCTCACATTGGCCAGTATTTGGACTTTAGCCCCTCAAAAAAAATACAGACAGATAATTGCTTTAAAAAAATCCCATGTACAAATTAATACATGGCAAGAATTTTTTTTTTTTTGTATTTTTCTGAAGTGAGAAGCAGGAAGGCAGAGACAGACTCCTGCATGTGCCCCACCGGGATCCACCCAGCATGCCTACTAGGGGGTGATGCTTGGCCCATCTGGGTCATTGCTCTATATTAACAGAGCCATACTGGCACCTGAGGCAGAGGCCATGGAGCCATCCTCAGCACCCGGGCCAACTTTGCTCCAATGGAGCCTTGGCTGTGGGAAAGGAAGAGAGAGAGAGAAAGGAGAGGGGGAAGGGTGGAGAAGCAGATGGGTGCTTCTCCTGTGAGCCTTGGCTAGGAATCAAATCCAGGACTTCCATACACCGGGCAACACTCTACCACTGAGCCAACCAGCCAGGGCCTATGGCAAGAATTTTAAAAATGAGAGTCCATTAGCAAGTAAAAAGAAATTGGAAGCCATTTCTGCTGTGTTTTCCTGGCTTGTGTTGCTGCTTAACACCCAAGTATCAGTTCTAGGAGACAGGCCTGGGAAGCTTAGAAGCCAAAGATACCCATGCTAGTTTCCAGGTTCCAGGACCCAGTGCTATGAAAATGGGAAGTGGAGGCCTAGCGTGCGGAGGACCCGGGTTTGATTCCCGGCCAGGGCACACAGGAGAAGCGCCCATTTGCTTCTCCACCCCTCCGCCGCGCTTTCCTCTCTGTCTCTCTCTTCCCCTCCCGCAGCCAAGGCTCCATTGGAGCAGAGATGGCCCGGGCGCTAGGCATGGCTCTGTGGCCTCTGCCTCAGGCGCTGGAGTGGCTCTGGTCGCAATATGGCGACGCCCAGGATGGGCAGAGCATCGCCCCCTGGTGGGCGGGCCGGGTGGATCCCAGTCGGGCGCATGCGGGAGTCTGTCTGACTGTCTCTCCCTGTTTCCAGCTTCAGAAAAATGAAAAAAAAAAAAAAAAGAAAATGGGAAGTGGAGCTGGTGAAGCTATGCTCCTAGGATGGCCTCAGCCAGGGCCAACTGCCTCTTACCAGAAACACCAACACCAGCATGAGCTGTCAACTCCATTGTACACACAGGTGCAGGCTCCTTGGCTGCCACTGATGGTGGCTTAGGCATAGGCCACTCTGCTGTGGTCAGGGGAGACTACAAGTTGTTTGCTGACCTACTGGTGCTCATTAGATTGCAGATCTACCAAATAGAAATGTCTGTTAACATAGATAAAAGTGAAATGGTGGTTACCGGAGGGAGGGGGCTTGGGGGAGAAGTGTAAAGAGGGACAAGTATGCAGTGATGGAAAATGGTTTGACTTTGGGTGATGGGCACACAATACAATCAGTAGTTCAAATGCTATAGAAATATTTACCTGAAACCTATGTACTGTTATTGATCAGATCACTCCATTAAATTTTATAAATAAAATTAAAAGAAAGAACCCTTAGAGCAAAAGACCAGGAAAAAGTATGCCATATTTCATCACCTACATTTCCCAAGGTGCTTTCTTACCAGTAATGTAAGTGGGGGTTCCTGTGGTCAGATAAGTTTGTGAAATACAAGGCTAAACAAACTTAATATTTTTTAGGATATAATATGTGGTCTTCCCTAAATGTTTATTCCGGCTTTCTGTTTTGGTTTTGGAGCCTCTTATAAAATTGTCTGCAAGGAACACCCTCTGAGAAACCCCAACCCAAAAGCATTTCTCATGTTTACATTTTGGTAAATTTCCTTATGGTCAAAATTTTTTTAAATGGGTGAGGGTGGCAGCAACAACTATGGTGGTCACTGAACCATAAAAATCTTTTTTTTTTTTTTGGTAACAGGAGTTATGTATTTGCGATTAACTTTATTTTATAATATTTCGTACTTATAGAAAATTTGCAAAAATAGTATAAAGCCCTCCTTTGTACCCATTTCACTGTTTGTGAACATTTACCTCATTGGTCTTATTTCGTGTATGCATACATTATTATTGTTGCTGTTACTTTTGTTTTCTTTTTTTTTAGAGAGAGGGACAGGCAGGAAGGGAGAGAGATGAGAAACATCAATTCTTTGTTGTGGCACTTTAGTTGTTCATTGATTGCTTTCTCATATGTGCTTTGACCAGGGGGCTCCAGCTGAGCCAGTGACCTCTTGCTCAAGCCAGCAACCTTGGGCTTCGAGCCAGCGACCTTAGGGCTTAAACCAGCGACCTGGGGTCACGTCTATGATCCCACGCTCAAGCCAGCAACCCCATGCTCAACCGACAACCTCAGGGTTTCAAACCTGGGTCCTCAGCATCCCACATCAACATTCTATCCATTGGTCAGGCTACTTTTGTATTTTTTTAAAGAGTAAAATCTGAATTAATTTTTTTTTTCAGTGAACTATGGGTTGTTTTTTTTTTAAATATTCAATACTTAGAAACTCAAATTTCGCTAAAAGTTTATTAATTCCTCTCTTTCTACCTGTAGCATTAGATAAATCGTGCTTTGCAAGTATGTGAAAGATTGTTAAATTGGTAGGGAACATTTTGATAAGCCTGTATGTAACTTGCTGTCTTTACAGAGGGAAGAATTTGTCAGAAGCAAGGAAGGCTTCAGTTCAGGCCCACACACAACCTTAATCAGACTGTATTCCTGAGGTTGTCATTCAGTGTTGTAGAGACTGTCACAACCATTTTCATCCAATTTGCAGTTATTTTGGGCCGTGTCCTTTGAGAATTGGGCTTGGCTGTTGGCTGAGGTAGGAGCCTTGGCCCAACATACCCTCCTGTCCTTTAGTTTCAGAACTAAGGGGGCAGACAGGAAGTCCTAGGCTTTAGTGGGACCTCTGTATTTCAGGTGTCCTGTGCTGACGTGTCATGCTCTCAGAACATAACACAGATATTTTTTTCTTTTTTTTTTTTTTTACTGATACCTAGTTTCAACAGTGGTTTCATTTAACATACCTTGGAGCTTCCATATCTGGGTTTTTCTGACCATGAAATCAAAGCTTTCTTCCTCCTTCAGATGGTTCAAGTATCCCAATTTGGGCATAAAGTGAGTCGCACAAACACTGTGCCATCTTACAAACAGATTTGTTGGTGTAAGAGGACTGTGGATATGACTTACATAACCTCTTATGGAGGGTTTCCAAAACCATATAAGGAAGCTGGAAATAGTCACCTCTCCGTCGGTTTGTCAACATTCAGCTCACAAATGAGGTTGAAGCCTGTGTCCTCAAAGAAAGCATAAGGAACAACAACAACCCAAACAGTCTTGGGAGAGCCGGGCACCAAGCATTTGTGGGAGGGTTGGGGAGAGCAGCCTTCGCAGCGGCCTCAGGACACGCACACCGTATCTGCAAGCTGGCCTCGCCCTCACCCCCCAGAGCCACTTGATGGCGCTGTGTAAATGGTCACCCACTCACAGGTAGGTCAGGCTCATAACTAACTTGAAAAGTCCCTTTAGGTACAAATTAAACTATAGGAACTGAAAAAAAGTTTTTTGATTTTTAAAAACATTTTGTTATGAGACTTTTCAGAGATACTCAAAAGAAGAGACAATGATAAGCCAATCTTTATAGACTCACCAAACAGATGAGCACCAGTTATCAAGATTTTGCCACATTTCCTTATCCCTATCAACCCCACCTTATATTTGGCTAAAATATTTTGTGACAAATCCCAGATATCATATCATTTCACTCCTAAGGTACTTTTTTAAAAAGTAGCCATTTTATAAACACAATGCCACTATCCCACCTAAGAAAATTAATCCAGGGACCAAAATGTTGATTTGTAGTTTTTACAGAGCTCCTGCAACTAGGTAGCCTTGCAACATAAGAATCAATGAGGGCCAGGCCTGTACTAATCACTGATCACTTAAAAGCGAGAAAAGGGCTCTGGCTCTCAACTTGATGATTTGGATTGGGAGTGAAAGCAGGTGAACAATTTGCACTTGTGGTTCTACAAACTGTAATCTCGGATGTTGAGCTGTGCCGTTTGTTTCCAGGACATTTCATAGTATCATCAATGACTGATCATTGTAACTTACAGGAATTTTTTTAAACAATATTTTAATTGGAAAAAGCATCTGTCAGCTGTCAGGCTTCCAGCTTCCACTTTTGAGAAGCAGGATGTTGAATGTGAGTAATGACACAACAGGCCTATAAAATGCGGACTAACCCTCGATGACTCATCCAGTACGATGCAGTATATTTGTCAAGGAGACTGAATCATATATGGGGGAAACCACTTCTCAAGCAGCCAGCTGGTTCTCAGGTCCGCAGGAGACGATCCATTTTTATCGGAAGCTTTGTAGTAGCTATAATAATGCTAATGCCCTGCACTTGGACTCTACAATGTAGAGGAAATGGCACCGCCTGGCAGGTATGTGCTATGGATTTATTTTCTTATTCTCTTCTGCCTAACCTTTCCAGTGTTTGCTTTCAACAGTTTTTAAGAGAGGTACAAAATTACTCAATTTATAGTGTGTGTGTTTGTGTGTGGTATGCCCATGTGCAAAGACACATAGGTAGGTAACCATGGTCTTTTGACGGACACAGAGTCCTTGTCCACTCATCTCCTTTTCTGAAAACAAACGTCTCCCTAGGTGTTCAGATAGAATTGGTCTTAACTCATCCCCTTTATTAAGCCCTTCATTTAAAAACTGCTGCCTAGAAAACAGCTTGCAGAGGTAGTATACTTGGGGGGGGGGGCTACCTTAAAACTTAACCAAAAAAAAAATGAATAAGCAGAGGTGAGCTAGAGAAGGTGGTTCAATTATAACTATTGTATTTGTGATGTTGCAGTTTTTCAATATTGTGCTTTTCCCTGCCTTTCAAGATGCATGTCTTAATGCAAGAAAGCTTTATTTCCTTACTGAGTGCCTACATCTGTTTTTATAAATCATAATTTGTTCATACTAAATCCATGCATTAACTTTTTCTAGGTGGGAGAGAGGGGACTGGGGGTTTGGTATCACATTTAATTATAGCTTTCATGTGATTTGAAGGATTGCTCTGCCTAATTGGGAGGCTGTGTCGCCTGTCTGACCCTCTCTCTCTTCAGTCACTAAATTTAAACAATGCCTGACGAGTTAAGGCACATCTCTTGTTTATTTGAGTACATTAAACATTCCTCTGTGTGTTTGACAGTCCATTCAGTGTCTTCTTGTATTTTAAAAAAAAATACTTTTTGCATCTTGTTAGGGACAAAAGCAGCACTGTTTATGCTTTTGTGGTCTGTCTGTCCAGAATGGCTGGGTCAGGACCTGTAACACAACTGCCCCCAATTGGCCTAAGATTAGCATTTTGGAGCAGCTCCATCTATGATGGTAAATTCCATTATCACTTGGACAGCATTAAACAGGTCTGGGGCTACCATGCTGGAAAAATAGGCGGCCTTTGTTTCTCTTCCCCTTTCTTACAAACCTCAGAATAATGCCTTGTTTTCCTGGAGGTATATGTATTTTAAAACTATCAGTAAATATATTAAATTTACCTATTTAAATACATTTAGAAATTCAGATAACATGGAAAGCCAGCATGAAGGGAGTTTCTTTGGTTGTTTCTGTATGTTTTGTAGTTTAAGGGGTACACTTTTTAGAGAATGGCCGATTTGTTTTTGGAGACAAAACTATCTCCAAATTTCTTTAATTTTGTATTCTATAAATGAAAGC
Organism: Saccopteryx bilineata; assembly: GCF_036850765.1. Lineage (NCBI taxonomy): Eukaryota > Metazoa > Chordata > Mammalia > Chiroptera > Emballonuridae > Saccopteryx > Saccopteryx bilineata. The sequence goes on along the minus strand of NC_089492.1, from coordinate 121,782,733 downwards.
CACCTGTTATGCTGTATTATGGTAGATGGCATGCTAATTATGGTAGATGGCAATAATGAGGAAGAACAGTATTTGAAATATGTGGGGGTTTTGCTAAGAATTTTCCTGCCCACATCAGTAGTGCTTATTTATGTGTGTGTGTGTGTGTGTATACATACATAGTGCATATTTAATAATGGCATTTGGTGGTATTAAAAAATACTTCAGATTCAAAGTGAGGGTCCTTTTTATTCCTTCTCATTAACTTTTTTTCTTTTAAGTTGTAAAAGAAAAAGCTACTTTAAAAAAATGTTAGCTTAAACTGAAGCCTACATTTTGTGACCTTATAGTCAATGAGGTCTTTTCTCTAAGCTCTGGTGAATGCCATACTCAGCTCAGGGTTTACTTTGTCAGAAGTTATCAGTAAAATAACAGGACTTAATATGGACTAAAGGCAGAATAGCTCATTTGCTCTAATTTTGCTGACATTTTAGGTTCCATTGTATCTTTTTTTTTTACCTTGAGGCCTACAGAAAATGATTACAGGCAGGTATGTGAGAACATGTCTTTTACAGTTTCTTGATTTATTGACATTTTCTGTGAAAATGTTTTGCTTTCCTGTGATTCGTGTAGTTGAGACTAACTCAGGTCCCGTCCAGATTATTGCAAGGCAGCATAGATTTAGTTCAGCTTTAGGTGACACACATATTCAGGGCATACTGATCATTGCGATTCAGCGATGACAATCCACCCCCCACCCCGGGTGGGGCCACCACTTCTCAGAGGCCCCTTTGCTGTTGAGCGCCATGAGCCAACCATGAGTTGTCAGTCCAGAGTGACCACATAGTTTTTAGATTACTTTTTTACTTTTGAGGGCAAAGGAATACAGAGCCACCGCCAGTACCAAGGGTCTTATACCACTCAACTTGGAAGCAATCAGTAGATACTGAGTGAGATGCTGCCTATGTTCAGAGCTATGTGCTGGATAGTGTTAAATTTAAAAAATGCTTATCATCCGGGACTAGCCCTGCCCTTGCGTTCATTCCCTCTTTGGTGGGGATTTATCATTTGGCGATAGAGTTCTCCTGGGTTTTCCTGTATTCATAGATTTCCAAGAGTCTCTAATCTGGAGCCACTAATAGTAACTTTTAGCTATACTGTTCTTGGATGGATAAAAAGAAAGAACTGTCCTACTCAGTTCTTTGATAGTTTCGGTGGCTACATTTTCTGAGCTGAGTAGAGTGATACCACCTTGGACAAAGGGTTTTGTTTTTCTCTTCTACCTTGAGGGGAGTGGCAGTTAGAGAGCGCTTAAATTCTCAAAGCTTAGAATCCAGAATATGTTACTGAAACAGAATAGTAAACTATCAAGGATAGTTTTCCCGCCTGACCAGGCAGTGGTGGAGTGGATAGAGCCTCAGACTGGGATGCAGAGGACCCAGGTTCGAAACCTCAGGGTCACCAGCCTGAGCACGGGCTCATCTGGTTTGAACAAGGCTCACCAGCTTGAGCTCAAGGTCGCTGGCTTAAGCAAGGGGTCACTCGGTCTGCTATATCCCCCTGGTCACGGCACATGGGAGAAAGCAGTCAATGAACAACTAAGGTGCCACAATGAAGAATTGATGCTTCTCATCTCTCTCCCTTCCTGTCTATCCTTATCTGTCCCTCCCTCTGTCTCTCTCTGTCCCTGTCACACACACACAAAAAAAGGATACTTTTTCCAATCTTTGAGCTTTGAAAACCCCACCCCTTTTTAGCATCCATTAAAAGTATATTGTGGCCCTGGCCAATTTGCTCAGTGGAAGAGCATTGGCCTGGCATGTAGATGTACCCTGTTCAATTCCCAGTCAGGGCACACAAAAGAAGTATCATCTGCTTCTCCACCCCTCCCCCTACCTCTTTTCCTCTCCTGCAGCCATGGCTTGATTGGTTTGAGCACATGAGCACCAGGTGCTGAGAATGGCTCTGGGGAGCCTGTGCTTCAGGTGCTAAAAATAGCTCGGTTGCCAGCATGGCCTCAGATGGGCAGAGCATCAGCCCCAGACGGGGTTGCCAAGTGGATCCTAGTAAGGGCTCATGTGGGAGTCTGTCTCTCTAGCTTCCCTCCTCTGACTTGGAAAAGGAGAATGAATTAATTTTTAAAAATATATATTCTGCCTGACCTGCAGTGGCTCAGTGGATAGAATGTCAACCTGGAATGCTAAAGTCCCAAATTCAAAACCCCAGACTTGCCCTGTCAAGGCACAGAGGAAAAGCAACCACTATGAGTTGATGCTTCCTGCCCCCCCGCCTCCTTTTTCTCTCTTTCCTCTCTCTAAAATCAATAAATAAAATGTTTAAAAAAAAAAAAAAAGTACAATCTGCCTGACCAGGCGGTGGTGCAGTGAATAGAGCATTGGTCTGGGATGCAGAGGACCCAGATTCAAAACCCTGAGGTTGCCAGCTTGAGCCCAAGGTCACTGGCTTGAGCAAGGGATCACTCCGTCTGCTGTAGGCCCCCCCTCCCCCAGTCAAGGCACATATGAGAAAGCAATCAATGAACAACTAAGGTGCCACAAAGAAGAATTGATAGGCCCTGGCCAGTTGGCTCAGTGGTAGAGCGTCGACCTGGCGTGCAGGAGTCCCAGGTTTGATTCCCGGCCAGGGCACACAGGAGAAGCGCCCATCTACTTCTCCACCCCCCCCTTCTTCTCTGCAGCCGAGGCTCTCTGTCTTCCCCTCCTGCAGCCGAGGCTCCATTGGAGCAAAAAGATGGCCAGGGCGCTGGGGATGGCTCCTTGGCCTCTGCCCCAGGCGCTAGAGTGGCTCTGGTCTCTACAGAGCATTGCCCCCAGGTGGGCGTGCCGGGTGGATCCCAGTTGGGCGCATGCGGGAGTCTGTCTGACTGCCTCCCCGTTTCCAGCTTCAGAAAAAAAAAAAAAAAGAATTGATGCTTCTCGTCTCTCTTCCTGTCTGTTTGTCCCTATTTGTCCCTCTCTCTGTCTCTGTCACACAAAAATAAAAATTTAATTTAAAAAGTATATTCTAATAATTCAAAGCTATAATGAATTAAGTAACCATTTAATAAAAACAGGTTTATTTAAAATCACAATAGCCCTTGCTAGATAGCTCTGTTTTACCTAAGTACGCAAAGGTTGTGGGTTTGAACCCCAGTCAGGGCACATACAGGAACAGATTGATGTTTCTTTCCTTCTTCCTCTTCTCCTCTCTTAAAAAAAATCAATGAAATTTAAAATAAAAATAAAATAACTATAGATTATCTATCAACACTTTAAAATGCTTACTTGCATTAAGAGAGCTCTGTTTAATGAGTTCTCCGTGTGTTCCTGCTGCACAGGGTGGAGAATTTATGGATGAGTGGTGCTAGCCCCCAGGGTGGGTGGACCTAGTCACTGCTTGTTGTCCATTCCCCACTCTTCTGCTGTTACACTGCCACCCACATCCGAGGTTGATGGTCACTCTGCCTACACAATGGGTGGGATTAATAGCACTTATAGATAAATCTTCTAGCATTATCTAGAAGTAATCGACTTTCATGTGTGGCTCAGAAAAGCCAGAAACAAGTTCAGAACAGCCTTTTTGGGGCATAAACCCCACTCTTAACGGCATGTAAATGGGGCAAATGACCACTCTTACCAAACCAGCATGGACTTTTATTTTATTAGTCCTGAGCATTCTTCCAGGTGTAAATTTCCTGGCCACCTGTTTGCATTGACATTTGTGCCCAGACTGCCTTAGAATGCATATGGGACAGCTATAGCCGTCATCCCCATTCCCAGGTGGATTCTTAATCACCAGTCTTTCTTCATGACTAACGATCACCACAGGGAAGGCACATGCTCCAGAAGCAGGCTGGCACCTCAGCCCTCTTAGAAAGAGCTTTTGGCTGGCACGATAGTCTACCGTCCGTGCTGCACACTGAGAGCAGTGCAGGGAGTCAGCTGCCTCATCATAGAGCTCAGTGTGCAAGGAACCGCAACAAGATACTATCTCTTTCCAGATTTCAACCCAACATATGACTTTTAGTTTTTAGTGTTAATTCATACAGTTGTAAAGATTTTCAGATTGGAGGTGTCCAAGCTGGGTTGGGCTTTTTTGTCGTTTTCTTTTAAACTCATGTTCCTTGTCCCCATCCAGTGGAAGAGATGAGATGGGTTGCTCTGGCCCCGTGGGGCCTGCTGTTTGGGCCTCTTGAATTCCATTAAATGGAGCACAGACAGCATGTGTCATAAAGGCTGCTTGGGAAGGGTGAAGAGCAAAATTAGTGTCTGTGGGTGGGCATGTGTTCTCATCACATCACCAGAGAGCTGCAATGTGCAAAATCTGGCAGGAACTTATTCCAAAGAAAAATAAAACGGCCCCTTTTCTGCTTTGAGAAATGTTAAAAACATCACCAACTCCCATGTTGAAGAAATGGAACTCAGAAAATCCTTGTGATTGTGTGTGTGTGTGTAAAATAATCTTAAAACTGAGGTTAGAGTAGAAGAACTAAAAAAGGACTAATCATAAAAAATATTTTTAGAGATTCTGTTGCTATGCTGTAAATACAGTAAGCACGCTATTAGAATATAATAGAATGGCTAAGGGTTAAAGAGATTTTTAGAGCTAACAACTAAGGGTCTTTATGCTTAACTTCTTTCTGCTCTTTGAGAGGATTTTGTAAGAAAAGCCATTTTTATCTCAGTAAAACCCGTCACTAAGAAATGTTTCTGTTTTTCATATGCAATTTGTCTTGCAACAGGGAGGGCATGGGCTTCATTTATATTAATGCATCAAGTACCAGACCTCCCTTGTATAGATACCTAGAGATCTTGCAAATTTATTGTTTCTCATTGTATAAAAGAATATATATATATCTTAGATTAGGGGAGAGTTTTGTGGGAGTGGGGAGTTTTGTTTAGGGGAGGGGGTTTCCCCCAGTGGAAAGGTTTACTTCTTCAGGACTACAGAAATACTCTTTCGCCAGAGCCCAAAATTTGTGAATTTGGGGTCCTTCTTGAGTAGACTCATTTCAGGTGGACCCCTTTTGTTCCTCACATTGTCTTTTTTGTGTATGGGAAAGAAACCCTGTAACAAAATTTGCCATCTCAACCATTTCTAAGTGTGCAGTCCGTCATTAGTGTTCACTGTGTGCACGTTGTTGTGCAGCAGACCTGTACCTTTTCATCTTGCAACACTGAAACTCTGCACCCCTTAAACAACTCCCCACATCCTCCTCACCCCAGCCCTTCACAACCACCATTCTACTTTCAGTTTCTATGAGTTTGATCACTTTAGATAGCAGAATTTGAAAGTGGAATCCTCCAATATTCTCCTGTTTCTGTAACTGGCTTATTTCATTTAGTATAATATTCTGAAGGTTTACCCACGTTGTAGCATACAACAGGATTTCTTTTTTTTTTAAGCTGAAAAATATTCTATTGTATTTTCTTTTCCTTTGACGGACATTTAGGTTGTTTCCAGCTCTTGACTATTGTGAATAATGCTGTAGTGAACATGGGTGTGAAATTAATTGCCTTTTGAGTAAGAGTTGACTTTGATTAAATGTGAGAGTTAATTTTCTATATATAAACACCTAAAAAGTGCCTTCGTGGCATAACATCTTGTGTTTATGTTTTTGGTTTATACCAGCGTGTCCATATACCAAGTTGCTCACTGTAGGAAATGACTGGGCATGTAGCAGTTTTCATTCCAAGATGGTGTATTTACAGTGCTTTGAGGGATCATGACTTTCCTACAGGTGAACTTAGGCCTGGGAGGTGACTGAAGCACACTGCTGTGTAAAATGAGCGGTGGGTAGTTCCTCTTGATCAAACATTTAGACCAAACATTTATTCTTCCTTCTGATACTAAATGGCAGCCTACAGTAACAGCATGGCTTCTGGGTAGTGTAATTGCATCTATTTGGCCACACAGACTGCCACCTGGTCAGTAAAGCTCCCTGGTGGGAGAAGTTGGCCATGGCCACTTGATTGTCCTGCCTCGGGCAGTGGGCAGTGGTCATTAGCCACCACTGAATGCATGACCTAAAGCTTGGTTGGACTTCCTGGTGTAAGCATATTGGTAATGGACAGGAAAACCCAAATTCAGCAGCTTAGCCTCCAAGGGTCTCAGTTACCTGTGGAGACCAAGAGTCTTGAAATCAGATGGTGTCTGTCTAGTCCTTCCACCAACTGGTAGACTTAGTTATGTGGGGATAGCTCTAGTGTTCCCAGGAAGCGCTCTTTTAAATCAAGATAGAATCCTCTCCTACAAATGCAACTATTTTAAGAACATTATGTTGAACTGTGAGCAAGCTTAATAGCTGATTGGTCTACACATTGTCCTTACTGCCCAGCTCTTTTATGGCAGGGAAGTCACTTAATAGAAGCATGTGTACCAAGTGGATGGCTCTGTTTTGTAGTAACTCAGAAGGAAATGGCCCTTGTGGGTCAAATCCTGTTTCTCTCTGTAGTCAAGGACTAGTCAAGAAGCCACTGTTGTCTGATTATCCTTTGAGCCTTGAAGCTTGCCTTGTTCCTGCCCTTCTAATTGCACGACAGCAGTCATTGCCACCGAAAAAAAAGAGCAGTTGCTCCAGTGACACGTATTTGGAATTCCTAACCAGTAATGTTGATACTGATACCATTGCTATCACTTAGCGCTTTCCTTTTGGTTTGACTGCTTGCTTAGGTGTAAAGATTTCTCGTTCTTAGTAGTAGGTGATCATCAGGTTGGCTCTTTCTTGAGCTATTCAAGATCCAGTGGTATTTAATTTCAGGGTCCCCAAAATGAAGCCTAAATCAGGAGTTTCAAGAATTCCTCCTTGCTTGTCGTTTCTCCCCCACCCCACACCCCACACCCAGGTGGGGAAACCCTTGGCCAAGGCTGATTAGAACAGGCCATTCCCACTGGAGAGGAAGAGACTTCTGTTAAGGAAACTGTCAGTAGGCAGTAAAAACCATTTGGGGATAGAGCTGTGATTCAAGTATTTTAGGAATTGATTAGACTTTCCTGCTGCTTACCTTTGATGTCTTTCCTGTGGGGAAAATACATTCCAATCTCAAACAACTGATTTACAAGAAAGGACCCGAACTCACTTGTGTCATTGAAACATCCTGGACCCAGCGTGAAACTTGAATGCACAAAGTTGCTTTATCAAAGGTCTACAAATAAATGTCTCCCATTTTAAAATTAATTACTTCATTGCCTTTTGCTCCTGGAGCAGCTGTCTTCAGTCGATTGATGAAGCATATAGAAGGAACTACTTGGGAGAAAAGAGGCAGATCCCTCTTCTCCATTTCTTTGCCTGCATTTGTGCCATGACTATCTTGGAGTTTCACTAGAGAGAATCTCATATGTGGAGGTATAACTCAGTCAGGTAGCAAAACTGTATCTATTTTATTCAGAGAATCTTATTAAACTTTATTAAACCTTTATTAACTTATTAAACTTTATTAAAACTCAACTTTTTACATTTTCTTGCCTTTTCCCAAAACACTTTGATAGACCAGCTCCACCCCTGGGAACTTTATGATTGCATAATAACACTTGCACTAAGAGAACATATCTGTTAGTTTGTCATGGTTTCAGGTCTTTGTGGTTTCGGGGTTCTTTCTGATTCAAAAGATATTTTCGGTTGCCATTTTACTGATCAGAAAGTTTTCTGATCTGCTTTTGTAGAATATTTATGTGGCTTAAATTTTCTAAGCCCTCTGGCACTTGAAGGGCATGGGGTGTGTGTGTGTGTGTGTGTATTTTACACAAAGTTTAAAGAGGAACCTCAAAGGTCATTGGGCCCCTATCCCTCATTTTACATATGAGACAACTGAAGGTGCCTATCAGAGTCTGTGGCCTCGACCAGGAGCGAGAAGCTGTGCTATGTGTAAGCCTGCTGGCTTACGGCACAACTCAACACTGATGGATCCAAAATTGAAGATTGCCTCTGTCCATGGGAAACTTTGCCAAGCTGAAAAGGACTCCCCAGCCCCGGTCTATTTTTTCTTTTTCAAGTGGCTGTGTTATTAGTGATACCTCTTTGTTTCTCCTTTTGATTTATTTGATGATTGCCTATCAGTAGATTTTAAGGGACTAATGAGCATAACTTCTCTTATATCCTCTAGATCACCTGGCTTGGATATGAGTACCTTTGCCACAACATAAGGCCCCTTTAAAACAAGATGCCAGGGGCGGGGGCAGTTTACAGAGAGTGGAGCTTAGTCTTTTATTTGTTCCACTGACAGTGACCTTGAACAAGTTCCTCCTGCAGTGTGGATTTTATTTTTTTCATCTAAGTGAGGGTTATAGGGTAGATGGTTTCTACGACTCTTTCTAGCTTAAAGAGTATGTATCTAATTTGTTTGGGTGGCTCCTCACTTGTCCTCATTGAAGACCTAAAGTCCACCTGTCGGCCCACCTCTATTTTGGTCTCTACCTTGTGAATGAAGAGATCCAGAATTCTTCAGGGAGAACAAATGTCTCGCCTGTACTTTATCCATTCCTTTGTGTGTTAAGCTTTTCATCTCTGATGAGAGAGATGGCAGAATCCTAGAAGAACAGGAGCTAAATGAATTGGTAATTCTTGCCAGTTGAAAGGCCATTCATGTCCCTGGAATATAGGCAGGGAGGCTTTTAAAATGCAGTCTTCCTGTTGCTAGTACAACATGCGGACTTCCCTCCCTGTGGGCTGAATTATCACCTCCTTTTGTTTGAGAACAGGTCTTATTAAGGACTGGCTTATAAAGGATTTTGTAGGTTTATAATTTGGTATTAAGTAGTTTGGTAAAGTAATTTCCTGCCCTTTTGACTGTGGTTTGCTTTCAGGATTGAGAGGGATGGCAGGTGGCAGGTAAAAAATGGGCAATGTGTCCTGGACCGCATGAGGGGAAATAATGGGACTTTCCAGTAAGTACTGTTCTTAGCATCTCCTAGGTTTAGTGTTGATCTTCATTTAGAACGTTGCATTTTCTCCTTTTGAAAGTCTTTGGTTCTTTTTCAACAAAAAGTTTGCTGAAAGAGATGTATGCTCGATACAGCTCCTGTCTGCTACCAGCATTTTGCTGCTATTGCTTTATCATACAGGTACCTATCCCTCTATCTGTCCCTCTCTCCCTCCAAGATGCCCATTACATTTTTTTAAAATTATTAAGTGAGAGGCAGGGAGGCAGAGAGAAAAACTCTCATATGTACCCTGACCTGGTTCCACCTCCATGGGCAAGCCTCCATGGGGTGATGCTCTGCCCATCTAGAGCTCCGTTGCTTGGCAAGCAAGCTATTTTAGCACCTGAGGTGAGGCCATGGTGCCATCCTCAGTGCCTGAGCCAACTTGCTTGGATGAGCCATGGTTGCAGGAGGGGGAAAGAGGGAAAGGGGCGTGGGGAGAGAAAGAATAGGGAGAAATGGAGACGCAGATGGTCGCTTCTTCTGTGTGCCCTGACTGGGAATTGAACCTGGGACTTCCACACAACAGGCCTATGCTCTACCAGGCATCCCCAAACTATGGCCCACGGGCCGCATGCGGCCCCCTGAGGCCATTTATCCGGCCCCCCGCGCCACACTTCCAGAAGGGGCACCTCTTTTATTGGTGGTCAGTGAGAGGAGCACTGTATGTGGCAGCCCTCCAATGGTCTGAAGGACAGTGAACTGGCCCCCTGTGTAAAAAGTTTGGGGACCCCTGCTACCACTCAGCCAACCAGCCAGGGCCCCCTGTTACTTTTTTATGCATTTCAGAGGTACAGATATTAATTAGTGTGCTTCTCCTTCAGCATTTCAGCATGTGAATCATTAAGTGCTTCCCTTTTTCCCCCCTCCAATTCTTTGAGAGAAGGGGAAAAAAAAGTGTTCTGAGTAAGTCAGGCACAGAAGTTTAAGGGCAGCAATTTAGAGACCCAAATTAGAGATTACTAACTTTAAACAAACCCCCTTGCTATTAGTATGTTGAAGTACCATTTTTTCTATTACACTTATACTTTAATGTGGTGAGTATTAATTTTGTTTAGTAATCTAGCATTTCCATTAGCTGACCTTTGGGGGTTCAAATGCAGGAGTGTAAATGCCATTTTTGGAAGGACAGAAAAAACAAACAGGGAAAACTGCTTTCAGAATAAAAAGTAGAAGACAGGGTTCTTCGGAAATGGGTTATTTTGTGCAAGTCGCTAATCCTTTGATCTTGATTAATTATGAACTCCACTGAACTCTGGGCTCAGCAGAGCAGCAAACAGTAAAAGCAAAATCATAAACCTGGGTTTCAGACTTTGGCCTCTTCCCTCCCAGGCCTCCTTCATCCCCACTTCACACTGTCTAATCACCCTTCAGGGCAGAACCATTTCCCTCAATGAGGAAGAGATTCATTCTGTTTTGGTTTGAATAAACTTTTCTTTTTTTTAAAGTAGTTTACTCATGTCACAGTTGTTTGTGTTTAGGTGTTTGAGAAAACTCTGAGGTTTTGTCAAACCTTATAGAAGCCTTGAATGTTAATGAACTGTTTATGAAAATCTTACCATTATTTCCCAAAATTTTTAGCTGATTTTAAAATACCCACATTAACATTTAGAGAATTTGTGTCTTAACACTATGATAGAGGTCACATTTTAATGCTGAGAATCGTTTGATGCTGAATTTTTAATAAGCAATCTTTTTCTTTTTTTTTAAATAAATAATTTTTTTAATTTTAATGGGGTAACATCAATAAATCAGGGTACATATATTCAAAGATTGTCCTCCGTCACCTTCTATCTAGTTTTCTTTGTGCTCCTCCCCCTCCCCCTTTCCCTCCTTCCCTCCCCCTGCCCCCCCCCAATAACCACCACACTCTTGTCCATGTCTCTTAGTCTCATTTTTATGTCCCACCAATGTGTGGAATCCTGCAGTTCTTGTTTTTTTCTGGTTTACTTATTTCACGCCGTATAATGTTATCAAGATCCCACCATTTTGTTGTAAGTGATCCGATGTCATCATTTCTTATGGCCAAATAGTATACCATGGTGTATATGTGCCACATCTTCTTTATCCAGTCTTCTATTTTTTTTTTTACAGTGATTAAGGCCTTTAAGCAAACTCTTGGCCAATACAGCAAGAATCCATAAAAGAGTAGTGTCCTTAACAAGTTCACCAAGTCCAAGTTGGCCCCAACACCATGCCAAGTCCCTGATAAATGCAACTCAACCCCAGTTCAGTCTGTTAGGAGCTGTCCCAAGGAGCAGGAGTCCAGGAAAAGTCCACATCCAGGAAAAGTCAGCAGTCTTTTTCAAAAATGTATTTTACATTTTTTCAATTCAGTGAAATTGTCCATTTTTTTTTTATTTTAAAATTGTATTATGTTTACTTTTTTCATTGTTGTTGTTGGAGGGTAGTATGTATGAGCTACTTTAATATCCTGGAGCCAGTGTTTTAAAACTCAAAAATAATTTAAAACCTACACCACAGGCCCTACCCAGTGGCTCAGTGGATAGGGCGTCTGCCCAGCACGTAGACATCCTGGGTTGAAAATCCGGTCAGGGCACACAGGAGAAATGACCATCTGCTTCTCCCCTCCCCCCTTCTCTCCCTCTTCCCTTCCTACAGCCAGTGACTTGATTGTTCAAGTGTGACCCCAGGCGCTTAGGATAGCTCCATTGGAGCTCATCAGCCTCAGGCACTTAAAATAGCACGGTACTGGAGCATTGGCCCAGGATAGGGTTGCTGGGTGGATCCCATTTGGGGCACATGAGGGAGTCTGCCTCACTATCTCCACTCCTCTCATCTAAAAACAACTACTATTAAATAACTTACCCACTGTATAGGTACTTGCTAGATAAGGAAACAGAGGTCCCAAGGGGTTAACCAGGAAATCTACCTCGGATTTAAAGGACATGTGACCAGGAACTGCTAGGTCCCTGGACCCCCAGGACAGAGAAATTAGGATTTCTGCTATTAACAGGAATGAAAACAAATGGTTTTCAAATTTCAAGGATAAACAGATTACATTCTTTACCGATTGTGCATCCCCTGCAGTAAACCCACCAAGCCTGTCCCCATCTCTCCACACTTGCCCTCAGCTGGACCTTCTTCTCCTAGCTGGGCACAGTATCTCCTACCTGGGCACAGTACTCACCTCAAGAGGTACTTGCTCAGGAAAGTTATATTGACATAGGGAGAGTTGCCAAATAGCCATTTAAAAAAAAGTCTGTTCTAGACACAACTTCTAAAATTGCCTTTTCAGGTACTGAAGCTAAGATTTGCTTCAGAGAACGGTTCATTGTCCTGGTGTAAAACTATGCTTTTGGGTTGTACATTAGCAGTACAACCCTAATGTCTTTATCTTTATTGTGCCCATAAGTAATCTCTCATCCATGAGAGATTAATAAAATGCTATTATTTTTTTAATAGCATAAATAAAAATGCTATTATATATTTAGCATTTTTTTGGTTTCTGAATTTAAGTGCCAAATTTAAATATTGGTAGAAAAAAGTTTTGTTGAAAACTATTGCTTCATCCTTAAGATACTTGATATGGCAAATAAATAAAATCAAAAAATTTTTATAAAAAGATTTTTACAAAAGAGAAAAAAAAAGAGAGCACTGTAAGTAGAAGCCAGTTGACCCACTCTTTTCCTGTAGAAAATTTATGCTTGTTCACATGGGCAATAAAAGCATAGAGGTTAAGTTAAAATTTTCATTTTAAACACAGTACTATAGAGTGGCACATGTCTCATATAACACTGTGAACCTTGTTGAGAAGGACACCAAAAAACCAGTGTTCTGTCAGGCAATTTTCAGCATGTCTGGGCACTGCCTGGGCATCACCACCTTTCATTCGCAATCTAGGAAGCTTTACCCCTAGAATTGGGGCTCTCGCTAAGATGGGACCACCAGGGCCACCAGAAGCTCTCACTCACCGAGACTGCTGTGGATTTCCGAACCGTAGGTTATCACTCCCAGGCTGCGGAGAGGAGAGGTTGAGGGATCAGTGATTGCCTCTGGTATTTCCTCAAAGGCCTGTTAAGGTCCGTAAGTTTACAAGTTTAACTTCCACTCTCAATCTTTGTTACTTTGAGTCTTTGCTTCATTTCCTTTCTTTGGCCCTTAAGGGTTGCAGGACTCAGCAGCCAAGAAAGAGGGACCAGAGTGGTAAACAGCACACTGCCCAGTACCCTCCACTTGAGACAGCCCCAAAGAGCATCTGTTCCCAAAGATGTCTGCAGGGTGGGTAGTTGGCCCAGGTGGGAGAGAATGTGCCGGAATATTCAGTACACGCGCATTCTGATTCTTAAGGCCTGAAAATGTAAGGTAGCATATGGAAGATTAAAAAATGTATCTGTTTCCAGTGCCCTGTAACTTAAAGGAAAATATTAGAGGTACATAGCATGCTAAATCAGCACTGTGTGTTAAACAAGATCTGGATATTTATTTCGGACCAGAATTACTAGCTTATAAAAATAGGAGTTTGCAGTAGTTATTTTAATGGAGTATTTTTGTGTTAAACTTTCACTTGCTAAGATTGGTTCTAAAGAATGATTTATCAATTATTATATTCAGTAGTCATGCCATTTCAAGCATCAGTCATGTCAGCAGTGTCCTTCGCAATAATAGAGAAAGCAGCCATTTCTCATATGCACACTAGAAAGTGCTGTGTGGGTGAGTAGGTCTATTTATATTCTTCAGTGTAGCTAGGTAGCATCAACAGCAAAGCTGCTGGCATTAAATGTGGCATGCGAGGGTGACAATGGGTGTGCCCCGTACTGCCCACTATGGGTGAGGTAGAATTTGGATATGGAGGGCTCTAGTGACCTTGTAGAACTACAGAATTGACTGCTTTGTGGTGCAAGACTAAAGTGGGGTTTCCAAAACCATTTTCACAGATTCTGAGCCCAGCATACAATAAAGGAGAAAAACCTAGTCACATCCCCTCTGGGGCTCCTACAAGATAAGCAAGACCCCTGACTTTTGACCCAGTTGATTCCTGGGTGAAGGTTACATCTGTAGTCATTGCAAGCAAGCAGTTACAACCACTCCTAGAAACCTGTTACTATTTTTTAAATACCTAAATTATGAAGATAAAACATAAAAGCTCTGTTGTAATCCGCTGGGAAAATTACCCTGCATGGGCAAGATGAACTGTGGCATCTCACAAGCAGGGTCACCACGAAGGTCGGGAGGCAGCTCCTGCTTTCCTCTCGGTAAATCTAGTCACTACCAGAGTGCCTTGGCACCATAAGGATGAAATCATGGTGTTAGGGCCTGTTTGAGTACATAGATTTTTTTCCTCCCAATATATTTTTTTCCTCCCAAATGCTGGGGTAGAGCAGTTTCCAAGAAGACTTTCCATCCAGTATACTTCATGGCTGATTTCATGGATATTTAGTTACTGTGGGGAACCCTTTTTCTTAATGACCTTAGCCCACTTTTGAGCTTCTCCAACTGATATTATTCGAAACCAATTGTCTTTATGAAGCAAATGTTTAACATTCGGAAAATTCCTTTTCTGCTTCGTATTGCCTGCTGATCAGCATTTGAGAGGAGAGCTAGCCCTCTGCAGAATTGGCTTCTGCCAGGTCTAGCACCTTCAGCGGCTTTTCCTACGCCCATTTTCTGTACTGTCCTGACTAGAAGCAGTGCACACATTTTGGTAGACATTAAGCAGGTAGAACAAATAGTCTACCTTCAGTGGCTCGTACAGAGCTGCAAATCACATTTCCACCTTGCATGAAACAACATTATATATAATTTTCTTTGCCTACAAAGGTCAGAATATAAATTTCTAAAACCATAGTAGTCGACTTTTTAAAAAATTCATAAATAGTTGATACTTAATTATAGCCACTCACAGAACCACCACCCACTGAAATAGAGTGTGACCAGTATCTTTGGCTTCTCAACATATTTGACTCTGCTGAAATACTTTGTTGATTCTTTTTTTTTAATATGGCTAGACAGATATTTCATATACACATATAATATTTTATATATACATATATAATTTGATGAAATAAAAGAGCTCCCTCTCTCGCTTTTCTCTTTCTCTTTCTCTCTCCTTTCTCTTTCTTTTCCCCTCCTGCAGCTGACTCAATTGGAGTGAGTTGACCCTGGGAGCTGAGGATGGCTCCATGGCCTCCACCTCAGGTTCTAAGAAGAGCTCAGTTGCTGAGCAATGGAGCAATGCCCCATATGGGCCAAGCATCACTCTCTAGTGGGCTTGCTGGGTGGATCCCAGTTGGGACTCATGCGGTAGTCTGTCACTGCCTCCCCTCCTTTCACTGAATAAAAAAGAAAGAAATCTGTAGGCACCAAACCACTGGAGGTGAGCAGGGGTGTGATTATCGTAAACAGTGTGTCTGGCTCCCCTGGAGGACTTGGGGTTCCGAGGGTTCCATGGGTTCTGGGGGCTGTACTGGGTGGAAGCAGGATCCTGAGCAGCTGGATCTTAGGCAATTCTTCTCGAGGTCTGGTGAAGTGGGGAAGGATAGAAGAGAGCACTGGAGGAAGTAATGGTGATGTTTAGCATAATGTAGAGAGATAAAGGGGCCCTGTAATCAGATAAGGGCTGGCTGAGGAGGGGGCTGGGAAGTATTTATGGGGGATGTAAAAGTTCCAGTTTCCATCCCTGAAAGGGAGGGGGAGGAGCCGAAGGCTCGTTCTCAGATGACAAATGGAATTCTTTTCCTCTACAGGTGTGCCTGAAATGCAGGCTCCAGCCTGGTCTTCATAAATCTCACTTGCATTGGTAATTGGCCCAGGTCCGTTTTGGATTTTCTCCTGTTGTCACGGGCTTGACAGAGCCTCCTTGCCACCCTGCTCTCTGGCAGCTGGAAAAGGCAGTCAGTGGCCAGAGAGGCTGGTCTTTTAAAGGACCTGTTTTTGTAATCAAAGTCTGCTGTTCAGCAGAAATAATCATGATGGCTACTTCTCTGTATCAGACACACTTGGACCTCTATCACTGCTTTTAACCCTCCAGACTTCCCAGTAGGGTACGGCCTATCTATCTATCTATCTATCTAATCTCTATATCTCTCTATTTTTATCTGCAAATAAGGAAACTTAAGTTCAAAAAGAGGATTCTTCAGCTACTGAGAAGGTCAAGGTACTGCTGACCTGTCTGGCCTGAACATTATTTGTAGACACAGTGTGGCCTCAGCACCATTTCCTACGATTCCTTTGTTTACTCTGTAACGGGGCCCACACAGGGCCCACTTTGAATCCAGAGAGAACTTACAGCATTAAAGCCCGGGATCCAAGCCTTGCTGTGCCACTGTAGATTCAGCACCCCCATAAAAATCTAGTTTTGAAATTCTCTTTCTATGCCTCCCCATTCTGCTTTGGGATTCCACCTACCTCTTCTGTAAGTTGAGTGATCACTAGACAGCGAGGCCTGTTTTTACAAATAAGGCCACATGTTGAGAATGTAGAACTTTTTTCCTTAAAGAAACCACATTTAAATTAAATTAAACCCAGCCCAATATGTATTAGTCAGTTCTACTCAAAATTCACCTAAAGAATATGGTATTGTTTGGATGGTGATAGTCAAACACCATTTGTAATGACATTGATTCTTTGGGGCAGTTTAGCTCAGATTTAGACTCTAGGGCTCCATTCAGTGGGCGTTTGGACCCACTTCCTGAACCTCACCAGGTCCTTCATCAGTCACGCTGGTTTAGCAGTTGAAACTTTCAGAAGCATTTTTTGGTTATTTTTTACAATAATAATTTTTGGAAAAATTTCTAAGGCATACTAGCAGTATTTTCCTTGTGCACATTAGAAAATTAATCTACCTTTGCCCTTCCTGCTCCAGCTGCTCCCACCCTCAGCCCCCTAAACCAGCCCCACATCTGGTTTCAACATGTTGTTTAATTCTTCCCAGAAAGAGAAGGAAGGAGGGAGGGAAGGTGGGAAGGGAGTTTTCCTCCCTTACACCTTTTGGTAGTAGAGTTCATTGTCGGTTCTGTTCTGGGTGGGGTGGAATGCCTGAGTAACGTGAATACACCAGATAGGAAGCAGTTGGCACACAGCCATGCAGCTGGATTCTCCAGACATCCTTCGCAGCTTTTAGTACACCCTCTGTCCCCTGTCTTGTTTTCAGTAGCCAGATGCCTCAGTTAATGCTGGATGTGGGGGATGTTGCCAGATGAAATGGTGGGGGAGGGGTGAGAAGGGGGAATTCTGCCCTCCTGTCCCCTGCACACAGACCCCATCACAGAGAAGTCTGCCCTCGGGAAGGGGCATAGAAGGAATCCAGGCAGGAAGAGGGTGCCGCAGACCAAAAGCGAAGGCCAAAATGAGCAGCCCCTGACATCTGGAAGCCAAGGGGAGGGATATTTTTTTCTTTAATCTCTAATAAATTAATACTGTTTGGAAATAAGTTTATGGCACTAACATAAGTAATACAAACTTTCTTTTTCATCCTTAATCCCCTCAAAGAAAGAGGAAACCAGCACACAGCTGCAACAAAGAAAAAAAGTAAAAGCATGTTTTGACAAGAGGTGTGTAGAGTTTCAATTATTCACCGTGGCTGTTCCTGTCAGGATGAACCCACAGTGTGCTTACAGAAGATTTGAAAAAGCTGTGTTTCATACAAGAGAATTACATATCCTGGGGGCCCTTCGTTTTTCTAAAATAAATGGGGTATGGGGAAAAAAAGAATATCCTGAAGTTGTTTGTATGCAACTCATCTCAACAAATGTTATAAAATGTTCTTAATCTCTGTGACGTAAAGCAGCGATTTTCAACCAGTGTGTTGTAAGAATTTTTAAAACATGCAATACTTGACTGTTTAGTCAGGGGCGAGGACCTCTTTTCTTAGATTGTCAAATTAAAAAACAGCAGCCAATACAATTTCCATCAGGTGTGAATGAATCAAAATTAATACCTTTTTTTGTTGTTGTTAGATTGGCAAAAATATTTTTTGGTGTTGTGCAGAATTTTAGTGATTAGTTTATGTATGCAGTGAGATGGAAGATAGAAAATCACTGATTTAAAAGAATATGCAAATTGAACCCTGCGAGAAATGGAGGCCAGTTAAGAGGCTGTTTGTTGCAGGAGTCTGGGAGGCTCGGCAGCCGGGCTCGGGGCAGCGACGGTGGAGGTAGTAAAAAGTAGGTGTCCTGGATAGGCTTCCGAGGGAGAAACCAGTAGTATAGGTGGGCACTGGGAACTGAGAGTTCAACCTGAAACATGTTGATTGAGGTGCCTACTGGACATCCAAGCAGAGAAATTATATAGGCTTTACTGGTCGGAAGCTTAGCGAAGAGGTCTGAATAGAAACATGAATTTGGGCACTGTTAGCACATAGGAAATACTTAATTACAATTGTTGGCCCTGGCTGGGATCACTCATGGCTGTTTTAGCCACAGTTACCAAAGGAGAGGCAGAGAGTACTGATACCTAGTAGTGAGCATGCTGGTGGGCACAGGTGTGAGGTCTCTTCCGATTGTGTCTTATTTTCTCAGTGAAATTAAGGCGAGCTCATCTATCACCTAAGAGGGAGGTGGTAGGAGGACATGTAAAGTAATCTTGGGGACAGATTGGGAAAATGTAGCAGAATGCTGGGTGACATGTAAGAACCAATTGAGATTAGTGGTTATGACTTTCAAACTAGACCTATAAGTTTAACATGGTTAGAGGGGTCTTCCGGTAACCATGTTTATCAGCATGGAGTGAAGTAGATGGTGGGATTTCACCCGACTTGGGGTTTCGTGATGCAATTATAGTGAGGAAGGAGAGAACAAATGTGTTAAGGTTTTGTGCAGAAGAATGTCGTGATAGACATGGAACTTAAGTTGGGTAGAGAATCAGATGAGAACATGAGGGGTGTGGGGAGGGAACAGAGTGGGTGTGGCCATAACACTAGATTGTGGTCCCAATGGACTGGAATTACAGGAGTGTGGAGGGACTGAGCCGCCAAGTCGGGAGGTGGGTTAGGTACCTGGAGTAGAATGTTGTTTGTCAGGGGCTGGGAGAATTGGGAGTTAGTGTTTACTGAGTATGGATTTAAGTCTGGGAAGATGGAAAAGGTTCTGGAAATGGATGGTGGGGGTGGTTGCAGACCAGTGTGACTGGGCTTAATGCCATGGAATTGTACACTTGCTAAAATGGTAAATTTTACATTATGTATATTTTGCCACCAAAATAAAAAAATCTGAGGAAAGGAGATAGGAAGATAAGGGAGGGCTTGGACCTTGAGTGTGGTGGACACAGTGGGAGGGGAATTGGGTCACAGTACAGGGTGAGCTGTAGGGAGGTAGTGATGGAAAATCGAGGTGGCTTTGCCTTTGTGGATGAGTGTGGTGATCAGGGATAGGGGCCCAGGGACTGTCAAAGGGTCTCCAGCAGATCTCTGACTGCATGGCCGGGCCTGGAGGGTGGATGGAGGGGTTCTCTGTCACTCTGCATCTTTGCTTCCCTGGAATCTGGCATAGTGCCTGGCAAGTAGAAGACAGGAATATATGTCTCAATGAGTAAAAAATGAATTCTTTCCAAAAGGAGCAGCAAGTGAGAATGTAATGGCCTTGCTGAAAATCCAAATAAATTTCCTGCAAAGTGATGAAGAATGGAAAGAAGCTAGAGTTGGTCTCTGAAGGAGAAAGAGGATATTTGGCACATGTGCAAAAGAACTTATTGTGAAATTGAAATTAAGACTGGAAAAAATAGAATCAAACAAGAGGTCACACATGTGTAAAGGGTGTTTAAATTGAAATATTTTCCCACCTATATAAGTGATTGCATGGTGAATTTGTGATTTGGAAGTAAATTCTCTTATTGTTATGTTACAGCAGAGGATTATTATTAGCTTTGTAAAATGTTAAACCTTGGTCATTCATTATAAACTAAGTTTTAAGGGTTGAAACCATAATATCCTTTTAAGTTAATAGATTTCTTTCCTAATTTACAGATAACACATAGAGGTCAGCTATTCGTTTATCATTAATACTTAGCATCTAGGAATTGGAGAATGTTAATGCCTTATACACCTTCAAAGACTCACAAATATTTTTAGTTACTGGGCGTCTTTCTTAAATGTACTTTTACATTGAGTTTAATGTTTTGTGTTGTTTTTTTTCCCTAAAAAGTTGAGACGGGCTGCCTTTTTACGGTTGCTGTCAGGCATGGTTTCGTTTGGCGAGTCCAGCAAATGGTAGCTGGTGGTTGCTCACCTTGCACTGTGAAACATGTCCTCCAGCTACCAGACCGTTGTCATGCCCCATTCTTCTTGTTGTCGTTTTAGTGACAGCTATATTGTGCGTGTCAAGGCTGTGGTTATGACCAGAGATGACTCCAGCGGGGGATGGTTCCCACAGGAAGGAGGCGGGATCAGTCGCGTGGGGGTCTGTAAGGTCATGCACCCCGAAGGCAATGGACGGAGCGGCTTTCTCATCCATGGTGAACGGCAGAAAGACAAACTGGTAATGGCAGACGTGGAATGCGGGGGTTAAATCAGCAACGACTGACTTTTTTACCTTAAATCATAGCCCTCTTCCTATAGGTTATTTTTTTTTTCTTCATTCTCTGACTTCAAACTCTTGCAAAAGCTTCAAAGGTTATAACTGGAGCTGGTGCCAAATTGCAAAACCCTGGCTTTCCAGCAAAGTCACTTTTTACCACATACCGTGCAACTCAGATGCTAAACAGTCACATATTTGGCTGCCTTGTTTGCATCTTTCATTAATTAAGCTGTCTTTCCGTCACTGTAACAAGATATTCAAAACAATGTTCATTGTTATGAATCAGAATGTAGTGAGCTGTGAAGTCAGGGTTTTTAAAAATATAGAGTTTTTTCATGGAGCGTGCCATCGAGGTCTGGTTGGTGAAAGGTAAAATGGAAAGAGAAAAGTGTCATCTGCCATTTGGTTACTTCTAAGTAAATGTTTTTCTAAAAGATACTATAGCTTTTATTTCATAAGATAATGAATAAAACATGTTTGGAAAAACAGTAACAAAAAGTAGTGGTATCACGCTTTTATAATAATTCTATGTGCTTAAAAATATATACTTTGGAGTATAATCATGATTTCAAAGGGGCAGAGCATGAAGAATCCATTCAGTTGCATGAAGGAACTTGGATGCTATGAAGGACTCCATGATATGAGGAAAATTGAATGTCTAAATCTATTTTTCACTGGCCCTGAACCTATAAGAATACTGCTCCTATCTGTATTTGATCATGAAGTGTATACTCAAAATCCACCAGATGATTCAGAATGTTCAGGATCTCAACAGAGAAAACACAAAGACACTACAGCAGGGGTCGGGAACCTATGGCTTGCGAGAGCCAGATGTGGCTCTTTTGATGGCTGCATCTGGCTCGCAGACAAATCTTTAATAAAAAATAATAATAATAATGTTAAAAATATAAAACATTCTCATGTATTACAATCCATTCATTTTCTACCGCTCATGTTCATGGTTGCGGGTGGCTGGAACCAATCACAGCTGTCCTCTGGGACAACACCAAATTTTTATTGGATAATGTGTAATGTACACGGGTTGTTGTGAGGTCAGGAAGTAAATTTCCCTCCTTTTTTTTTTTTTTTCTTTGTATTTTTCTGAAGCTGGAAACGGGGAGAGACAGTCAGACAGACTCCCGCATGCACCCGACCAGGATCCACCCGGCACGCCCACCAGGGGCGATGCTCTGCCCACTAGGGGGTGATGCTCCGCCCCTCCGGGGCATCGCTCTGCCGAGACCAGAGCCACTCTAGCTCCTGGGGCAGCGGCCAAGGAGCCATCCCCAGCGCCCAGGCCACCCCCACTCCAATGGAGCCTTGGCTGCGGGAGGGGAAGAGAGAGACAGAGAGGAAGGGGGGGAGTGGAGAAGCAAATGGGTGCTTCTCCTATGTGCCCTGGCCGGGAATCGAACCCGGGTCCCCCGCACGCCAGGCCGACGCTCTACCGCTGAGCCAACCAGCCAGGGCCTAAACTTCCCTCCTTTTAATCAACTAGTCAGCTAGCTAATTGCAGAAACCCTTTTGACAAAGAAGATGCCTAAAAGAGAAAAAGATGAGGAGTATTGTACTTTTCAGCAGGAATGGACAGAGGAATTCACCTTTGTGGAGAGAACAGGTTCTGCAGTGTATCTAATATGAAATGATAAAATTGCATCGATGAAATGGTCAAATATAAAACGGCACTTCAACACACGCCATACTACATTTGCATCGAAATATCCAGCTGGGGACAGCAGGAAGAAAGCATGTCAAGAGCTACTATGCAGAGTACAAGCTAGTCAGCAGCAACTCTGTGTTTGGACCCAACAAAGTGACTGGAATTTGGCTAGCTTTGCTGGTGCTTTAGCAATTGTGAGAAACAGAAAGCCATTCACAGATGGGGCAGTATGCCAAAACATTTGTGCTTGATGTTGCCGATGAACTTTTTGACGACTTTTTGGATAAAGACAAGATAATCAAATGAATAAAAGACATGCCTCTGTTGGCAAGAACTGTTCATGATCGTACCATCATGATGGCAAATCAAATTGAGGCAACACAAGTGAAGGACATAAATGCAGCACCATTCTTTTCTCTCGCTTTGGATGAGTCAACAGACATAAACCATTTATCCCAGTTCAGCATGATTGTAAGGTATGCTGTCGGTGACACACTACGGTGAGGAGAGTCTTGCTGTTTTGCCTATGAAAGAGACAACAAGAGGGGAGGATTTATTCAAGTCTTTCACTGAGTTCACTAAAGAAAATAATCTACCAATGGATAAACTTATTTCTGTGTGTAATGATGGTGCTACATGCATGGTGGGGAAAACAGAGGATTCGTAGCACTTCTTCGTGAACATGAAAAGAGACCCATCCTAAGTTTTCACTGCATCCTACATCAGGAGGCGCTTTGTGTTCAGCTGTGTGGCGAGCCGCTTGGTGAGGTGATGTTGCTGGTATTTGGATGGTCAACATTATTGTTGCCTGAGCTTTAAATGAATACCAGTTTAAAACACTGCTGGATGAAGTTGGGAATAATTATCCTGGTCTGCTTCTGCACAGCAATGTGCATTGGTTGTCAAGAGGGAAGGTGCTAAGCCATTTCGCGGCTTGTCTGAGCAAAATCCGGACTTTTCTTGAAATGAAAAACGTTGAGCATCCTGAGTTAGCTAACACTGAGTGGCTCCTGAAGTTCTACTATTTCATAGACATGACTGAACATCTGAACCAGCTCAATGTGAAAATGCAAGGCGTTGGAAATACAGTCTTATCCCTTCAACAAGCAGTGTTTGCATTTGAAAACAAGCTGGAACTCTTCATCACCGACATTGAAACAGGTCATTTACTACACTTTGAAAAACTGGGAAAGTTTAAAGATGCATGCATAGTAAGTGACCCTGCTCAACATCTTGATCTCCAGCAGCTAGCGGGCTTCACATCTAATCTCCTGCAGTCGTTCAAAGTGCGCTTCGGAGAATTTCGTGAGCACACTTGTCTTTTTAAGTTCATCACCCATCCACACGAGTGTGCAGTGGACAGCGCTGACCTGAGTTACATCCCCAGAGTCTCCATCAGAGATTTTGAGCTACAAGCTGCTGACCTGAAGGCCTCAGACATGTGGGTGAATAAGTTCAAGTCACTGAATGAAGATTTGGAAAGACTTACACAACCGCAAGCAGAGTTAGCGAGCAAACACAAGTGGGGAGAAATGAAAAAACTTCAACCCGTGGACCAACTGATTGTCAAAACTTGGAACGCGCTTCCCGTCACATACCACACACTGCAGCGTGTGAGTATTGCCGTACTGACAATATTTGGCTCTACGTATGCATGTGAGCAGTCTTTCTCACATCTAAAGAACGTTAAGACCAACCTACGATCACGTTTAATGGATGGAAGTCTCAACGCCTGTATGAAGCTTAACCTCACCATTATCAACTAGACTACAAAGCCATTAGCAAAACCATGCGGCACTAGAAGTCGCATTAATGGTAAGAAGTACTTTATTCATCATTGGTTAGCAACAGCATAACAACGTTATTAAAAAGAATTCAGAGACTTATTGTACTTTAAAAGTGTTGGTCTTACATAAAATGCACACATCTACTTGTATTTAGTGTTAAACATATTGTATGACTCTCACTGAATTACATTTTAAAATATGTGGCGTTCGTGGCTCTCTCAGCCAAAAAGGTTCCCGACCCCTGCACTACAGGAATATGTCTGTTACATTTAAGACCCTTACCTGTGGCATCTGTTAAGTTTTATGTGCTGAGTGTACAGTTATAATCTTTTGCAAACACTTACTGTTTTAAAAGGTTACAAAATAGATAAGACAGAACAATTTGCAAATGTTATATATGGATTAACAGAAATGCTGTTTTCACACTTGATTCATTTCTTAAATGAAATGAAGATTCTATTTATTTATTTTTGTTTGTTTGTTTTTTGTATTTTTCTGAAGTGAGAAGCCAGGAGGCAGAGAGACAGACTCCCCGCATGTGCACAACTGGGATCCACCCAGCATGCCCACTGGGGGGTGATGTTCTGCCCATCAGGGCATTGCTCCATTGCAACCGGAGCTGTTCTTGTGCCTGGGGTGGAGGCCATGGAGCCATCCTTAGCGCCTGGGCCAACTTTATTCCAGTGGAACCTTGGCTGCGGGAGGGGAAGAAAGAGACAGAGAGAAAGTAGAGGGGGAAGGGTAGAGAGGCAGATAGGCACTTCTCCTGTGTGCCCTGGCCAGGATCGAACCTGGGACTTCCACTTGCCAGGCCGACACTCTGCCACTGAGCTGGCCAGCCAGGCTGAAGGAAGAATTAAAGAGAGACTATAGTTCGTTTTAAGAAGTATGTCTAAGAAATTCCCTACGTGATAGTCAAATAATCAAATATTCTTATTTACAAGATACAATAAAGTCTGTGTAACCACACTACCAGTATCAAATAAAATAACTGCCCTTTCTGTACACTGCCCCTGTGCTAGCCCATTAGGTAGTCTCCTTGTGTCTTTACAGCAGCCTGTATAATTATACCTGAACAAATTAACATTCTGAAAGACTCCTTGCTCTCGATGACTCATCTTGGGAGTCTGAAACCAGTATTTGATACCCTGTCACTCTGACCCCAAAACTGAGACAAAGTCACAGTACACAACCACCTTTAGCTCTGTCATGTAGTTTTTTTCCCCTCGTGCATATTTTTATTTCTACATAGCTGTGATCAGAAACAGTTTTGTATCATTGGTATTGCCCTAACATTCTTGTGAGAAATTTTCTATGTTGCTGTTATCAGGTTGATATTTTTTGTTTATTGGACAATCTTCTTAGTGTCAAATATTAAGTTTCTTCCCCTCCCAGTATTACCTATCTGCATTTGTAAATACTTACCTGCATTATCCACATTTATGATTTTCTTGGAATAATTTGGGAGTTAAATTCTTATGACTTTTAATTATTGTACAGAGAGTTACTACCAGCATATATGAGAATATATCCTTTAACACAATGAGGATCAGATATTTTATATCTTTACCAATTTGATAGAATATCAGTGGTATCTTTAACATTGATTACTAATGGGATCAAATAAATGTTTTTCTGTTTGGTAAACAGTGGCAACTAAATTATCTGCCAATGTCTTTTGCATATTTACCTATTGGGATCTTACTTTTCTCCTTCATAGGTGTATATGCCCTCTTGTACAATAAGGATATTAACCTTCATCTGCCATATTTGCTGCAAACATTTTTATAGCCTTTTGCTTGCCTTTTTTTTTTAGTTCTTTTTTTTCTACAAAAATTTTGAAAGAAAATTTTTTCTCTTCTTTTTATTATTACTTCTGTGTTAGCAAATTATCTTACCTGAATGGTTATATCTTTTTTTAATCTATTTTTTTCCTGATATTTCTATGATTTGTCATAGAATTGTCAGCCTGAAATGGCCTTAATTTTTTTTTAAGATTTTATTTCTTGATTTTAGAGAGAAAGGCGGGGTTGGGCAGGGGGTAAGGGATAGGAAGCATAAACTCATAGTTGCTTCTCGTATGTGCCTTGACTGGGCAAGCCCAGGGTTTTGAACTGGTGACCACAGCATTCCAGGTTGACACTTTATCTACCACGCCACCACAGGTCAGGCTGAAATGGCCTTTAAATCATCTCATCCAACTCCTTTATTTTATAAACTTGTACCTATCACTGACATACATAATAATTAAATTTTTACCACTTTGTTCAATGTATGTAAATAACCTTAGTTAAATTACTGCAACATTGTGTAGGTAGAAGATACTACGATCTCCACTCTGTAGTAGGGAGCTCAGTGCTCTGAGAAGTGACCCATTTCCTCTGTCTATGGCACACGGGGTTTAGCAGAGCCAGCACTGGGAACCATTTCATTGTGAAGCCAAAGCTGGTCTCTTCATACTAACTCTGCACAGTAATAGAGCAGTCCTGGCTGTGGATCAGCTTCTGTTGCCTGATGCTAATATGGAAGGATTGTGTGCCTGCCTCACTCTCTCCCCTATTGTTTTTCTCCATCACTCCATCTCCTCCCTGACCCTTCTGTATTCTGACTCTCCGCTTCTGGACTTTTATATCTACTAGTACTTAAACCGCACACCCATACACCCAGCGGTACTTCTTCGTCTTTCCATCCTTCACCTGGTACACATCACACTCTGGGAAATTCTGGACACCTGACTCTCCGCTTCTGGACTTTTATATCTACTATAATAGTACTTAAAGCATACGCCCATACACCCAGCAGTGCTTCTCGATCTTCTTATCCCTCACCTGGAGTGCTTCACACTCTGGGAAATTCTGGACTCCTCCATTCAGTGGGACTTAACTCCCTCCCTCTGCCCTATCCTGTAACAGACTCACACCACACACCCTGTGGTGACTCTCCTTTTTGCCCCATGCTTCCATAATAATGCAGCACTCCTACCCACGGGAGAGTATGAACCCACATGGGAACCCTACACATGGGTGTGTTGTTGAAAGAGGTCCACCCTTCCCCAATGGTGGGATTTCGAGGGAAGAGTGGAGATTGTTTTTGTAATACAATGGATGGATAGTTATCAGAGTACCCAGTATTCCAGCTAGGACATGAAGTGCTTTTTTCTTTTTCTTTTTAAATTTCTATTTTTTGATTTTAGCAAGAGAGGAAGGAAGAGACAGAGACAGGAACATCGATCTGTTCCTGTATGTGCCCTGACCTGAGATCAAACAGGCAACCTCTGAGTTTTGGAGCAATGCTATAACCGAGATATCCTGCCAGGGCATGAAGTGCTTTTTCTGGTAGAAACCATGTTGCCATTAGTTTTTCCAATGTACTGCAGTTCTAGAGTTCAAAAACAGTAGTTCTTGTTATGTGAATTACATGTTGGCGCCTGTGAACTTAACTGCCATTGTTTCTGTGGTAAAGGCTGTGTTCCATACAACCGTTTGCAAGATGTTATTTGGATGATTTTTTATAAGTTGAGGACAATCACGTTTTCCTGAGCAATTATATGTAAATTTAATATTTCTGAGTTCCTTCTTGTTTTAGATGGATTAAAAGAGTTTACTCCTGAAACAAATCTAACTTATTAGATTAACCACAAAATCTAAAAGTTTGATTATTGCAGCCGATGCCCATATGCAGGTCCATGAGCTCTTGAACATTTGGTGTAAGTCACAGCTCGCAAAGCTCTTTGAAAGGCAGTTTGGCAGGATATTGACTGACTTGAAACTCACATGCCTTTTTACCTGGCAGTTCTACCTCTGAACCCTAGCCTATAAAAACAGGGTCACATCCAAAGATTGATACACAGCAACGGTTTTCAAACATATTTGGTCTCAAGCTGCCTTTACAAGGAAAATTTATTGAGGACTCTCAAAAGCTTTTGTCTTTGTGAATTACAACTACTGTTATATGCCATATTAGAAATTCAAACTGAAATTTGTTTCATCTTAAATAATAGTTTTAGCATAAATGACATTCTTTGTGAGAAAATACTGTATAACTGAAGAGTAATGGTATTTATGTTTCTGCAAATCTCTTTACTATCAGGCATAAGGGAAAATAGCTACATTCTGATGTCGGCTCCCACCTCTAGTCCGTTGCGATATGTAGGGTTGGTTGAAGTAGATGAAGAAAATGCAGCCTCACACGGGTGTATAGTTGGAGAAGTATTTTAATAGCCTTTTCAAATAACTGCAGATACTTTTCTGATACTACACCAAAACTCAGCTTATAGTAGTTTCATGAGTGTGGAATCTGAAGCCACATCAGGGAATTTTTCATCCTCTCCGACATTAAAATACACTGATATCTGTCACTTCAATGGGGTCTTTTACTCATTCCTGATTTTGTAACACCATGCATTGGTCATTGGAAAAATAATGGTTTACTGCTTTCAGTAGATCTTCCAAATGTTGATACATTTAACTCAAAATAAAAATAAAAAATCACATTTCTTAATAGCACCACTAGTCCCATTAGAAATGTCTTTAAGCATTGGGAGAATGTTTAAATTTTATTATTGTCAACAAATATGTCCAGTTGTTTTCCTTGAAGTGACAGAGTCAGCGTGTTCACGTTCAAGGAAATGACTGCCAAATACACTCATCTGAAGAACCATTAGTTCACCTGTCAGTGGTCCCTTCAAGTAAATCCATGAAAAAAGCAGACCGTTCACCTCACAATGGAAATAATTGCACTAGTACTTTTCCTTGAGACAGTCGTCATTCTGCCATATGCAGCAGCAGTAGAAGGGCTCCAGAAATCCTCCTCCCTTTTCCAATGTGCATTTGTGCAACGCCAGGGTTTCTTCATATATTTCTCCCAGAGTAACTAACATATTATAGCAGATTGAATGTGAAGCAGAGATGAGAATCCTGTTATGTGTACTTCCATTTCATCACAGAGTAAAAGATATGTATTCAGGGGTCACAATTTAATTTTTTTTCTTGTATTTTTCTGAAGCGGAAACGGGGAGAGACAGTCAGACAGACTCCCGCATGCGCCCGACTGGGATCCACCCGGCACGCCCACCAGGGGGCGATGCTCTGCCCCTCCGGGGCGTCGCTCTGTCGCGACCAGAGCCACTCTAGTGCCTGGGGCAGAGGCCAAGGAGCCATCCCCAGCGCCCGGGCCATCTTTGCTCCAGTGGAGCCTCAGCTGCGGGAGGGGAAGAGAGAGACAGAGAGTAGGGGGTGGAGAAGCAGATGGGTGCTTCTCCTGTGTGCCCTGGCCGGAATCGAACCCGGGATTTCTGCACGCCAGGCCGACGCTCTACCACTGAGCCAACCAGCCAGGGCCAACAATTTAATAATTTTTTAACTGCTTCATCAATAAGAGTTCTGTGTAAAACTGTTGTTTTTATTTTGACCATGTGACAGTGATGTACCCAGTGACTTGAGTACAGTTTGGGGCCACTGCACTGCCTCAATGCCTGCGACATAGCAGTTTTACCCACCATTCCTTTAGTGCCATCAGGAAAAATGGAAACACAACGAAAAAGGAAAAAAAAAGGTCATCTTATATGAAAATAGTTATTTGCCATCCTCAAACCCCTATAAGGGAAGGGGTGTGGAACAGGAGGGCTCCCAAGAGCCTGCAGCCCAAACTTAGAGAACATGTATAAGGATGTTCATTCTAGCATTGATGATAAAAATGACCAATGAGAAATAACCTGAAAATCTCCATTAGTATGGAGAATGGCTGAATAATTCTAATATATCCATACTGAGGAATATTATACAGCCACTAACAAGGATACTTTTTACCTTCCTATATCTCTAACACATTTTTTATTATTATCATTAAGTAGAAGCGGGGAGGCAGAGACTCCCTCATGTGCCTTGACTGGGATCCACCTGGCAAGCCCCCTACCTAGTGAAGCCCCTTACCAGGCAATGCTCTGCCCATCTGGAGTTGCTGTTCAGTTGCTCGGCAACTGAGCTATTTTAGCGCCTGAGGCAAGGCCACAGAGTTATCCTCACACACACACCTGGGGGGGGGCAACTTGCTCGAATAAAGCCATGGCTGCAGGAGGAGGAGAGAAAAGAGAAGGGGGTGGGGTAGAGAAGCAGATGGTTGTTTCTCCTGTGTGTCCTGACCAGAAATTGAACCCCGGACTTATACATGCCATTCCGACACTCTACCGCTGAGCCAACTGGCCAGGGCCTCTAAGACAGTTTTTAAGGAAAATAAAAGGCAAGTAGCCAAGTAATTTATAGGTGTGGCCATATCTAAACACACTCACACACAGAAACTTATATACTCAAGCCACCAAAAGAGAACTGGGATTGTGTGCACCATCCTGACAGTGGGTAACTTGGACTCCAGAAGTGTTGATGGTGAGGAGGGACAGATGAGTAAGAATGAAGTCTTCATGTAGTCATCACCTAAATTACTTAAAATCTTTTACAACTTGTATTTCTTGTGTGGATTTTTTTAAAGCCTCCAACAAGAATATGTAATCACTTTTTTTCTCCCCATGCATCTTGTTCAAAAAGATGCTTTTAAAAGCCTTTCTCAAGTTTTAGGTTAATGCCTAAACTTCACTAAAGGGTTTGTTTATGCCTGTTAGTAAGATTAAAGCATCTGAACTTTTTCATTTTTGTCATTAAACTTAGATATGCAGTGATGCTATCTTGCTGAAGAGGACAGAGCTGGCTGGCTTCTGATCCCCTCCCCCTCACATAATTTAAGTGGCTGAACTTACTTTACTTTTCTAAGAATTTATTAAACTTCTCTAAGAAAATGTACCGTTGTAATGATCTTAAACTTGGAAAATGTCGACTGAAGACGACTGTATTTTTTGCTCCATAAGACATACCTGACCATAAGACGCACCTAGGGTTTTAAGGAAGAAAATAAGAAAAAAAATATTCTGAACCAAATGGTGTATAAAAATATTTAATAAAATATAGCACAATAATATTTCAACAATGTAAACTTAATAGCAGTATTAACAACCATTAGCACTGTTATTAACAAATGAGAAGAGACTTTAATGTCAAATACTCTTTTAGTTGTCTGGGAACTCACAGCAGCTTAAAAAAAATGAACATTCACTCCATAAAACGCACAGGCATTTTCCTCTCCACTTTTGGGGGGGAAAAGTACATCTTATGGAGCAAAAAATGTGGTCGTTTTTTCACCCTAACAATACGAAGGAACTGGAAGTGTTTGTTTTTACAAAAAATTTATTTTGAGACTTTGAATCGAGACTACGAAACCCTAAAATAGATAACATTTGTTAGTTAAAGCCTTGGTTATTTGGATTTCCCCAGTTTGGAATGGGGCTGGGCTGACATTTAACCATTGTACTATTCTTAGGGGGAAATAGCCATAATAAGCAATTTAATCATAAATAGAACTGTATGTAGAGACTTGTCTTCTTTCAATACAATGTAATAAAGTTAACTGCTTGAGACTGTTACTTGATATACCAATTTGACTGTTAACTCTCATCTGTTTATAAGTTAGGGAACATTTTGTAGGCAGCTCTTAATTTCTGTTTGCTTAGCTATATCCTTGAAACCTGTACTCGTTTAAAGATATTCTCTAATTTGAATGTATACTAATTTAAGCAGGGCTTTACTCTTTCCTTCGCTTAGTAAGATTTCATTTTGTTAAATTAAGAACTGTGCCAAAACAAAGCTATTAACATTTAGCAAAATTATTTTGGTGTGCATAGGAATAAATATTGTTGATATTTTAAAGTTTTTTTGTGAATAAAGAATGGAATTTACATTCACATGCTTCTCTTATGCTATAATATTAAACTCTGATATCTTTATCAACAGTAGCACTGTGCTAGTTGCAGAGGGAGTTATTTTGTAATATATCTTGATCTTTCACAGTCTAATTAGGGGAATGAGACTAAGGCCTATGCAATGTTAGAGAATAGTGGGAAATATAATACTAAATTGTGCAGGTGACAAGAATTGGAGTAAATAAAAGTAAAACTTGATGGTGCAAATATACTGGAGTGTGACCCTGTGAAGTATCTCATTATTCAGTGTTTTCCAGGCATGTTCATGTGTATATACTCATTGATAACATTGGTGTTATTTCCATTTTAGAAAAAAAAGGACCAAGGGTCTGAAATAATCTATTCAAAGTTACAGCTTAGTTAAAGGCAATTCTGAAACTAGATGGCTGGAAACGGGAAATTGTTATAATAATTCAGATACAAGTTTAATAGAGACTCGGATCAGAATGGCAGTAACTGAAATGGGTTGAGATAAAAGATATTAAAGGAAAATGAAATAGACTTGGTGATTAATAGTACAGGAGGTAGAGAAAGCAGAAGAGGCAAAGATAACCGTGGGGACTTTGAGCCAAACAGAATAAACAGAGAGCAGTTGGCATTGCTAGATATGGGGAAGTTGGGAGAGGAAACTAGTGGCAGAAATTTCAGAGCAAATTAAGTTAATTTGAGGTCACTGGGAAACACCCATTAGGACAGAGGAGGGAATATTGAACCCTGACATAGAAGCTGTAAACCTGGAACAGAACACAGCCCCACAGCCTGGGCCTGAGCTCAGTGCCCCAGTCAGGTGATGAGGAGGAGGAATGAGTGAGATTTGAAGAGTGTGGTTAAAGAGTACCACAGTACGTGATTTGGATCATCAAAGACAAGGGGATGGGGTGGGGGTGGGGTGATGGTTCAACAGAGTGTGGATGGTCTTCAGAGGGAAGCCAAGGCCTTTCGAAATAGACATGGATATGCGAAGGCATGGGTGAAAGGTTTCCATTAGTTGCTGCCAATGATGGATGGTCCCTAGTTAGATTTTTGTAATGAGACACCAGCACGACTGTTTCACAAGTAACCAGCCTGTGTGTTTCAATCCTTCAGGTGGTATTGGAATGCTATGTAAGAAAGGACTTGGTCTACACCAAAGCCAACCCAACCTTTCATCATTGGAAGGTCGACAATAGGAAGTTTGGACTTACTTTCCAAAGTCCTGCTGATGCTCGAGCCTTTGACAGGGGAGTGAGGAAAGCAATTGAAGACCTTATAGAAGGTATTGATTGGTCACTGCATTCTTAGCGGGACTATGTTAATTTTCTGAGCTCTTTTTCATTCCAGTTGTCCATCATATATTTGTGGTTTATTTGTAGGAGGGATGGGGGTCAGGTCAGTAGATGCCAAAACTTTAGGAACATCAGCCTGACGGTGGTGGCACAGTGGATAGAGTGTCAGCCTGGGGCTGAGGTCCAAGGCCCAAAACCCAGAGGTCACCAGCTGGGCTA
Source organism: Saccopteryx bilineata (assembly GCF_036850765.1). NCBI lineage: Eukaryota > Metazoa > Chordata > Mammalia > Chiroptera > Emballonuridae > Saccopteryx > Saccopteryx bilineata. The sequence goes on along the minus strand of NC_089492.1, from coordinate 121,749,629 downwards.
CCAGCTTGAGTGTGGGATCATGTCAGTGATAGTTGCTGGCTTGAGCCCAAGGTCACTGGCTTGGCTGTAGCCCCCTGGTCAAGGCAAATATGAGAAGTAATCAATGAACAACTAAAGGGCCACGTCTATGAGTTGATGCTTCTCATCTCTCTCTCCCTTCCTCTCTCTCTCTCTCTCTCTCTCTCTTTCTCACTCTCAAGAAAAAGGTGTGTTTTTTTTTTAAGGAACATCCAAGGAGATCAGTTATAAAGTAAAAGATTTCAGAGTAAAGTGTGGTTCCAATTGGTTTTTAGACTTTGCTCTGTAAAGACAAGTTCAAGACTTCCATGTGAATGAGTTTTTGGTGAAGTTCACCTTTCCCTGCCTATTGAAACAGCTTTGGTCTGATCTGTCTTGGCTCAGAAGTGGAGAATGGATTCATATGAGTCCTGACGGCTCCAGGCTTCCCCACTGGCCTCTTATAATCAGAGTCCAGGTGTCCAACTGCCACTGAACAGGAAAGGGATCTGTGACCCCCAGAGCCCAGGTTGCCTGGGCCTCAGTCTGTGGTGAACGGTTAGTAGGCATTGTGTTGTATTTGATCCTGGGCTAGAAGGCTCTTAGGTCATCGGTTCTCATGGGCTTTTCTAGTGTCCACAATTGCAAACACACAAGTTCTCTACTTTAACACATTCAGTTACGAAATCAAAGGGTTAATGGTCCCACAACCCTGTGAAGAAAGAACTTTCCAGCCAAAAGCCAAACTCAGAATTAATTCTAAAAATTATATAAAAGCCAATCATGAAAGAATACATGCTTCATCTGTTTAAGAAATAAGTGTTCAGAAGTCATTTTCTTCATTGTGGATTTGTGGGAAGAGAAAAAAACCTTCAAGAGAGAATTGCTTAACATCAGTTGTAAGGCAATGCTAGCTAAAACATGAGTCTGTTAACTACAGACAAATGATAGCCAATAAAAACTAGTGTTCACGTCATAGATCTTACATAAGAAACAAATGTTTAAGATGCTGTTATTAAACAGCTTTTAAATGTTTAAATTGTTTTATTGATTGATTGATTTTTAGAGAGAGAGACAGGAACATCAATCTTTTCCTATATGTGCCCTGACTGGGAATTGAACCCACAACCTTTGCATATCAGGATGCTGCTCTAACCAAGTGAACTCTCTGGCTAAGGCAGCTCTTAAATGTTTAGAGAGCAAATAGCTCCTATATTACTGATAGCAGTTTGCAATATGTCCATATAGTTAATTACTGAATCTACAAACAAAAATTGATTACTTGTATATTTTTTTCTATATATACTCTATCTAGCTGTTTTCTATCAAACTTGCCTTAATTAAACACTGATTGACTAGAATAATTCAAGTAGTAGAGAAGAATTCTGAAAGATCAACAGGAACTGCACAGAAGGTATTATGGGACTTGTTTTTCCTCCTGTGATTCCTCATTGAAGATTTAAATACTCCTATTCCCTTTCTGATCAATTCTTTTATTTCTATTTTATGTAATAGCAATTTTTTTTTTTTTTTTTTTATAGAGACAGAGTCAGAGAGAGGGATAGACAGACAGGAACGGAGAGAGATGAGAAGCATCAATCACCAGTTTTTTACTGCTACACCTTCGTTCAGGGGTCCCCAAACTTTTTACACAGGGGGCCAGTTCACTGTTCCTCAGACCGTTGGAAGGCCAGACGATAAAAAAAAACTATGAACAAATCCCTATGCACTCTGCACATATCTTATTTTAAAGTAAAAAAACAAAACGGAAACAAATACAATATTTAAAATAAAGAACAAGTAAATTTAAATCAACAAACTGACCAGTATTTGGGCCTGCTTTTGGCTAGTGAGATGGTCAGTGTCCGGTTCCATATTTGTCACTGCTAGCCTTAACAAGTGATATGACGTGCTTCTGGAGCCGTGACGCGTATATCCCGCGTCACCGGAAGTAGTACTGTACGTGAGCGACGCCTGACCACGTGAGTACTCTCACTGACCACCAGTGAAAGGTGCTCCTTCCAGAAGTGCAGTGGGCCAGATAAACAGCCTCAGGGGGCCGCAGTTTGGGGACCCCTGCCTTAGTTGTTCATTGATTGCTTTCTCATATGTGCCTTGACCATGGGCCTTCAGCAGACCGAGTAACCCCTTGCTCGAGCCAGCGACCTGGGACCAAACTGGTGAGCTTTTACTCAAACCAGATGAGCCCGCGCTCAAGCTGGTGACCTCAGGGTCTCCAACCTGGGTCCTTCCGCATCCCAGTCCGACGCTCTATCCACTGCACCACCGCCTGGTCAGGCGCAAAATATTTTCTAAATGCATATTTTTAAAGACCTAACCAAGCAAAGAAGATAGAGGATAAATATCTCTTTTGGGATATCTCTTATGCAACTTTTTTTTTTTTTGAGACAGACAAGAAAGGAGAGAGACAGGAGATAAGCATCAACTTGTAGTTATGTCACTTTAGTTGTTCATTGATTGCTTGTCATACATGCCCTGACTACTAGGGCTCAAGCCAAGCCAGTGACCCCTTGCTCAAGCCAGCGACCCCAGGGTTTCAAACCTGGGACCTCAGTGTTCCAGGTCGACACTCTGTCCACTGCGCCACCACCAGTCAAGCTCACTTAGGGAAATTTAAATATTTTTCCTTTTGGCCATTAATTGTCACTTGTTGATCCACATGTTACTGGGTACTATTAACGGAAAAGAGGAAGTTCTGTTGGTTTGCATAACAGAATGAAGGAAGTGATGAAAAATAAAGAAATTGAATCCTAAATGATCAATTCATTCCATGATGAAATAAACCAGGTTTTCTGACCTAAATTTTGTTCTGCAGAAACAGAAAACTCATGGATGCCCTGGTATTCAAAGGGAAAACATACTTGCCCTGGTATCAGCTTAAAAGGGAGCTTCCACAATCTGGGCTTTAGAGTACAGTGTCTGAATTTTCAGTGACCCTACAGCCTGTTTAGTCACCCCCTCTTTTGTAGATGAAAAGACCAGAAAGCTAAGTCCAGTTGACACAGTGAGATGGTGGTAGGTATAACCTGGAGGCTCTCCATCCTGCGCTTTTCCCACTGCACACAGTTGGGACCTGGGCATCGCTAGCGGAGGCCGGTCTCCCGGCGCACCTCAGCGCAGCGGGCAGGCTCTCCTCGCCCCTCCTCCGTATTGCCTCTGTGTGCTTGATCTGTAGCGCCCGTGCAAAAGCTCGGGGGGTTAACTGGGAACAACGGTCAGCAAAGTTCATTTAGGGAGCATCCTGGGAAAAGTCAATTAAAGAAGAGTAAATTAAAAAGCATTAATTCCCAGGTAACATATTTCTGCAAGTGATCCACATACGAAAGGAGTGGAATGTGGTTTTATTAAAATATACCTTGAAATGATTGGATTTGACTTTTCCTCTTTGAAAATACTCCTTATTACATTTTTTGTCATTTTAGGCTCAACCACATCATCTTCCACCATCCATAATGAAGCTGAGCTTGGCGATGACGATGTTTTTACAGTAAGTTGCTTGCTTTCCAGGTTAGTGAGGAGTGATCAGGAGAGGCTCCGGTTAAGGGCATGAGGGACACTTTGCAATTCGGCACATGCTGTTGCCTTTGGGATGTCGTCAGGGATCTCTGTCTGGCCACTTTTTCCTGCAGTGGGTTTGCCTTCATTGTTCATGTTTCAGTGGTAACATCACCATATGACATGACAGTGTCAGCTCTCTCAGACCTGTCCCAAGTTCTCTTGCAGTCTTCCCTTAAATTTATGGTGAACACCTCTCTGGTTTGTCTGAGACAATTCTGGTTTTAGTACTGAAAGTCCCTACTCCTGCAAAACACCTAGTCCTAGGCAAACCCTACTCAGAGTCCTGAACACAATCCCCTCCCTGGCATGAGGGAGAGCCTTGCTGAGGAGTAATTAAACATCTGAGAGGAAAGGCCTCAAGGCTGAGTTGAGGTTGGGCCTCTGCGCGCTGAGGCAGGAAAGGGCTTGGATATTTTCACACAGCTTGAGTTAATGAGATATAACTGGAGACAAAATGATTTCTCAGCTTGCTGCTTCATTTACCTACTGGGCTTCTAGAAGTTAATTAACAAATCGTTCATTGCATGCCTGCTGTGGGCTTGGTGCAATGAGATGCATTTTCAAACTCTTGGCCTTGAGCTACAGTATGAAATATGTTTACCTTGTAACCTGGAGCACACACACGTCCAGAGACACCTAAAGCCGATTGTACTTCTTGTACTTCATGTTCTGCGTTATGATTTTTTTCTCTTCTGTTTCATTTTCTTCCACTTTTGATTATGAAACTTTTCAAGCACATAGGAAAATCTCAAGAAGAATACGATGAACCCTGTATCTGCTACACCTAGATTCGGCAGTTGTAGCATGCCCCATTTGCATGTGTGTGTACTTACAGATGCCTGCGCGTGCACACACACATATATTTTTGCTGATCTGTTGAAAGTAAGTCACCTCTAATTACCTCAGCATCCACCTCCTAAAAATAAGGCATTCTCCTACACACTCACAACACCAGTACCGTACCTAAGAAAATCCGTAGGAATTTCATATCGAATAATTCCCCAGTAGTTCCTCAAGTGTCCCATGAGTATCTTTTCATTTCATATTTTAAAATACTGGTTGCTGACCTTTAAAACTTGCTTTGTGGCCCTGGCCGGTTGGCTCAGCGGTAGAGCGTCGGCCTAGCGTGCGGAGGACCCGGGTTCGATTCCCGGCCAGGGCACACAGGAGAAGCGCCCATTTGCTTCTCCACCCCTCCGCCGCGCTTTCCTCTCTGTTTCTCTCTTCCCCTCCCGCAGCCAAGGCTCTATTGGAGCAGAGATGGCCCGGGCGCTGGGGATGGCTCTGTGGCCTCTGCCTCAGGCGCTAGAGTGGCTCTGGTCGCAATATGGCGACGCCCAGGATGGGCAGAGCATCGCCCCCTGGTGGGCAGAGCGTCGCCCCTGGTGGGCGTGCCGGGTGGATCCCGGTCGGGCGCATGCGGGAGTCTGTCTGACTGTCTCTCCCCGTTTCCAGCTTCAGAAAAATGAAAAAATGAAAAAAAAAAAAAAAAAAAAAAAAAAAAAAAAAAAAACTTGCTTTGTAATAGACTCATCATGAACACTACTCTGGGAATAGAGTGGTGTGTGAACCGTGGCTCCAGCCCTCGTGCAGGTAACAGGATAGTTTGGGCAGAGATGAAGTTGACCGTAAGAGGCTTAGAGACTGGCACAGACGGCAGAGTACTCTGAACCCGTGTGCTTTGGGGGGGTGGTCAAAGAAGACCACAAGGAAGTAAGACTGGACTTGACTTCGGAGGCATTTGAACAGGGTTTCGGAAGTAGCTTCAAGTCTGGCAGCCACACGGTGAAGGCGGAAGCAGGGATGTGCATGGTGAGTCGCCTGAATATAGCGGATCCCAACCTGATGTGAACAGAGCGTGTGTAGGGGTTTCAGGAAATGGACTCAGTTGTCCTTCCATGGAGAGGCTGGCGTGAGGCGGCTCTGAGCAGGCTTCCTATGGTGCGCGGAGCAGATCCTCTCAACAGTTGGCATGTTGCTTACATCTGTTCTTTTGTCACGTTTCGAGAGACAAACAACAGCAGGCGGGTTAAAAGGTGGCTTCCTATGCTCCAGAGTGAAACTGTCATTCACAGCTACTTCCCAGCTACCTGCCAGAGGTGAATCAGGAGAGGGCAGAAGGAGAGGGCTGATGGAAGCCAGCATCCCTCCTGCTTTTGGCCTTTAATCCACAGGAGATCCGTGTGCTGCTCTAGGGTAACACCAGATGCCTGGAAGAAGTGTAGAAACAGCGCTGCTGCTTCCAGACACAGGAGCTCCCCGGAGAAGGAGCCCCCTTAGCTGCATTCCCTGTAGCCTGATGTGTATGGCCAGTTGCCTTCATCCCGTTTGTTTACCAACAAGGGACTGTTAATATATAGTACCTCCTTTCTCAAGACAGCCCCTCATTAGGCCATTGACTCTTAGGAACACACCCCTAAGGTGTGTTCTGATGATGGGAGGGCCAGCAGTGGCTTAGGCTCCAGGTGTCCCGTGTGCTCACAAGTGCCCTTTCGTTAGACTTTCTGTCCTGAGACAGCGAGTGAGACGTCTGTGAGCTGGAGCTGGGGGAGTGAGCGGCTGCGTCAGCGCCCGTGGAGTCCACAGCTTCCCGCAGCGCTTTGCATTCTAAAACTTGTGTTGGTGGGAGAGATGTTTAGAACTTGAAACTCATTTATCACTGAAAGAAGTGGTGATAAGACCCTCTTACACTTACAGTTGACTGTAACCATGAGAGTTTTCTGAGAGAACCGCGTGTGTGTAGGCAAACCTGCAGAGCTGTCACTCGAGGAACGAGGGTGTATCTTCTGCTTCTGCTGGTAGAGCCAGGGGCTTCCCTCTGCTCCTGGGGTTCAGAGGCAAGCAGGACGGTGTGGACAACACACTGGTGCGCAATCGGTGTTAGAGGCTGAAGTTGGGGGAGTTACCCCGATGCCCTGTTAAGTAGTTGTCTGACTTGGGTGCTCAACACTCGCCAACCCTAATGGTTGTTACCCCCAAAACAGCTTATCCACCTGACTTCTCAGGGTGGTACAACCATGATGCAGTTCCTCAAAGTCAAATTAGTGCCCTGCTTAGTGTGTGCACACCCGTCCACACCTGCCTGCCCTGCGCCCATTCCCAGGGCCCACGCCGTGCCGCCAGTGCTCCCCTGGTTCTTCTTGCCCGTCCACACCTGCCTGCCCTGCGCCCGTTCCCAGGGCCCACACCGTGCCGCCTGTGCTCCCCTGGTTCTCCTTGCCCGTCCACATCTCCTGCCCTGCACCCGTTCCCAGGGCCCACGCCGTGCCGCCTGTGCTCCCCTGGCTCTCCTTGCCCGTCCACATCTCCTGCCCTGCGCCCGTTCCCAGGGCCCACGCCGTGCCGCCTGTGCTCCCCTGGCTCTCCTTGCCCGTCCACACCTGCCTGCCCTGCGCCCGTTCCCAGGGCCCACGCCGTGCCGCCTGTGCTCCCCTGGCTCTCCTTGCCCGTCCACACCTGCCTGCCCTGCGCCCGTTCCCAGGGCCCACGCCGTGCCGCCAGTGCTCCCCTGGTTCTTCTTGCCCGTCCACACCTGCCTGCCCTGCGCCCGTTCCCAGGGCCCACGCCGTGCCGCCAGTGCTCCCCTGGCTCTCCTTGCCCGTCCACATCTCCTGCCAGACCACCTCCGGGGCCTCCTGCTGAGCAGCCGTCCTGGCTTTCTGAGTTTGGGCTGTTGACCCATTCATGTGTCCTCCTGTTTCTCCCTTGGCCAGTTATGATTGTTGTCCCTTGTTTAAAATCCCATAGCACTCTGTTGTTTGCACTTTCTTGCCACTTGAAAGCCTGTCCCTTTTTTGGCTTTCACATCTTACTTGCTGAGTGAATGAATCTTCATCAGTTAGAAGCAGGTTTTTCATCATTTTCATCTCTGCAGCCCTATAAAGCTTTGTGTATAAATGCCCAGTAAGTAAATGGGAGATCTGAACCCCAGATACAACAGGTTCAGATAATGTCATGTCATTCAATGTCATTTTGTGATCACATTGGTGAGACGGTGTAGGAATTGAACTCTTGTGGATGTCAGTTTAGCCCAGGGGTCCCCAAACTTTTTACACAGGGGGCCAGTTCACTGTCCCTCAGACCGTTGGAGGGCCCAACTATAAAAAAAAAAAAAACTGAACAAATCCCTGTGCACACTGCACATATCTTATTTTAAAGTAAAAAAAACAAAACGGGAACAAATACAATATTTAAAATAAATAACAAGTAAATTTAAATCAACCAACTGACCAGTATTTCAATGGGAACTATGCTCCTATCGCCGACCACCAATGAAAGAGGTGCCCCTTCTGGAAGTGCGGCGGGGCCGGATAAATGGCCTCAGTGGGCCGCATGTGGCTAAACCAGGGCCGTAGTTTGGGGACCCCTGGTTTAGCCTATGGTAAAATGGGCTTCGTTATACATCATTTTGCTTAGAGTTGTAGAACCTGTCAGTGGTGTCAAGTGAGGATTAATGTATAGTGTGTAAAATCTTAGGTTTTCCTATTTTACTCATTTCCTTTATTGTAACCTTGAGAACCCTTTACAGGTGGGTGATCTGAGGGAATCTCAGTGACTGTGTGTCACATTTTCTAGCTGTTTTGTGCTCAGTCTGTGACTAAGAGTGGTACCCCTGGCTGTTAGCCACCAGAAGCTTTAGGCTCCTCAGGCTTCCTGCCCTCTCGTCAGCTTTCTCCCTTGCCGCATAGGCCTTTCCCGGCCCCTCAGCTACAAACATTCATCCAGGTGAACACAAATACCTAGGTGGCAAGGCCGTGCCTAGCACTAAACACGGATGTGTGAGAGAATTCCAGTGCCTGAGCCATTGCTACACATTTGCTAGATGAGTAATGAAAAGAATTAAAACAACAACAAAAGGTTAGCATTCTGTAAATTGCTAAACTCACACTCCTGTTGGTACATCTGATGGACAGCTTTTCATTTCTCTCACTTCCTATCTGGGGAGACTTGAAGGAGGACAGAATGGAAGGACCTCCGGTCTGTTCCTCCGCTGTGCTTTTGTCTTTGTGGAGTTGGCCCGTGTCATCGTGAGATGTGAACAGTTTAGCTGTGGGTAAGCTGTGCAGCTTTGCTCCCCAACTTAGAACTGACTTCCTCCCGGATACCTACACGTGAGGCCTGTGAGGCCAGAGGGTTTGGAACCTGCAAGGAAGGGGATTCTTGGGCAGAGAGAGTAGAGAAATGAACTGTCTAGAACTAGAGAGGCTCTGGGTTTTAACGTCACTTAATGAACAGTTTTCCAAATTCCTGTTGTTTAGGGTTTGGTCCATTTAAACCTGGTGATTTGTTTACTGCTGCAGAATTCTAAAGTTATATTAAAATGGTATTAGCATCTTCACAGACAAGGATCATTTTAATGGGATCTTAGAAGAATTTAGTCGTGGCATGCATATACTCCAGGAGCAGGCTAACCCAGATCTGGTCAAGTGTCGCTGCCTCTGCTGTCGCTGTGCTGAGTGGCTGGATTCTGGCTCTGAAGCTGAGGGATTAGGGAATTATTTGCTTTATAGAAAGAAACTTGAAGGTATATAAAATGGCTAATCATCTTCCATAATAAGCAGTCCTTAAATAATATCTAAATCTGCAAGTCAGGAAATGGTAAACCACATGGGATTAAAAAAATGGAGACAAATACAAGAAGAGGCATCAGAAGTGAAAATGTGTTTATTTCTCTAAGGAGCAAGAAGCTGAGATAGAAATGGGTGAGACTGCTCTTTGAGTTAGTAAGTAATATATGTACACGTGTTGGGGGTTTTTTTGTTTGTTTGTTTTTTGGGGTTTTTTTTTTAAATAAGGGGTTTTACCAGAAGGGGAGGTGAGAGGTCAAGGGAGAATGAGGGATCAAGACAGACACCTTAGTCGCAGCAGTGAACCGTGAGTCCCCAGCCAGGAATTTAGAGATTGAAGAGACATGGCGGAGGTGGACTCCTGTGGCTGTGAGATCTTAGGCAAGTCCCCGTCTGACCTGTCTGATAAGAACTCAAAATCCCTTCCAATTCCAAGACTTTTAATTCTAAGCAGTTGGCTTGTTTAGAGCTATCCTCACCACCCAGCAAGGCAAATAAATGTCCAACTAACTCCTGCAGCTTACCTTACTTTTAATGTGCCATTATTATTTCCACAGTGGACATACTGCTCCCTAACACCACGCAGAACGCAACAGCAAGAAGGGTACCTAGAGCCACAGGAAACACTATCTCCCTACCTTTCCAGTTCACTGCTATTTTTCTCTTCCCCGTTGACTACTTATATTTAGGGCCTTTCAGCTGTGTTATTTTTTAAATAACTACCAAATGTACAAGTTTTATTTTAGAGTTTTCTTAGACCCCAGTTGGAAAGGGGAGAAATATGAGAATAAGTATGTGACTAATGCCCATGTGGCCCATTCATGTGATGGCTTTGGAGCCTACTTAGCAAGTATTACAGTCTGGTCTCCAAGATGGCAACTCGAAGCCTGGCCATAGCAAGGCCTACCTTACACATACATGTATAGGGTTGAGCCTTTTTTTTTTTTTTTTTTTGCTTCACCATCTATGTTTACTACCACCTAAGTATTGTTTCTGGATTTGAGCAGCCCTTCTTAATCAATTATTCACAGTTAAGCCCCAGCACCTTAAGGTATCCATCCTTATATAATGAGTTAACTTTTTCTGTGCACCTAGAATGGTACGGTGTACTGTCCTTTGCAGAATTGAGAAGAGTCATTCAATCATTGTTTTTGGCTCTCAATTTTCTCCTAGAACCCAGTTGGAAAAGGCTGGTCTTTGGATTGCAATTTGGTGTTTTGCTGTATTTTATTAGGTGGGCAGTCATCCTTTACACAGGAAAAATGTCATGTCTTTTATGGCATCATCGGCCTCTAGCCATGTTTTGCCCAGACTGGAAAACTTGGTCCTTCCTCATGCCCTGCACTTGAACCTTTGACATCCTGTTTATTACAAGCTGCGTTTTATGACTTTCTGGCTATTCAGAGCAGTTGTCCTGAACAGTAGCCCAGACCCCGCCCATCCACCCCAGGTGTTGTCTACAGCATTGTTAGATCATGTGATTTATACCAAAGTACTGAGAAGCAATTCGTTTTATCCTTGACGGGTTTTTTTTTTGGGGGGGGGGGTTGTATCTTTCTGAAGCTGGAAACAGGGAGGCAGTCAGACAGACTCCCACATGCGCCCGACTGGGATCCACCCGGCACGCCAGGGGTGATGCTCTGCCCATTGGGGTGTTGCTCTGTTGCGACCAGAGCCATTCTAGTGCCTGAGGCAGAGGCCACGGAGCTATCCCCAACACCTGGGCCATCTTTGCTCCAATGGAGCCTCGGCTGCAGGAGGGGAAGAGAGAGAGAGGAAGGAGAGGGGAAGGGGTGGAGAAGCAGATGGGCGCTTCTCCTGTGTGCCCTGGCCAGGAATTGAACCCGGGACTTCCGCACGCCAGGCCGACGCTCTGCCACTGAGCCAACTGGCCAGGGCCCTTGACAGGCTTTTGAGTACAGTATTTGAAAGTTGTGCTTATTTTCATTTTTAATTAAGTAGAAAAACAAAGTCATTGAATTTTGTAATTTTCAAGATTTCAGTTATAGACGCAGAAGAGTATAGAATACCAGAAAATTTTTTCTGGTATTCTTTTCTTAAAAGAGTTTTTCCAACCAATCTAGCCCCAACAAACATTAAAACTGAAGGCATGTCTACAAAATGGGGTTCACTTACTGCTTTTCTAAGAGAGTATTTTTACAAGCTGAAGTGGTGTGTGACCCCTAAGCGTGCAGAGTTTGGAGGTGAGGGAGAGGCCTGAATCCACACTTGGTTCTGCCATTAGCTGTGACCATTGATCCTTTGAACACAAAGCCATCACAGTGTAGACACATTTCCTTTGAGTCTGTCCTTCCCAAGGAAGGGAAGGGAAGGAACAGTGGTGTGGAGCTGTCCCTGGCACTGCGCCTGCATTACTGGATTTGGTCCTCACACCTACCCTGTGAGCTACACATGGACACTTCATTTCTGCAGCAGAAACTGCCCAGGCTCGGAGAAGTGACGTGACTTGCGCTCAGGCCCACACTCTGCTCACCCAGAATGCAAACCCAAATCTGCTTGCTGCCTCTCAGAGAACATTAAGAAAGTATTTATTCAATACATTTTAGTAAGTTTTACCTATCAAACGTACCAGATACCCCCCTTCACTGCAAAAGAGCCACCTAAATGGTGGAGTTTTCAACTAGGGCGTTGGCTTCAGACCTTATCGGCCTCTTCACTGGAAGCATGAGGATCCAGTCTCTCCGTGAAAGCCCCGCCCCGTCTCCTTTCAGGCTCTCTGATCAGAAATGTTTCTGCTGTCTCCCTCCCATTGGAATGAAGGGATTGGGAGAGAGTAGGGTGGGGGGAGGGTAAAGAGAAAATGGATTGAAATGTAAAATCTATAAAATGTAGCAAATGAAATTAGTGTATGGTGGTTTATTGAGAAAGGCAAATGCCTGACCAGGCAGTGGCGCAGTGGATAGAGCATTGGGCTGAGATGCAGAGGACCCAGGTTCGAAACCCCGAGGTCGCCAGATTGAGCGCAGGCTCGTCTGGTTTGAGCAAAAAGCTCACCAGCTTGAACCCAAGGTCACTGGCTTGAGCAAGGGGTCACTCGGTCTGCTGAAGGCCCGCGGTCAAGGCACATATGAGAAAGCAATCAATGAACAACTAAGGTGTTGCAACGCGCAATGAAAAACTAATGATTGATGCTTCTCATCTCTCTCCACTCCTGTCTGTCTATCCCTGTCTATCCCTCTCTCTGGAAAAAAAAATGTGTTTGGAGGGACAGCCTGTGCTTTGTAGTGGACACCAGACAGCAGTGTCCCCTAGCTGCTGCTGCCGAGACCGAGCTCTACGGCATAGGTGGCAGGAGGTCTCGGGGATAGATGGGAGCTGCCTTATCTTCTAGATGACAGTTGTCAGGTTCGCATTGCATAGATAGATGATCTTTTTATCCCATGTGGCTAAATTAAAGCAGTTAACTGTGTGAGGCTCCACCAAAAGCTCTGACATGCTCTCCGTTTCAGGAAGCCCAAAGGCATCTTGCTAACGCTCCCACTTCTGTCTGTCTTCATATGCACATGGCATCTCAGCTCTTTATGCTGTGGGTAGGAGGAGGCAATTGTTTCCATTTTACTAATTCGTAGAGCCCACGGTCGGGCTACCTGAAACTCGGCCTTCCAGCTCCCAGCCCTCAGCCCTTCCAGGGAAGCTAAGTGTGGCATCAGAGTCTTCTTTTGTGTCAAAATTTCTTTCACCTAACTTCAAAACTGAGAAACATAAGAGTTTTTTAAACATGTGGGAATTTTCTTGTTGTTGTTTCCCCCCCCCCCCGCAGTGAAAGAATGCCCCCCTTATCTATTCTCTGGGTCCCTGAGAGGGTAGTGCCCTAGCGTCTCGGACAGAGTCCCCCCCACCCCACCCCAGCAGCTGCTGCTGAGACCCAAACTGCCTGCTGGGGGGGGGGGGGGGCGCGTAAACAAGCATGTGCCGGCCTGGCTGGTTTTCTGCTCTGCTTGCCTCTTTGAAACAGGACTCCTGGAACCAGTATAGGCCCTGAGGACAGGTGAGCCAGTGCTACCTGTTCCCAAAGACCTGTTGGCAAAATGGGTGACAACTTCCTGTTTACCAGAGAAAAAAGGATTGGTCACAGGCCTGTCAGTCTGATAGACACTGAGAAAGAAGGTATGCTTTGCTGAAGAATTTGAGACAACAGCCCATCCAATACCCCCCACCCCACCACCACCACCACCAGATGGGAATTTTCTGAGGCACTCATCCCTCTGGTTTTCTGTCTCCTGAGAGGCAAAAGCAGCCTGGAGTTTTATGTGGTCGGTCTAGTCGCTGAGCCCGAGGTAGAGAGGAACGGCATATATTTATATGTACTGTGTTTGTGCATACTTTCTTAAAAAAATAAAACGAGAACCTCTTGCAATAGGAAGAATGCATCAGATGTTGAGATCTATTTTGGTGGTGGATTGCAGTAAAAATAATATGAATTGTGGTCATAACTACTAGTAAGCCAACTCTAAAAATACAAACAGCAGAAATTCTACTTAATCATCTGGGTGAATCCTCTGGCTTTTTTAGGGGGAGTATGGTGATGACTTATTTTCATTACTTGTTTTTATTAAAGTATAGCCGACATATGTCCCGTGGCTCTTGAATCAGCTAAACAGCAGTCTTTTTTTAAAAATGTTTATTTCTATTAACTTTAGAGAGATGAAAAGAGAGTGAGCACAAAATAGGAACATCAATCTGTTCCTGTATGTGCCCTGACCAGGGATCGAACTGGCAACCTCTGTGCTTCAGGACGACGCTCCAACTGAGCTACCTGGCCAGCACTAAGCAGCAGTCTTAGTCAAACCCTTCTGACCTGTAATAGTCTTAGGAGGGAAGAGGATTACACATAAAATTGCGAGAGCTCAGATAGACCTTGAAGGTCATCAGTGCAGCCCCCTTGTGGTACACACAAGGAAACTGAGGCCCAAAGAAGCTAAACCACTGTCAAATGGCCTGGCCTGGCATCGGGGTTTACCATTCCCCTCTGTATAGAGCTCTTCTTGCTTAACATTTCTGTATGACTCCTGGATGGTGTGGCCAGGCTCCTTAAGCAATTTCTTAACATGATGTTCTCTGGCTTATTTGAAACATCTCAGCCTGCTGGCCTCCTGAAACGGCTGCTGGGTGGGCTTGGGGACACAGGGTGATGAAGTGGCTCTACTTACTTGTTTGCTTGCCTCTCTGGAGGTGGGTTTCATCCCATTTGTCTCCATCCCAGAGGGAGGAGAAAACTGACAGTTGCCAGCCTTCTCATAGTCTCACCAATAAAATCATTAGGAGTATCCCACTCAGGAAAGCTGTAAGCCAGGTGCCCCTTAATAGTTCAAAGTGTCCTTGAAAAAACAGCCCTGGGCACACCTTTCTCTCCCAGAGCCACTGTCTGCCAGCTGCTATGGCAGAGAGAAAAAGAAACATCCACGTATTGTTCCACTTATTTATGAATTCCTTGGTTGATTCTTCTATGTGCACTGGCCAGGGATCGGACCCTCAGTGAACCTGCAAGCTTGGCCTATCAGGACAGTGCTCTAACCAACTGAGCTAGCTGCCCGGTCGGGTGCAAGGCAAGTTTAAAACGCAGGGGGAATCCGAGTTGAAGGTGAAGCTCAGATTAGTAGGTTGGTAGGTGTGTCAGTAGCCTGTGCACACAAATAGCAGAATGATGGTCAAGAATCTAGTTTGTGAATGTGTGTACACACGTGCACTGCTCAGGTGGCTTTTTACTGTCTGTGTGTGGAACCCGTGAGCAGAGTTGGATCAGAGCTGCCTGTGGGTAGAAGGTGTTTCCCCTCACTGTTCCTGGAGATGCCCTGATAGTACACTCTTTTTGTTTGTAGGTCACACTCACTACTTTGCAAGAACTGTCTTATAGTAGAAATAAGCCAAGGCTTCCAGTGGAGCCTCTCTGACAGACTCTCCCGAGTCCAGAACAACTCAGAGCAGCTGGGCGGGAAGGCTACAGACCAGGCCAGGCCATACCGTTAGCACAGCCCGCAAGAGTGGTGAACTGTGGGCATGCCTCAAAGTTTTCTGGCTTTTCCGCTCCTTTGTATAAACCTGTCATTAAATTAGGAGATACTGAAAGGCCTTCCTCAGTCACACGTTCAGGAAGCTTTGCATTTGACTCCGTGCAGTGGGAAAGAGCTGTTTGGGACTAGGGAGGATGGATGGGGGCATTTCTGATGGCTCATGAATACTAGGAAAACTGGGTATGCCTTATTTCTCAGAATGACTTTCTACATATTGTTAACCTGGACATGGGGTGGATTAGGGTAACAGCTGACTAATACAGAGGTGACTGATGTGTTAACTGGTTTCTGAGAACTAAATGTTGAGTGCATATCACCACGTTCAATACAAGGGTAGCTTCTGACCTCAGAGAGATGACTGTCCAATGTGTGTTGGATAAGAATTTAACCCTTGAAATCTGAATCATACTGAAGGGCCCTTATCTGCTCATTCAGGAAGTATTTATTGAGATCTTTGGAAACCTTTGTATTGTGACAAGTCATCCCCTTATCTCCTGGGTTTGTATCAAGCAGGATACGCCTTTTTACTCAGAGAAGTACTTTTGCTGAGGTTAACACAATAGCTTTCAGAGTAGGCACTGGAATGGGCTCGCCTGACCCTGAGAAACAGCAAAGCGGGTTCTGAAATCCCATGGCTTGGTGCTGGGGGCTGCATCTCAGCCCGGCTCTGCAGAGGCTGCCCCCCAACCATCAGGGCCCTGCCTCTCAGCAGCTCATCTTCCTGTGTGTGATGTGGAGATGACATGTTACTTGCGACCATGTTCACACGCAGCCTAGGCCGGGTACACATTCACCCAACATGAGACTATTACAAGTTCTTGGCTTTATTGTTGTCTGATCAACAACAACCCATGTGTTATAAAGTGGGTGAGAGTTGGAGGACAGGCAGAGTTTGGATGAAAGGAAAAATTCTTGTGTATCAGCTTAGTCTCTTTCAGTTACTGGGATTTAATAGTAATTCCCTGAGTTCTGAACCAATTGAAGGGGGTAGCTAGGAGACCCTTTTTGGTCCTGGCTAACAGCTGCAGGGAGTAGATGTATCAGGACCTGCCTCACCAGGTACTGGATCTCTGCAGGGTCCCAAGAATGACTGCCAGCACTTTCTGTCTGCCAGCTGGGTGGCTGGCTCCCGAGAGGCAGAAGAGGGAGGTGGTGGCTGCAGGCCCAGTTCCACTCCACCCATTGTGGAGAGGAGCGAGGGTCAGAGAGAGGCCGGGTGTGGCGCAGGCAGAGCTGCTGCCTCAGAGCTGGGTCGCCAGGGAGGGAAAGTGCGTCCACGTGGTGAACCCAACACTTCTGGCCTAAGTTACCAAAGGGTGGATCAGGATTCGGGCTTGACTGGATCCAGAAGCTCAGATGGTACCTGGGGGGACTGCCTTCTCTGTTTTACTTCATTTGGTCCTCAGAAGGTGCTTGCCCTGCCCTCATCATGATTCCAGTCTTGTGAGGGCCCTGAGATCTTGAGGTAAAGACACCGTCTTTTCTGACCTCTCTGTCAGAACTCTTCCTATACAGCCTGAGAGGACCACGTGTCCACACCTGGATTCGTCGCTGTGGGTTGAGGGATTAGAAATAAGCGTCACCCCGCATCACTGGACCAAACCAATTAGAAAACTCTGGGAGGGTTGGGCCCCCTGGACAGAGGCTGCACATGTCCACCAGTTTTAAGAATTGATAGTAGTTGTGTTGCATAATGGAAATGAGTCTTCTTTTTCCTAGATACCTAGAGTCCATTTTTCTGAGCATTTATGACTTTATAATTGAGAAGGGGGAGTAAAAATAACTTTTGTAAGTCTTTGTTTTAGCCTTGCCTTGCCCCCAAAAGGATTTATGACACTAACAAAAGACATGTAAAATAAAAATAAGCAAATGAGATTAAGGGGATATAAGAGCAACAGCCAAGGAGGAAGAAGTTCCTAGATGTTTGTCAGAAATAAGACACCTAGATGCAAGAGGGTCCCAGCTCTGTGGAGGTGAGCAGGCGGGTGGGGAGTCCGGAGGGCCCTCGTGTTAAAGGTGGCTGTCAGCTACATTTCACAGTCTTTTCTGAGCATGTGGCTTGTGGAGAGTGAGCACCACCTGGGACCGCCTGGCCCCCTTCACTGAGTCTAGGTGGCAGCATGAACCGTTCAGGTGGCTGGGATGGTGGGACACAGTGGGTCCCCTGTCCTCTGGCCACATCCATCCCAACATCTGATCACCTGCCTAGGACACCATCAGGTAGGCTCCAGTCTGAACTTGTTGCCTCTGCCTGGAAACGGCTCTGCACTCACCTCCTCCCTGGCGCGGCCTTCGTCCCTCTGCAGTCACCCATCTCGCTTCCAATTTAAACTGAACCCCAAAGCGTGCCTCCAACCAAAAGATTTTTTTTCTAAAGAACTTTCTGGGAAACCGGTGCCCATGATCCACAAAGTACCCATATTTCTGAGTCCTCCCCAGGCCAGAATTAGCCCCACAGACACACATTTCTGCGTGTTTGCATCGCCCCTGCTGGCCAGAGTCCCTTGGAACAAGGGCACAAATGGGACGCCATTCTTGATCAGACTGGGATGCACCAGTGGGAGGCCTGCTGTAGTGAGACCTTCCCCAAAGCCTGGTCACTACTCCCACATTTGAGAAAACAAACCCAACTTTCCAGGGTCTGGCAGCTGATTTCTCTGCCCGCTGAGCCAGCCACATCGTATTTAGACAATCGCACCCTTCAGGGGTCCTCCCACCACCCACAGCCAGGATAAACTCAAGATTTCGGGAAGTCCAGCAAGATGCCGCAAGCGAGGGTAGACGGCATGTGAGAGTGTGGTGTGTGGGTTTGGTTTTTGTTTTTTCAAATTAACTCTTGGTTATCTCCCTCTAAACAGACAGCTACAGACAGTTCTTCTAATTCCTCTCAGAAGAGGGAACAACCTACACGGACAATCTCCTCTCCCACATCCTGTGAGCACCGGAGGATTTATACCCTGGGCCACCACCATGACCCATACCCCACGGACCACTATCACCTCGAACAGGTCAGCGGCAGTCTCGGTCCTCTGAGGTCATCGGGCTAGATGGCTCCCAGTTCTGGGATGGCTTCTTCTGTGCTACTTTGTGCCACCCACCCCATATCAACGGCGGTGGTGGCAGCTCATCCTTACTTAGAGGTTTCTGTGTGCCAGATACTGTACTTGAGCTCATTTAATCCTCACAGATCGCCCCATGTGGCAGGTCCGGCACCCCTAGTTTACAGATGAGGAAGCTAAGGCTTAGAGGGATGGTCCCTGGTAGAAGGAGGTTCGAATGCAAGTCTGCTCACCCAATGAGCTATGCTGCCTCCCGCGTCCCTCTGTCCAGAGGGCCTCCCAACTGTGTGTGAAGGCCAGAGCCATGTGCAGGACTGAAGACTGCTGTACCCTTGGCCCGGGCTTGCTCAGGGGGTTGTAGCCGGAGTCTGGAATTCAGTGATTCAACAAATATTTACCAAGCGGCTGTTTTGCAGAGCAGGTTCCCAAACTGTGGGGCATGGACTGGTGCCCGTGTAGGGTGATGTGGCCACTGGTCTGCTTTGGAAAGAGAAAAAAGTATGATTAAAGCTAGAGTTACATGACTTTTTACAAATCATTTTATTGTATGCTTCCCAATAGTTTGGCATTAAATTCTTTTTCATTTTTTAAGGGAGAAATGGGAGATAGTGAGACTCTCTCATGTGCCCCAACCGGGATCTACCCAGCAACCCCTGTCTGGGGCTGATCCTCGGACCAGTTGAGCCACGGGCTGCGGGAGGGGAAGAGAGAGGAGGAGGAGAGGGAGGGGAAGAGAAGCAGATGGTCACTTCTTTTGTGGGCCCCAACTGGGAATCGAACCTGGGACATCCATACGCCAGGTCGACACTATCCACTGAGCAAACTGGCCAGAGCCAGCATTAAATTCTTTTTTTTTAAATCACATTGTGGTAGTAATAGGTAAGAACTGACTTTCTGACTTTTCCTTACTTTGTAAAATAAAAAATTAGCAAAGCCTTTGTCAGCTCCCAAGATTTGTTTTGAAACCCGACAGGATTGTTATTTTCCAAAGTCCAGAATCTGACAGGAATTAAGGCAAAGTATGAGAAGTGGCCCCTGCTCATATTCTGGTGGGAAGCGATGGGTAAATCTAACTGCCATGTAAAAATTCTATAATTATTATAATGATGACAATGGCAACAGGTATTAAGCACATCCTGTGTGACAGGCACAGTGCTGACATTGCAGAGATTTTTCTCTTCATTCTCCCAACAGCCCTGTGCAGTTTGATAGTCAGTGAAACTGAGTCTGGGGCTCAGCAACTTGCTAATAACTTGCACAGCCCAAATTTGACTCCAGTGGCTTTGCTCAGAGCCATGCTCTTTGCCCCTTGAAAAGCCTTCATGTCAAAAGGACTTCTAAGGTGGAAAATCGCATTCTCTGCCACCACTGAGACAACCTATGCAAGGCAGTCTTACATGCATCTAGTCGGTTCCAGTTGACTCGGGCTGCCGACTGGCCAGGACACTGTTATAAACAGTAGCACAGTAGCAGGACTGCCTGCAGAGACAGCTCTTTGCCCTAAGGGAGAATGCAGCTTGGGTTTGAGGGTTAGCAGGCATTTCTCTGGGTCTCAGCTGCCAAGGCCCAGATTCCAGCTCTGCTGCTCACTAGCTGTGAAAATCCTGGCAGGATCCAAACCCAGGCAGCCAGCCACTGGAACCTGTACTCTTACCCTTTTCTGTCTGGGCATCTTATGTTCCCAACTAGATTACAAGGTTCTTGTGAGCTTTCTAGTCCCTGGATTCCCCCCCCCCTTTTTTTTACCATGACCCACTGCATTTTACATGGTGACCCAGAACGCACATATTGTATATACACAGTGAAAACTACCCTCATACATGCAGTTGTGCTCCAGCTTCTCATCTGTTTCACTTGGGGGGGGGGGGGAGGGACTGGTCTTACAAAAGAGAACACACTATACAAAACCAATGTAAGCTGTTAGAAATCAGGCTAGCAGTCACCCTCCCCTAGGGGTGGGCGGTAAGTGAGGGGCGGTCCTCCTATGGAGGACGCTCACCTGCCTCCTGACCTGAGTGTGTCTAGCTTCTAAAAATTCAAACTCTGTTCTTACAATGTGTGCACTTTCCCGCAAATATAGTAACCCTTTAACACAAAGGGGGGCAGTGTAAAAGCTGATCGCAACCCATTCAGTTGATTTCCTGACCCAGGAATGGATCGAGACTCACAATTTGAACTACATCTTTGACCCACAAGGTATTCAGTAATTACAGGATGTGTCAGTTTCTTCAAGAAATGCCTTTGTCAAGATGAAAGGTGCATACTAGATTTTCTTTTTTTTCGTCACTGCTATAAAATACTGTCTCTTTTCTCCCGGGGCAGCCAATGCCAAGGTCCTACCGCCAGGTGAGCTTCCCAGACGACGACGAGGAGATCGTGCGCATCAACCCCCGGGAGAAGATCTGGATGACGGGCTATGAGGACTACCGGCACGCGCCCGTGCGGGCCAAGCACCTGGATCCCTCCGAGGACTCGGACTCCTACGTGCGCTTCGCCAAGGGCGAGGTCCCCAAGCACGACTACAACTACCCCTACGTAGACTCCTCGGACTTCGGCCTCGGCGAGGACCCCAAAGGGCGCGGGGGCAGCGTGATCAAGACCCAGCCCTTGCGGATCAAGTCCCGGCCGCGGGAGGACGGGGAGCGCTCCCGGTGCGAGTACTGCAGGGACATGTTCAACCACGAGGAGAACCGGAGGGGCCACTGCCAGGACGCGCCCGACTCCGTGAGAACTTGCATCCGCCGGGTGAGCTGTATGTGGTGTGCGGACAGCATGCTCTATCACTGTATGTCGGACCCCGAGGGCGACTATACAGACCCATGCTCGTGCGACACTAGCGACGAGAAGTTTTGCCTCCGGTGGATGGCTCTTATTGCCTTGTCATTCTTGGCCCCCTGTATGTGCTGTTACCTGCCCCTGCGGGCCTGCTACCACTGTGGAGTGATGTGCAGGTGCTGCGGGGGGAAGCACAAAGCGGCCGTGTGACTCGCATCCCTCCCTCCCCTCCATCCACAGCCACAAGGGAACTTGTCTCCTACACACTCTCATCCTCTCTCCCGGGACCTGGAGGTGCCGTTCAGGCCCGGGGAACCCGCCTGGTGTACTCTGCTCCCCACTCATCCCTGCGCACAGTGTTCTAAAGAAAGGAACCTCCGCATAGACTCGCGTGTATTAATCTATAATCAAGCTAACTGTCTTATACCTGTGTTGAGTTCCTGCCTTTTCTCCCCACCTCTTCCAGTTCAAAGGCGCCTGCAGTCGGAACTGCTGATTTGTTGGGTGGGTTTTGTAGTTGGTTTTTCCAAGAGCATGGAAGACATATCTTTCTCTGGGCTCAGCTTGCCTGTTGCTATCCCGCATCTCTGGGTTCCCGCGAAGTGTGATGTCAGAATGATGAAATCCAACCAGAAGTATTTAACCTGCAGTTAATTATTATGTCTAGGAGGTGAGCTAGTTAACAAGCTTCTACCACAAAACAAGATCGCTTTAACTTTTCTAAAGCCAAATTTCCCATGTAAGCTGCAGTTTCTATCTTGAGCCCATCACCATTTTCTGCCTCCCACCCCAAATATTATATAAATATATCAGTTCCTCACGATGCAAAACATTTGCCCGTAAAATGACTGAGAATTGAGCCTTAACTTCAGATTAACTTGTGAGAATCAGGAAAATTCCTTAAACTGTACCACATCCTCAGGTCAGGGCCAGAAAGGAGATTTTAGATTTCTCAGAGCCTCCCGTTACCCCTAAGGTAGAACTTTTTTAAAGGTGTGTTGCCACCACTTCTAAAAATTTAGCAATATTGGAAGAAAATGCTAATAAAGTAAAAAATTTTGCTCATTGTTTTGGAAACAAAATACTCTCTTCAAATACAAACCAGTGTTGAAAACACGAAGGTTCTCCTAAATAAAACTATCGGAGCCCCGGCCACCCCCTGGCCTCCAGTGTCAATTTTCTGATAACCAGGGGAAATTTTAAACATCATAAATTTGAGGAGTGGTGGGTTGCATTTTGTTCGTGGGTTTGGGTTTTTGTTTTCCTTTCGGATGCAATTTCATGTCACCAGATTCTTCATTTATACTTGGAAAAAACAAGGCCATATGTAAAAACCCTTCCGATGCCTAAGTGTCTTTCTCCTGCAACTCCAAACCCAGATTTGCCATTTGGTGTGCACAGATGGTTGGGTCAGCAGGCTGGGTCTACCTGTTGCCTTGCCACATGGGAGGCTTCGAATTAGCTGCAAAAAGAGTATTTTTCTAATCTATTGCAAGGAATAGCCAGGTCTTAGGGCAGAAAGAAGGAGAGTGAAAAGTAGTTTACCTTTACCGAGCATGGTACAATCAGATCGTCCTGGAAAACATAAGGGACAGGTGTGTCCACACTGGCTGGTCTTCCCACCATGGTCTTCCCGCGGTAACTGCCAGCAGAGGGCACGCCTGACCCCTCTCCCCCTAATGCCCCCACCCCTTCTCTACTGCACATAGGACATCAGTCTTCAAGGAAAGGGGCTTTTTTCCAGTCTGCCAATCGTACTGGGGAAGTGCTGGCCACGCCTACCTTCATTGAAAGTTTTTAGCTTGTCTGAGAGCCCGTTGCATTTATTTAGTCAGACATCAGTGTAATACCCACTGTGCTTGATTGAGTTGGTTGGTAGACGTTTTCATTTGTTGGAGTGACTGGTTTGGCCTTTCAGTCTGGAAAAGGAGCAGCGAGTTGTCAACCTGGTGATGGAAGAACAGAGAGCCGCTTCCCTGCCTGGAGAACATCTAGAAAACCTCAGCCAGCCTCCAGATGTTGTTGAGAGACCACAACCCCTCCCCAAAACCCCCGAGGTTTCTCCTCAAGGTCTTTCTCAAGGTCTCCTCTATAAAGCACAACACTAATGTATGTTTTGTTAGACCTCAGTTCAAGTGCCCCTATTTATTTCAGTAAGAACACACATACCCCAGCTGCTTCTTGTTTGTTGTCTCTACTACCCATTTCTATCGTCCTGCACCCCTTGTTCGGTTCCACCCCTTTGAAGAGCTATGCTAGTGAATCTTACTCTGCATATACCTTTTGGTTCGTGAAGGCAGTGGTTAAGGGCACAAGGACAGCCATGGGGACATTTATGTAAATACGTCTCTCTCTAATTGCCACACTGCAACTGAACAGTGTGTAGTATTTTCCCAGTCAGCTTTGCCATACTGACGTCAATCATTTGAGAGAAATTATTCAAATTTTATTTTTGTATCTGTGGTAACAAAACATTAACCAAAAGATTGTCTATTTGGAAGCTTCCCCACCCCAAGCTATTTGCTCACATTAACAAATTAAAGTGCCTGAAGCATAATTCATTCTTTACCTGTATACTAAAATCCCTGTTGTATTGATTTTTTTATAATAACCCTTTTTACCTCTGTGTAAAAAAATATGTATACAAGTGTATGATGTACATTTTAAGTTCTTAACTTTTTTTTATGGTTTCTAATATGTATGACCAATGTAGCCATTGCTTTAAAATGTACTGTGTAAATATAAACACATCCTATGAGATCGCTGGCTGCAGGCTATTTGTCTGGCCGGAGTTGGGGTGGCATTGGAGCCTCTGCAGACATGGGGGTTCTCCCACACAGGATGGGAAGGGGCTGCTTTTGGTGAAGGGTGGAAGGACACAGGTCTGTTACAGTGAGGCCCTTCCCATCGGAGGTTCTGTCATATTCCCAAGGGGAGACTGCGCTCCTGCGGCTCAGATGCCTTGAGTACAAGGATTGCTGCATGTCACCACCCGGGAACACCCCTTCTCCCCAGGCCTGGCTCCCCCCACGCGTGCTCCTCTGAGGGAACAGCTATACTTCCTCCGAGCTGTTTTCCACCAGTTCCTGCTGAACCGTGTGTGTGTGTGGAGTTAGGAAAACAGTCTCTTACTGAAAACAATTGTTAAAGCTGCAGGACCCTTGGTCTCCTCAGAGTGGCTCTATTTCGGTGACGTGGCTCACTTTCCCTTCCCGCTAGGTTCTCTGGATGCTCAAGTTACAATTGACAGTCCTTCGAGGAGATCCAAGTGTGCAGTCTTTGTAAGGGTCACAGAGGAAAGAAAGTGTTAGCTCCCTCTTTAGAGAACAGAGTAGAGGCCTTACAAAGAGAGGTAAGACCCCTTCATCTTGGTTTTAACTCCTTCAGAAAGGAAGGACTCCCAAGCCACTGGGGAAGGTGGAGAGCAATCGGAGGTGCTAGAAGTTAGCAAGAGGTGGTAGGTAGGTTACTGGAGAACTTAACGAAAGCCGTTTCGTTAGAGTAGGAGAGGCATTAACCAGATTATAGTGGGGTGAAGAGTCAACATGGAGGAGGTAGGAACAGCGAATCTAAAACATTTTTTCAAGAAGTTGAATAGTAAAGAAATAATGGGATTGCTCTGAAGTAGAATTGGTGAATTAAAATAATTTCTGCCAAAACAACATGTACGTGTTTACTTTGACAGTCATGAACAAACTGTTCTGATTTAGAAATAAGAGAGAGAAGGTCGAAGGCCCCTCCAGAGCTGCAGCGAAGAGCCCTAAACTTTTACTTGATCCACATGCCCCAGGGTCCGTCCTTCCTGCTGTCCCTGTTCACAGCTGAGGAACTGAAGTTCAGAAAGAGTAAGTGACTGAGTGGACAGTGCGGTCACCTGAGACAGAGACTGAACCGGCCTCAGCTCAGGTGACTGACTGTCGAGCTCCTTACCCACCTCACTCTGGGACTTGCCTCCCTTCCTGTTTTCAGGCTCAGAAAGGGGATCAGTCCAGTCTTCCCTGTCCTTTTAGGCTCTGCAGGCTGTGTCAGGAACAGCCTGTGTATCTGGTACCCTGTGTGCTCAGCCAGCGCTGGGTGCACACAGGTCATCTCCTTTAACCCTCTGCAGAGTAGATGGTGTCCTTCCATGTTATAGGTAAGAGAGCAGGTGTCAAGAAACTACATTAATTATATCAAAGCCACTAGATAGTCTCTGTCATTATTAGCCATTAGCCCTTGGGCAAGTGACCACCTTTTTGAGTACAGTACAGAGGAGGTGCTTCCAGAATGCGAATTTCCTTCCTCAGTTCCTCCTTTATTCTAGAAAGGATAGCCTCTTTTCAAGCACAGGAAGCTGAAGCCATTGTGGCTATTTTGTACATATTTAGGCCTATAACTTAACTGCTGAGATTTCTTTTCTTAACCACTCTGCAGTTCTAACTTAGGTTTTGGTTCCTTGCTATCCTCCCAAATATGTTAAGTGAGGGCCACAGAAGAGTGTTAGGCTGGCTGGAGGCCTCGGGAGCAGTGAGAGACAAGAAGGGCATTACATAATGATAAAGGTGTCAACCCAAGAGAATATAACATTTGTAAATAATTATACACCCAAGAGAGAGACACCTAGATATACAGAGCAAATATTAACAGAGCAAAAGGGGAAAATAGCAGTACCAAAACAATAGGGACTTTAATATCCCACTTTCATCAATAGGTAGATCATTCAGCAAGAACATAAAGAAACAGTAGTTTCTTTTATACCGATCAGATGGACTTAACAGATATACAGAACATTCCGTTCAAAAGCAACAATACAGCCTGAGCAGGTGGTGGTGCAGTGGGTAGAGCATCGAACTGGGATACAGAGGACCCAGGTCCAAGACCCTGAGGTTTCTGGCTTAAGTGCGGGCTCACCAGCTTGAGCACAGGGTCACTGGCTTCAGCATGGGATCATAAACATGACCCCATGGTCGCTAGCTTAAGCCCAAAGGTCACTGGCTCAGCTGTAGCCCCTCCTCATCAAAGCACATATGAGAAAGCAGTCAATGAGGTGCTGCAATGAAGAACTGATGCTTCTTTTTTTTTTTTTTTTTGTATTTTTCTGGAAACGGGGAGAGACAGTCAGACAGACTCCCGCATGCGCCCGACGGGAATCCACCGGGCACGCCCACCAGGGGGCGACACTCTGCCCACCAGGGGGCGATGCTCTGCCCCTCCCGGGCATCGCTCTGTTGCGACCAGAGCCACTCCAGCGCCTGGGGCAGAGGCCAAGGAGGCATCGCCAACGCCGCCCGGGCCATCTTTGCTCCAGTGGAGCCTCGCTGCGGGAGGGGAAGAGAGAGACAAAGAGGAAGGAGAGGGGGAGGGGTGGAGAAGCAGATGGGCGCTTCTCCTGTGTGCCCTGGCGGGGAATCGACCCCGGGACTTCTGCATGCCAGGCCGACGCTCTACCACTGAGCCAACCGGCCAGGGCCAGAACTGATGCTTCTTATCTCTCTCCCTTCATGTCTGTCTGTCCCTATCAGTCCCTCTCTTTGACTCTGTCTCTGTCACCAAAAAAAAAAAAAAAAAGAGCAACAATACACATTTTTATCAAGTGCATGTGGAATATTCTTCAGGATGGATGATGTTAGGCCACAAATCAAGCCTTAATAAATTAAGAAGACTGAAATCATCAAGCCTCTTTTGTAATCACGATGATATGAAACTAAAAATAAAAAAAAAATTCCCAAATATGTGAAGATTAAACAACCTGCTACTGAACAACCAATGACTCAAAGAAAAAATTAAAAAAAAAAAACCTTAAGACAAATGAAAATGGAAATATAACATACCCAAACTTATAGGATACCCCAAAAGCAGTTCTGAGGGAAGTTCATAGAGATAATGCCAACATTAAGAAACAAAGAAGATCTCAAATGAACAACATAACTTTACACCTCAAGGAACCAGAAAATAATAAGCTCAAGTTAGTATAAGGAAGGAAATAACAGATCAGAGCATAAATAAATTAGGAACTAAAACAACAATTTAAAAGGAGCAATAAGCCTAATAGCTGTTTTTTTTTGGAAGATAAACAAAATAGACAAACCTTTAGCAATAGCCACCAAGAAGAAAAGAAAGGACTCAAAATCAGGAATGAAAGAAAAGACATTACAACTGATGCCATAGAAATGAAGGATCATAAGAGATGACCATGAACAATTACATGCCAACAAATTGGATAATCTATATCAACTGCATACATTTCTAGAAACATAACAAACCTAACAAGACTGAATCAAGAAGAAAAGGAAAATCAGAACAGAGTTATAAGAGATTGAATCAGTAATCAAAAACACCTCCCAAAAAACCGAAGTCCAGGACCATATGGCTTCAGTGGTGAATTCTACTAAACATTACTAACCCTTCTCAAACTCTTTCAGAAAATAGAAGAGGAGGAAACACTTCTAAACTCATTATACCCAACATTGCACTGATATCCAAGCTCACCACAAGAAAACTACAGGCCAATATCCGTGATGAACACAGATGCAAAAATCTTTAATTAAAACTATTAGCAGGTCCTGGTCGATTGGCTCAGCAGTAGAGTGTCGGCTCAGCGGGTGAAGTCCTGGGTTTGATTCCCAGTCAGGGCATACAGGAGAAGCAACCATCTGCTTCTCCACCCCTCCTCCTGCGTTCTCTCTCTCTCTCTCTCTCTCTCTCTCTCTTTCTCTCTTTCTCTCCCCCCTCCCCCCCTCCCACAGCCATGGCTCATTTGAGCAAGTTGGCCCCAGTCACTGAGGATGGCACCATGGCCTTGCCTCAGGCACTAAAATAGCTCAGTTGCCAAGCAATGGAGCGGTGGCCCCAGATGAGCAGAGCATCACCCCATAGGGGCCTTGCCAGGTGGATTCTGGTCAGGGTACATGTGGGAGTCTCTCTCTGCCTCCTTGCCTCTCAGTAATAATAAAAAAGATATTAGCAAACCAAATTCAACAATACATTAAAAGGATTATACATCATGATCAAGTGGGATTTATTTCAGGGATGCAAGCATAGATAAACACAAATCAATGTGATACACCACATTAACAAAGTAAAGGATAGGGGCCCTGGCCGGTTGGCTCAGCGGTAGAGCGTCGGCCTAGCGTGCGGAGGACCCGGGTTAGATTCCCGGCCAGGGCACACAGGAGAAGCGCCCATTTGCTTCTCCACCCCTCCGCCGCGCCTTCCTCTCTGTCTCTCTCTTCCCCTCCTGCAGCCAAGGCTCCATTGGAGCAAAGATGGCCCGGGCGCTGGGGATGGCTCTGTGGCCTCTGCCTCAGGCGCTAGAGTGGCTCTGGTCGCAACATGGCGACGCCCAGGATGGGCAGAGCATCGCCCCCTGGTGGGCAGAGCTTCGCCCCTGGTGGGCGTGCCGGGTGGATCCCGGTCGGGCGCATGCGGGAGTCTGTCTGACTGTCTCTCCCTGTTTCCAGCTTCAGAAAAATGCAAAAAAAATTAAAAAAAAGAAAAAAAAAGTAAAAAACAAAGTAAAGGATAAAAATCTTATGATTATCTCAATAGATGCAGAAAAAGCATTTGACAAAATTAACATCCATTTATGACAAAAACTCTCAATAAAGTGGATATAGAGGAAACATAACAACTGAAGCCATGTATGACAAACCCATAGGTAAATCATGCTCAACAGTGAGAAGATGAAAGCTTTACCTTTAAGATTAGAAACAAAACAAAGATGCATACTCATGCCTTTTAATCTACATAGTATTAGAAACCCCAGCCAGAGCAATTGGAACGGAAAAATAAAGGCTTACATATTGGAAAGAAAAAGTAGAACAATCACTATTTGCAGATAGATAGATAGATGATAGATAGATAGATAGATAGATAGATAGATAGATAGACTGCCTAACGATTCCACCAAAAGCTGTAAGAATAAAAAAATTTCAGTTAAGCCTGACCAGGCAGTGGCGCAGTGGATAGAGCGTCAGACTGGAATGCCGAGGACCCAGGTTCGAGACTCCCAAGGTCGCCAGCTTGAGTGCGGGCTCATCTGGTTTGAGCAAAGCTCACCAGCTTGGACCCGAGGCCTCTGGTTCAAGCAATGGGTTACTCGGTCTGCTGAAGGCCCACGGTCAGGGCACATATGAGAAAGCAATCAATGAACAATTAAGGTGTCGCAACAAAAAACTGATGATTGATGCTTCTCATTTCTCTCTGTTCCTGGCTGTCCCTATCTATCCCTCTCTCTGACTCTCTCTCTCTGTCTCTGTAAAAAAAAAAAAAAAAGAAAAGAAAATTTTCAGTTAAGCTGCAGAATACAAAAATAAACATAAGAATCTTCTGTTTCTATACATTAATTAAGAACAAACAGAAAGAGAAATTAAGAAAATACCATTTACAATTGCACCTAAAAGAAGTAAACTTAATCAAAGAGGTGAAAGACTTGGACAATAAAACTGTAAGACATTGATGAAAGAAACTGAAGACACAAATAAATGGGAAAATATTTTGTGTTCATGGATTAGAAAAATTAATATTGTTAAACTGTTTATACTACCCAAAGCACTCTACGGATTCAGTGCAATCTTAATCAAAATTCCAATGGCTTTTTCCACAGAAATATGAAAAGTAATCCTAAAATTTATTTGGAACCACAAAAGATTCTGAATAGCCAGAGCTACCTTAAGAAAGAAGAACAGGCCCTGGCCGGTTGGCTCAGCGGTAGAGCGTCGGCCTGGCGTGCGGGGGACCCAGGTTCAATTCCCGACCAGGGCACATAGGAGAAGTGCCCATTTGCTTCTCCACCCCCCCTCCTTCCTCTCTGTCTCTCTCTTCCCCTCCTGCAGCCAAGGCTCCATTGGAGCAAAGATGGCCCGGGCGCTGGGGATGGCTCCTTGGCCTCTGCCCCAGACGCTAGAGTGGCTCTGGTCGCTCGCAGCAGAGCGATGCCCCAGAGGGGCAGAGCATCGCCCCCTGGTGGGCAGAGCATCGCCCTGATGGGCTTGCCGGGTGGATCCCGGTCGGGTGCATGTGGGAGTCTGTCTGACTGTCTCTCCCCATTTCCAGCTTCAGAAAAATACAAAAAAAAAAAAAGAACAAACCTTGAGATAGAAGAACAAAGTGCCATCATACTTCAAACTATAATACTGATTTCAAACTATAATACTATTGTAATCAAAACAGTATAGTATTGGCATAAAAACACACATAAATCAATGGACAGAATGGAGAAACCAGAAATAAACTTATAAATATATGGTACATGAATTTACAACAAAGTATATACAATGGGGAAAGGACAGTCTTTTGTATAAATGGTTCTGGAAAAAATTGGTCAGATGCAAATACCCACACAAATTAACAAAATTGGACCACTATCTTACACCATATACAAAATTTAACTCAAAGTGGATTAATACTTGAAGGTAAGGTCTGAAACCATAAAACTACTAGAATAAAAGTGGTAGTAAGCAGCCTGACCTGTGGTGGCGCAGTGGATAAAGCGTTGACCTGGAAATGCTGAGGCCGCTGGTTTGAAACCCTGGGCTTGCCTGGTCAAGGCACATATGAAAGTTGATGCTTCTAGCTCCTCCCCCCTTCTCTCTCTCTCTCTCTCTCTCTCTGTCTCTCCCTCTCCTCTCTAAAATGAATAAATTAAAAAAAAAGTGGTAGTAAGCTCCTTGACATTGGTCATGGTGATAATTTTTTTTGGATTTGACACCAAAAGCAAAGGAAACAAAAATAGGTAGGACTACACCAAACTAAAAGCTTCTGCACAGCAAAGGAAACCAGCAGCAACAAAATGAAAAAGCAGCCTATAGGATGGGAGAAAATATTTGCAAATCATATCTGTTAAGGGGTTAGTATGCAAAATATGTAAAGAACTCATACAATTCAATAACAAAAACACAAGCAAACTGATTAATAATGGGCAGAGGATGAACAGACTTTTTCTTAAAGAAGACATACTGGTGGCCAACATATCCATGAAAAGGTGCTCAACATAATAACATTAAGAAAATGCAAATCAAAACCACAATGAGCTATCACCTCAAACCTGTTAGAATGGCTATTATTAAAAAGACAAGAAATAACAAGTGCTGGTGGGGATATAGAGAAGAGGGAAGCCTTATACAATGTGTATGGGACTGTAAATTGGTGCAGCCATTATAGAAAACAGTCTGGAGGTGTTGGGTAAATAAGTGTGTTTGCTCACTTGTATTTTTCATTGGCATGGGGCAGCGGCATGTGTGTGCAATCTGTGGAAGGCTGCAAGTGCAGCAGATTGCAAATTGCAGATTGCCTGCCTCCATGGGGAGGGGCAATTATTTGCTATTGTTTGCCAGGGAGTGGGTATTTCCACCCGGCCTGTTTTTTTTTTTTTTTATTATTAAAGTATTTTTTTAAGTCTTTATTTTTATTTATTTATTTATTACAGAGACAGAGAGTGAGTCAGAGCGAGGGATAGACAGGGACAGACAGACAGGAACGAAGAGAGATGAGAAGCATCAATCATTTGTTTTTCATTGCGCTTGCAACATCTTAGTTGTTCATTGATTGCTTTCTCATATGTGCCTTGACCACGGGCCTTCAGCAGACTGAGTAACCCCTTGTTGGACCCAGCGACCTTGGGTTCAAGCTGGTAGACTTTTGCTCAAACCAGATGAGCCCACGCTCAAGCTGGAGACCTAGGGGTCTCAAACCTGGGTCCTCTGCATCCCAGTCCAACGCTCTATCCACTGCGCCACCGCCTGGTCAGGCCACCCGGCCTGTTTTGCTGGAGAGTGCTAAGGGGATTTAGAGCCCTGCTAAGGCTGGTGGGAGGCTGTGAATCCGGAGATTGAGTTCAGAGAATGAGTCCAGTGAATCCAGAGAGGTGAATCAGGGCTTGGGAGCCCTGGGTGAGAGGAAAGCAGTTTTCTCTGCTTGTTTGCTTGTCCGCCCTTACGAGAATTTAATAAACGGAATGGGGCCCTGGCCGGTTGGCTCAGCAGCAGAGTGTCGGCCTGGCGTGCGGGGGACCCGGGTTCGATTCCCGGCCAGGGCGCATAGGAGAGGCGCCCATTTGCTTCTCCAACCCCCCCCCCCTCCTTCCTCTCTGTCTCTCTCTTCCCCTCCCGCAGCCAAGGCTCCATTGGAGCAGGGATGGCCCGGGCACTGGGGATGGCTCCTTGGCTTCTGCCCCAGGCGCTGGAGTGGCTCTTGTCTCGGCAGAGCCATGCCCTGAAGGGGCAGAGCATCGCCCCCCTGGTGGGCGGAGCATTGCCCCTGGTGGGCGTGCGGGGTGGATCCAGGTGGGGCGCATGCGGGAGTCTGTCTGACTGTCTCTCCCCATTTCCAGCTTCAGAAAAATACAAAAAAAATAATAAATAAATAAATAAATAAATAAATAAATAAATAAAATAAACGGAATGGCCCACCATTTTCTGGCTCCACAGTTCTTTTACTGTCTGCCTGAATTCAGTGCAAATCTGCATGGCCACAGCCACTGGACTTACAAGAGGTTCCTCAAAAAATAAAGAACTACTGCCTGACTTGTGGTGGTGCAGTAGATAAAGCATCAACCTGGAAAGCTGAAGTCACAGGTTTGAAACCCCTGGCTTGCCTGGTCAAGGCACATATGGGAGTTGATGCTTCCTACTCCTCCCCACTTCTTTCTCTCATTCTCTCTCACAAAGTGAATAAATAAAATTAGTAATCAAAATTTCTTTAAAATAGCCTGACCAGGCGGTGGCGCAGTGGATAGAGCGTTGGATTGGGATGCCGAGGACTCAGGTTCGAGACCCCGAGGTCGCCAGCTTGAGCGTGGGCTCATCTGGCTTGAGCAAAATAAAAAATGCTCACCAGTTTAGACCCAAGGTCGCTGGCTCAAGCAAGGGGTCACTCGGTCTGCTGAAGGCCTGTGGTCAAGGCACATATGAGAAAGCAATCAATGAACTAAGGTGTCGCCACAAAAAGCTGATAATTGATGCTTCTCATCTCTCTCTGTTCCTGTCTGTCTGTCCCTATCTGTCCCCCCCTCTCTCTGTCCCTGTAAAAGAAAAAAAAATTTTTTTTAAATAAAGAACTACCATATGTATTTCTACTAGCCATTTATCCAAAGGAAACAAAACACTAACTCAAAAAGTTATATGCACCTCAATATTTATCACAGCATTATTTACAATAGTGAAGACATGGAAGCAATCTAAGTGCCCATCAATGGATGTACAGATAAAAAAAATGTGCATATATGCAATGAAATACTATTCAACCAAAAAAAAAGAAAAAAGAAATCTTGCCATTTGCAACAACATAAATGAACCTTGAGGGCATTATGCTAAGTAAAGTAAGTCAGACAAAGAAAGATAAATACTGTGTTATCTCACTTATATGTAAAATTAAAAAAATAGAGCTATAGATACAAAGAACAAAGAACAAAGAACAAATTGGTGGTTGCCAAAGATGGAGGTTGGGCAGTAGGCAAAATGAGTGAAAGTGGTTAAAGCTACAAACTTCTAAATATAAGTCCCAGGGATCTAATACACAGTATAGTCACTCCAGTTAATACTATATTATATATTTGAAAGTTGCTAAGAGAGTAGATCTTAAATGTTCTCATAAGGAAAAAAATTGTAACTACATGTGATAATAGATGTTAACTAGACTATTGTGGTGATCTTTTTGCAATATATACAAATATCTAATCATGTTGCAACTGAAACTAATATAATGTCAATTATATCTCAATAAAAAAATAGAGAAGCAGGTCTGAGAATATAGCTGTCTTCTACTTGGACAATAATAAAGAGATTTGCAAAATATAAGCTAGTGATTCTTTTCACTGAAACATTTTTTATTGGGAAAAATAGTTATTTTTGACTAAAAATGTTATTTATGTTAATATGCAAAGTGTTTATTATTGTTACTTTTAACTGGATGTTAATAAATAATTTTTAAATTTTTTTATTTTTAATTTCTATTGTGCCTGATCAGGCAGTGGCACAGTGAATAAAGTGTCAGACTGGGATGCAAAGGACCCAGGTTTGAAAACCAAGGTCACTCTCTTGAGCACTGGCTCATCTAGCTTGAGCATGGGCTCACCAGCTCACGCTTGGGGTAGCTGGCATGAGTATGGGATCATAGACATGACCCCATGGTCACTGACTTGAGCCCAAGGTCGCTGGCTTGAGTAAGGGGTCACTCACTCTGCTGTAGCTAGCTCCTCAGTCAAGGCACATATGAGAAAGCAGTCAATGAACAACTAAGGTGCCGCAAAAAAGAGTTGATGCTTCTTATCTCCCTTCCTGTCTGTCTGTCCCTCTCTCTTACCAAAAAAAAAAAAAAAATCTAATGTGACCATCTCAATAGCTATTGTACAACCTACTTAAACTAAAGTTCTTTGGGGTCCTTAATAATTTTTTTTTAAGATTTATTGATTTTAGCCCTGGCCGGTTGGCCCAGTGGTAGAGCATCAGCTTGGCATGTGAAAGTCCCGGATTCGATTCCCAGCCAGGGCACACAAGAGAAGCGCCCATCTGCTTCTCCACTCTTCCCCTTCTCCTGTCTCTCTCTTCACCTCCTGCAGTCAAGGCTCCATTGGAGCAAAGTTGGCCTGGGCGCTGAGGATGGCTCCATGGCCTCCGCCTCAGGCACTAGAATGGCTCCGGTTGCAATAGAGTGAAGCCCAAGATGGGCAGAGCATTGCCCCCTGGTGGGCTTGCCAGGTGGATCCTGGTCAGGCACATGCAGGGATCTGTCTCTCTGCCTCCCTGCTTCTCACTTCAGAAAAAAAAAAGATTTATTGATTTTACAGAGCGAGGAGAGAGAACTGGGGGAGCAAGAAGTATCAACTCATAGCTGCTTCACTTTAGTTGTTCATTGCTCAAGGCTTCAAACCAGTGACCTCAGCGTTGCAGGTCGATGCTTTGTCCACTGCACCACCACAAGCCAGGCATAATTTTTAAGAGCAAAAAGGGATCCTGAGAACATAGTTTATGGCTTCTTCCTCTCTGGTTAACAGGCTGTTTCTCAGTCAATGTTTTATGCACCACCACAAGTCAGGCTCAAGTCTGCTCTTATTCTCTCTCTCTCTCTCTCTCTCTCTCTCTCTCTCTCTGACAGAAACAGAGAAAGTGAGTCAGAGAGAGAGGCAGATAGGGACAGACAGGAAGGGAGAGAGATGAGAAGCATCAGTTCTTCATTGCAGCACCTTAGTTGTTCATTGACTGCTTTCTCATATGTGCCTTGACCCAGGGGGCTACTACAGCAGAGCAAGTGACCCTTTGCTCAAGCCAGCAACCTTGGGCTTCAAGCCAGTGACCTTTGGGCTCAAGCCAGCAACCATGGGGTTATATCTCTGATGCCATGCTCAAGCCAGCAACCCCACGCTCAAGCTGGTGAGTCCACTTTCAAGCCAGATGAGCCCGTGCTTAAGCCGGCGACCTTGGGGTTTTGAACCTGGGTCCTCTGCATCCCAGTCCAATGCTCTATCCACTGCAGCATTGCTTGGTCAGGCTGTTCTTATTCTCTTCAAATACAGCTTTGACACTGGCTCTTCTCTTTTTGGGTTACTTTATGTTATTTTCTTATTTGAGCCAGTTCTATCTCAAACATTGTCCCACAGTTCTTTCTTTGGCCAGTTCTGTTGAGGCCATATCTTCTTGCATTTTGGAGGACACAGAACAGTAGTCATCAAAGATTAGCATCTGTTTCCTGTAGAGCAGTAATATTCAGACAGACCTGCTGCCTCTGAGTATTGAGAGCAGTTTTCTTCTCCTTGAGGCTCTATTATCTTTTCATTGGCCCCTCGTTGCTATTTTTCCATTGAATGAAGAGCCCTCTATCCAGACTTGGCCGTGGCCATCAGACAAGGCGAAAGCAGTGTCCTTAGCCTCTCCCATGGGTGCTGGCAGCTTCCTCTTGTGGATCTGAGCCTGCTTAGCTCAGATGTTCATGGCTGGTAAGCATTAGCTGGGGGTACCCCTGAGCCAGCCTGCGGCTGCTGCTTCTGCTCAACTCCACTCCAGCGATCTCTGATTAGGCTGGAGAATCAAATGCAGTTTGCAGACTTCTGAGCAGCCGCTCCCAGCACCCCTCCTTCTCCGAGCACTGTTGAAACCTCCTCTAGCAATTAAATGTCTGAAGATGATACCTGCCCTTGGCCTTCCAGTCCTCTTTCACTGTGTTGTATACTGGAAATTGCAGCCTTCCTTGCTTTGGAAAAAGGCAGAAGAAAAGAATAAAATGTCAGACCTGGAAGATGATTCCTGCCTGTCCAGGTGGAAGATCATTGCCGACAAAGTTACCAAGTGAAACAAAACTACTTCCTTCCTTTCTCGGGGCTAGCTCTCCTATTCTGGCTGGGAGCCAGCACCACCAATGTTGCAAAATCAAAGACCGTTCTTCTAAATGTGTCCCAATGTGGTTAGTGAAAATTCTGCCTGGATTTTGGCTCATCCTGGCCTTATCTTCTTGGCTATAGGGCTGCTGTCCGGTTTCCTGTCTGAGACTCCCGGGGAATCTTAGGGGAGGCTGCAAGGGGGTGTCAGATGTCTGGTCTTCTGCCCTCACCTGGGATTCCTTGACTCTGGCTCTTCTGTTTTGGGGTTACTTTATATCATGTTTTGATTTTAGCAAGCTCTTTTTAGACCTCTTCTGTCAGACTGTTGTGTCGAATAAATATTTGTGGCTTGATGCAAAAACCATCCCGTTTTTTTCTCTTTAGTTGAGCCTCAGTAATAATGACCTCTGTCTCATGCCTGCCATGCTCCATTAGAAACTATGGTTGGCTTTTGAGTGTCTTCCAAAAAAGCCTTTCCCTGTCAAAAGAGAAAATTGATTGTGTCCACCTAGTCCTGAAAGCTGATGTTGTAGGCTGTCACAAAGCTATCTTGTGCAGTGGAGAAAGGGCCAGAAGGAGAAACATGGGATCAGGGGCCGTGGTCCCTTTCTGAGTCCAGGGCCAGGACACTGTGGGGCAGGGTGTCCCTGCATGCTGCATTTGAATGAATTGTCTTTGCTCCCTTGCTTGCTTGATGCAACAAGCAGAGGCCACTTTGAAAATGCCTCGCCTTGACAGGGCTCAGATATTTCCATACTGGCCTTTCATTCTGCGAACAGAGTGTGCACCTCTGCAAATATTCCGGGCCTCCCTGCATGCTTGCGGCCCCTCAGTGCCATTCACCAGCTTTTCCGTTTGTTTTGCAGGCAATGAGCCACCAAGAGGGAGGCCTGACTCAGAGCACAGGGGCCGGCGTCTGCTGCCACCACCTCCTACCACTGCAGACTTGGCGGGGAAGGAAGCAGTGGGTTTTACAGCTGGTGTTTTTGGTTTAGGGGAAAAAAAGAGAGAGAGAGAAAAGAAATTTTTTCAAAAATATCTTGGCCATGTAAAATGACACCAAATGTAAGTATACATGCAGTATTTTGGGATGGGAGAAACTGCCCGTTTTGCATGATTCATCCCTATTCTTGATGACAGCAAAGGAGGTTTAGACTCGGCTCCAGTATTTTGTTCTAAACACTCTAAGAGTGAAAAGGTCCAGGTTCCTCACCCCTTCCTCAGTGGGAGGGCTTTGTCTGGGCTGGATCAGGGCTGCCTGGCGCTTACTTCCTCTTCTCTCATTTGACTACGAAGATTCTCATTTTTTCTATCAAAACTGGGTCAGCTTCTTCACGAGTGCAGGGGCACCTGGATGTGGGGAGGGAAGAAAGGCATGCTTTGCCGAGTCTGACTTGAGCCTAGAAATATGTGATGACAGACAAATGGAAGGGGCCCTGCCCGGTGCTGTCTCCCAACAGGTGTGTCGGGCTCCCTGGAGGCCAGTCGAGCACTGCCAAGGTTGGACGGCCAGTGGCCAGGGACACGCAGTCTTTCTAGGATTCAGCCTTTGCAAGTCCCCAAAACATGGTGTGCTGCTTTGAGGCTGACACATACCTTGGCAAGGATGATGGGGCTTCTGCCCAGAGCTGGGAGTCCCCAGGGTCAGGCTGACCTCCCGGCTTCCCTTAGCTTGGAGGAGGGGCCGCACCGTGGGTGTGGTGGCCTCTTTGGGCAGACTCTTTCCCTGGGAGAGTTAGGACCACAAGAAGCAGGCTGACCCAGGGACCAAGTGCACAGTGAGGGCACGTGGGGAGAGCCTGGCTGCAGTTTCCCCAGCTGCTGCTGGCCTGCCGAGGCCCACGTTCCTTCCCTCACCTTCATTGTGAGAAGGGAGTACTTCCTCATTCTCTTTGTCCCAGACATACTGCAAGTTCACTGTCGAGATTAGACAGCCTTTTGTATAGAAGTGGAGCATTATACCTATGAAATTCAAAACTTCAGTTTTTCGGCAACTTCTCTGGCCTCCATCTTTCTTTCCTCGGGGCCAGGGAACCTTGCTGGGCGGGATGCATGCTCTGTACTCAGTAAAGCCGTTTGCTATTCCACACTTTGTGGCTCCGAGACCTCTTCCTTCCTTGTCGCAGGGAAAAATACCTTACATTTTGGTGCTGAAAATCTGGAAGGAGTTAGAAGTCCACAAGGACCGCTCCTTTCTCCTCCCCTCCGAGAAAGAACCAGGAGAAAGTACCAGGATCGCCAACTTCCACCCACTTCGGCACATGGTGCTGTAAGTCCCCTGCCTCCAGCTTTCCTCTCAGTTCTTTCCTCCGGGACTCCCTGTCCGAAACCGTAGCTACGTCAGGGAAGTCTTTTCTGTCCATTCGAGTGCGTGTGCTTGTCCCCAAGCACATCCACTTTCTTCCGTGGCTGAACCTTGAGTTTTTAGGATGCTAATGCTCAAGTCTGACCACTCCAAGAACTGAGTGCGGCTGTTGGGGCACAGGAATCTCCCTCCCTAAGGAAGAAGAAACTGTTCTTCTCCGCTGTGGCCAGGCCACAGAACCCACTGAATTAGCCTCCTGAAGGGACTTTCGGTGTTAACACCCTCACCAATTTAACTGTCGCCAAAAAAAGCTGGGAACTGATTGGAGATCTCTTACATACACGGCTTCTAATTATTTGCGCACCTGTTCTTAATCTCTGTGCCGCCTGTTCCACCGCGCAGGCCTTTTTCTGGCCAGAGAATTGAGAGAAAAAAAAAACTTCAGTTTTTCCAAGCTGCATTAGACTCCAATTTGATGAAGTATTAATAGAATGGTAGGTCCAAAAGTTAAAACAATTAATTCTACTATTAAGTTGTTTCTTGCTTTGGGAAGCAGTTTCAGGAGTGTGTGCCTTTTAATAATTTACTAAGGTTAAGCTCCACATTTGTTGTGTGGGGGTTTTCTGTATGTATTTTATTTGACAATAAGATGGTTACAAAAAGTAAAAGTCCTCTGCAGATGAATCAGCAATTGAATAGCACCTCATATTGGTCCCCAAATCTACTATGATTAACAATAGCCCCCACAGGCCTATGGTCACTCCCCTGCTTAATGCAGCCCAAAGTTACCAACCCCACTAGTCTGTGGGCCTGGCAGAGACACTTACGTGCTGCTCAGGATTATCCATGCAAGCCACTCACCCATCCCAATGCCGCCCAGTCCCTTGCGATTATTAGGTGTGGCCAGTTGCCGAGTTCTGGCCAGCGTGCTATGAATGGAAGTGGCCTCCAGAGGCACTTGAGAGTCAGTATATGGTCAGTGTGCTCTCCATCATCCCCCAGCACCACACCCCTCCCCCCAGGCTATCAGAGAGACCACCATTGAGGTGGTAATCCACAAGATAAAAGCAACTTAGGTCACTGAGTCACAACAGAACAGCTGGTATGGGGAAGGGCCTGAGTTGGGAATTGATGAGTAAGTAAAAAACAAATGTTGGTATTAAGCCAACATAATTTTGGGTTTGCTACCGCCAAACACTGTCCCGACTGATACAAAGAGCAGAAGCTTATGTAAGAAACATCCACCTTATTGGACAAAAAGCCAGCTTCACTCTAGGGAAGGGAAGGCAGAAGGTAACAAGAGGATGACCCCTCCCCTTACACCAGAGGTCCAGAACCTTTTTGGCTGAGAGAGCCATGAACGCCACATATTTTAAAATGTAATTCCATGAGAGCCATACAACCCGTGTACGTTACACATTATCTAATAAAAATTTGGTGTGGTTCCGGAGGACAGCTGTGATGGGCTCCAGCCACCCACAACCATGAACATGAGCGGTAGGAAATGAATGGATTGTAATACATGAGAATGTTTTCTATTTTTTTCTTTATCATTTACTCATTTTAGAGAGGAGAGAGAGAGAAGGGGGGGGCAGGAAGCATCAACTCCCATATATGCCTTGACCAGACAAGTGCAGGGTTTTGAACCAGCGACCTCAGCGTTCCAGGTCGATGCTTTATCCACTGCGCCACCACAGGTCAGGCGAGAATGTTTTATATTTTTAATGTTATTAATTTTTTTAATTAAAGATTTGTCTGCAAGCCAGATGCAGCCATCAAAAGAGCCACATCTGGCTCACGAGCCATAGGTTCCTGACTCCTGTCTTACACAAAGGGCAGGCGTTGCCAGTCCTGCATCCTCGCCCTCAGGCCCAGAAGTGGTTTCAGAGTCTTCTCAAGCCTTAGGGACGGAAGCCACCTCCCTCTCCAGCCCAGCCCCACTGTTCTCCCCGTTCTGCGTGCCCTTGGGCAAGCTGCTTCCTCTCTCTGGCCTTTAGCCCAGGCTTCCTTAGGTGAGCCAGACAGGATGGGTCGCCACCTGCCTGGGCAGCAGGCTGAGCAGTGAGCTCAGCAGTTCCTGGCAGCCCCAAGGGGGATGTGATGAGGCAGTGACAAGAAAGAGGGACCTCTGCTATTCACAGTTTGTTTTCATTCAGAAATGTCCCTGGGGCACCAGGCAGGGCTGCAGTCTGTTACTGTCAAACCCAGAGGGCTGTATGTATAGAATGTCCCAAAGCCAAGAACATGCATGGTCCCCTGGGTGCCACCCCCACGCCCTGGAGATGATAGACATGTAATCTCTGAGCCAGTGACCTAGTGAGTGACCCCAAGTGTCCCTCATACTATCTAGCTCTTAGGGCCAAAAGCACAATATTGCTTATACACATTTGCAGAGCCATTTTGCCTGAGGATGCTTACTGCAACATTGTTATTGATGGCAAAAAAAAAATCTAGAAAGCACCCCCTACCACCAAAATATCTATAAAGTCCTAAATGTCCCTAAGGAGTGGACTGGTTAAGTTCCTATATATCCATAATGTGAACCACTATACAGACATTAAAAAGTCAGTCAGCTGCCTGACCAGGCGGCGCGCAGTGGATAGAGCATCGAACTGGGATGTGGAGGACCCAGGTTCGAGACCCTGAGGTCGCCAGCTTGAGTGTGGGGCTCATCTGGTGTGAGCAAAGTTCACCAGCTTAGACACAAGGTCGCTGGCTCAAGCAAGGGGTTACTCGATCTGCTGTAGCCCCACGGTCAAGGCACATATGAGAAAGCAATCAATGAACTAAAGTGTCGCAAAGAAAAACGAATGATTGATGCTTCTCATCTCTCTCCGTTCCTGTCTGTCTGTCCCTATCTATCCCTCTCTCTGACTCTCTCTCTGTCTCTGTTAAAAAAAAAAAAGAAGTCATCTCTC
Organism: Saccopteryx bilineata; assembly: GCF_036850765.1. NCBI lineage: Eukaryota > Metazoa > Chordata > Mammalia > Chiroptera > Emballonuridae > Saccopteryx > Saccopteryx bilineata. The sequence continues at coordinate 121,708,108 of NC_089492.1, read as the reverse complement.
TTTGCACTGTTGTTAAAGCCTTGCACAACACGTTAAATGAAGAAAGCAAAGTGCAGACAGTGTGGCTAGCACACAGCCATTTGTAAACACACAGACGTGTGCACAACTCTGTGTTCGTGTGTTCTATCCAGTTAGAAGGCAACTAAGAAACCAGTCCTGGTGGCTGCATCTGGACTGGGGTCTGTTGGAATAGAGAGTTTGTTTTCATTGTAAATTCTTTCGTACTGTCTTTTACCATAGATGGATGTATTGTTTCCCTTTAATTTTTTCACCAAAAACTAAAGAAAGGAAGCCCTGCTTTGGAATCCCAATGCTAGATTTCCAGCTGAGCCGCTATATCAAAGCTGTGTGATCTTGGGAAAGCCTCAGTTTCTTCATCTGTAAAATGGAGAAAACAATCGAGCCTTCCTCATAGACTGTGGTGAAGATTAAATGGGATCATGCAGAGAAGTTTAGCATGGGGCCTGGCACCCATTAAGCATTCTTGGCATCCATTCATGGCACCCATTAAGCTATTTTTGATGAAGCCCGAAGCTCACTGTCCATCTGACCACAGGGCCCAAATATCTGACAGAATCATTAAGACCAAGCCTTGAAGAGCACATGTTGGTATTGGTTTTAATATTTTATCACCTGGCAGCATCTTGTGGACAACACTCATTCATAACCTCTTCCTATGCCTGGCGCAGACTGCTATTATCAGTCCCTAAAGCATTCTTAAAAAGTGTGCTTCTCCATACTGTTTCCCAAAACTCCTGCTCAATAGACAGGGTTGATATATAGCTGGGTGAACATCCTTTTCTCCCTGAGCTTTTATGGAAGATGTCAGGGAAAGGGCGCTCTCTACCAAACAAGGGAGAAAAGACTCTTGAAGTCATTACCTGTCTGACACCAGTTCAATTACCCATCCGTTCCCGTAAGCACTTCCTAAACTTCATTAGAGCTACAGGACTGTGCCAGCTGATGTCCACCCTCATGCAAAGTGTTGTCCACAGGAGGGGACAGACCTCCATTGCAGCCAGTCACTATAGCACTCCTGTCTCCTGAACAAAGGGGACCTGGGTGCCTCCCAGGCTGTGTGGAGGGTCCAGTTGAGGTTGCGGGCCCAGTACTAACCTACCCCAGCCCAATTCCCATCACCCAGAGTTTTGCATGGGGAAAAAAATATTTTCAGCTTCTGGGATAGTGAACACATCCATGTGCATGCAGGGAGGGTGGCACACCCTGGTTCCATGGGACAGAAGCTCCTATGCTTGAGACCCTCCAGACTTTGCCTTTTGTACCTCTTGTGCGTGTGTGTGTGTGTGTGTGTGTGTGAGAGAGACAGAGACAGAGAGACAGAGACAGAGACAGAGATAGAGATAGGGACAGATAGGGACAGACAGACAGGAAAGGAGAGAGATAAGAAGCATCAATTCTTTGTTGCTGCACCTTAGTTGTTCATTGATTGCTTCCTCACATGTCTTAATGGGGTGGAGGGGGGCTACAGCAGAGCGAGTGATCCCTTGCTCAAGCCAGCGACCTTGGGTCCAAGCTGGTGATCCTTACTCAAACCAGATGAGCCCGCGCTCAAGCTGACGACCTCGGGGTTTTGAACCTGGATCCTCCGTGTCACAGTCTGACGCTCTATCCACATGCCACCGCCTGGTCAGGCACCCTATGTACCCCTTCATTGGGCTATTCATCTGTGCCCTTTATCATCTCCCTTCTAATCAGCTGGTAAATGAATTAAAGGGCGGGGGAGCAAGAAAGAAAAAAGGAGGGGCAGAGGGCTAAGAGAGAAGAAAGCTGCAGAGAGAAATTTTCCTTGGGTGACTAGACAATGAAGCAGAAGTAGGAACATAAAACAACAGACAAAATTCTATTCAACCAGTTACTATTTCTAGTGGAAGACTGACTCTAAGGTATGATAAGTATTTTCTGGCCTAAAAGTACTTTTATCCTCAAAAATAAAAAAATAGCACCATTTCTGTTCCATGGTCATAATAAATGTAGCATCTCACAGCCTGCTACACACTTTTCCTTTTGCACAAAACTGAAAATGACTGATGTTTATATTATTCATATTAAAAACTGAACATTACACTAAAGCCTTAACTGCATGAGCTGTGTAGCTTCCTCTGGCTCAGCCCTTATAGGGTAAACAGCTCTAGAGTCCATCCAGTGGCTGGACAGAGCCCAGCCACACTGACCATAAACACCGGTTTACCTGCCTGTTGGACCAAAAGTGACAAAGGGCCTGAAGAAAGGTGACTGTGTCTTACACATCCACGCAGCCTCCACTAATGACCTGACCGTGGAGAGTTGTAAATAGATACCAAGGAGACTGAGTTCTTAGGAGCTGGGATGCTGGAACCCAGGGAAGAATCTTGAAAGCCCTGGTCAGTACAGAGGGATGGAGCTGCTGGCCTTTGAAGGAGCACAAGGCTTAGACCATGAGCATGCATGGTATCATGCATGACTGATGGAGACCAGAGACCCTTTCATTCCCAGGCACCTGTGAGTTACTGGGTTCATATAGAACCATAGGAGAAAGGGAGGATGAGCAGCCAAAACAACTTGCAACTATGTTAACACAATAAATTAAAAATTAAATACCATATTTATCACTCCAGAAGACGTACTTTTGCCCCCCAAAAGTGGAGGGGAAAAGGCCCGTGTGTCTTATGGAACAAAAAATACAGTATTTTATTAAACATTTTAACACACCATTTGGTTCAGATTTTTTTTTTTCTTATTTTCCTCCTTAAAACCCTAGATGTGTCTTATGGTCAGGTGCATCTTATGGAGTGAAAAATACAGTAAATAAATAAATAAATAAATATTTTAAAAAAATAAATAGCCAAGCAATCCTGAGAAAAAAAGAATGAAGCTGGAAGTATCACACTACCTGACTTCAAATCATACTATAGAGCCACTATAATCAAAACAGCATGGTATTGGCAGTAAACAGACACAAAGACCAATGGAACAGAATAAAAAGTCCAGATATAAAACCACATGTATTTGGCAAAGGAATCAAAAACAACAATGAAGGGGGAAAAGTTTCTTCAATAAATGGTACTGGGAAAATTGGAAAGCCACATGCAAAAGAATGAAACTTGACTGCAATTTGTCCCCATGCATGAGTCGATTCAAAATGGATCAAAGACCAAAATATAAGATCTGAAACAATAAATTACACAGAAGAAAACATAGGTACTGAACCTATGGATCTTGTTTGTACAGAACATTTTATGAATTTGACCCCAAGCCCGGGCGAGTTGGCTCAGTAGTAGAGTGCCGGCCTGCCCTGTGGAAGACCTAGGTTTGATTCCCAGTCAGGGCACACAGGAGAAGCGCCCATCTGCTTCTCCACCCCTCCTCCTTCCCTCTCTTGCTCTTTCTCTCTCTGTCTCCTCCCCTCCCACAGCCATGGCTTGAATGGTTCAGGCAATTTGGCCCTGGGTGCCCAGGATGGTTCCATGGCCTTGCCTCAGGCAGTAAATGATCTAGGTTGCTGAGCAAAGGAGCAGCAGCCCCAGATAGGGAGAGCATTGCCAGGTAGAGGGTTTGCTGGGTGGATCCCTGTCAGAGCGCATGCGGGTGCCTGTCTGCCTCCCTGGGAGGGAGGAAAAGAAGGAAGAAAAGGAGGGAAGGAGGGAGGGAGGGAGGGAGGGAAGAAAGGAAGAAAAGAAAAAATGGGGAGAGGATGTGAACAGACACTTCTCTCATGAAGACATATCAACAACAAATAGATATATAAAAAAATGCTAATCTTTGCTAGCTATTAGAGAAATGCAAATCAAAACTACAATGAGGTATCACCTCACACCCATTAGATTGGCTGTTAACAAGACAAGTAATAATAAGTGTTGGAGTGTTGGAGAGGCTGTGGAGAAAAAAGAAACTCTCATTCATGGCTGGTGGGAATATAAACTGGTACAGCCACTATGGAAAATAGTATTGTGGTTCCTCAAAAAATTAAGGATAGAGTTAACATGACCCAGCAATCCTACTGGGTATCTACCCAAAAAACTCAAAAACACTTTTACACAAAGACATATGCACCACCATGTTTATTGCAGCATTATTCACAGTGGCTAGGACATGGAAACAACCAGTGTCCCTCAAAAGGGGATTAAAGAAAATGTAGTATATATATATATATATATACTACAGAATACTACTCAGCCATAAGAAATGATGAAATATTGCCATTTGTGAAAACATGGATAGCCCTTGAAAGTACTATGCTAAGCACAATAAGTTTATCAGAAAAAGCTAAGAACTATATGATTTCACACATAGGTGGTAGAAAACTGAGACTCATGGACATAGACAAAAGTGAAGTGGTTACCAGGGGGAGGGGAGAGAGAAGGAGAGGAGTAAAGTGTTTTGACTGGGTGGCAACACAATGAATAGTTCACATGCTATGGGGATGTATACTTGAAACCCATGTGTTCCTATGGACCAATGTCACCCCATTAAAGTTAATTTCTATTAAATAAAAATAATTTAAAAAGGAGGACATTACCTCCTGAAATATGACTGAGATGGAACTCCAGGCCACCATGACAAGTGGGAGCTTGGAATCCTATTTAATTAAAGACACAAAGTAATTGTGATGTTGTTTGTATCAAAATGTGGGAACTAAAAGTTATATCAACTACATTTGTGTTCCTGGTGCCCACCACAGAATTTGATACATAGTAGATGCTCAGTAAGTATATAATGAATGAATGATTAATCCTGAGGCTTTACAAGATCTTCAGTCATCAAATGAAAATTCAATTACTTCTCTTAAGAGTGGGCTCTTACCATGTAGAAAATCGCTTGTCCCCATTAGAAAGCAGAAATTCTACCTTAAGTTGCATGCCACTCCCCTGCTCAGTCCCTCCAGTGGCTTCCCATCTCACTCTGAATAAAATCCAAAGTTCTTATTGTGACCTTCACATCCCAAGAAACCTGGCCCACACTATCTAACTGCTTTTACTCCCTCAAGCCACATAGGCCTCTTTGTTGTTCTTCCTCAGGACCTTTGCATTTGTTCTTCCCACCACCTGATATGCTCTGCCCTGAGATTTCTGCACAGCTTCATCCTTGCTTCTTTCAGTTCTCTGTTCAAATCTCACCTCTTTAGAAAAGCCTTCTCAGTTCACTTTATCTAAAATTGCATTCTGTCTCCCCGTCCTACACCTTTTGCTTACATTATTTCTACTCATAGCCCTTGGATGACATATGTGACACAGTTATTTGTTTATAGTCTGTTTTCCCATTACAGCAATAGGAGTAAAGATCTTATCATATTCATTCCAGAATTCCCAATACCTAGAACAGTACCAGGCACGTCACAGGAACTCAAGAAATAGCTGTTTCATTCATTTATGAATGAATTTACCCAACAGATTTGACTGCCTAGGCCACCAGAATCCCTAGGAATTCTTTTAAGTGAGATTTGATTGGCATGAATTTCAGGAAAAGAAAGTTGGAGCTGGAGAAGACCTTGAGATCATAGACTTCTGCCTTTTCAGGGCCCTTTGGGGCCTCAGGTCTGGGCACCTGACATTTGCCAGGCCTGGGGCTTTCCAGTGATTGTTAGGAAGTCATCTCAGTGAGGGGAGGTTCCCAGCCCAAAGGCTCTGTGGTATCTTCTCTAGCACTATTGGGCTCAGAGCAAGAGGAACTTCCTGGTAGAGCCATAGGTGAGCCCCTCCTTACTGTGATTCTCCAAAGTGTGGTGACTGTAAATCATATTTCTCATATCTTCTTTAATCCTTTCTCTAGAGAACCCTTCTGTAGGACTGGTATTCCCTGGGCTCATTTTGGGAAACGCTGGTTTCATGCTTTCTTCCTTGCTGAGCAGCTTCTGAAGTGTGTGGGCAGCTGCAGATGAGCCAGGTCCTTTGGGTCTCCTAAAGCACCCTGAGATGGGCCTTGCCTTTCCGTAAGGCCTGGCTTGCCGGCCCCACCCACCTCTCCTGGGAGCCCCGCCCACCCCTCCTGGGAGCCCCGCCCACCTCTCCTGGGAGCCCCAAGCACATCCTTTTGTACATTTCGCCTCCCCCATAACCCTCCATACCGGCTCCTTCAGCACCTCCAGTCCTACCACACAAATCTCACTAGCCTCAACTTTTCCCTTCCAGTTGTCACCTTCACCTACCTGCCTCTCAGGCCTTGCCTGAAGGGCTTCCTCTCCTCTTCCCGGAGAATAATCTCCCGGAAGCAGCCCCTCTTCCTGCCCTTGGGCAGCCCCTTCACCGGAGCCATTGCTAAGGAGACAAGGTTCCTGAACAGAATGAGTATGAGCCAATTCTATAAAATAATGGCACCTTGGTAGACATGGTCGTGTACATCTGCAGAGAGAGAGAGAGCTAGTGGTTAATTTTGGTACAGCGGGCGGGATTTGAAGTGAGTTTTATTTCTCCTTTTGCTTAGCTTTATTTTTAAATTTTATTTTTCCACATGTTTTGAAAGAAAGAAAAAGGGGCTCATAAGTGTCACAGAATCTGCAGATGTCATTTGGTCCCTCTCTACTGTGTGACCTCAGAGCCCTCGATCTCTCGGGTTCATCTCAGCGACGCCCCGCCCCACCTCGCTCCGCCCCACCTCACTCCTGCGGAGACCGCCTGGGAAGCCCCTGCTCCGTAACTGGACTGCCAGCTGCTAGAGAGCCAGCGTGCGCGCTTCCAGTCTTCCCGGGAGCCCGCATGGTGCCCTGCACGCTGCAGGGTTTGTTTTTTGTTTTGTTGTTTTGGGTTTTTTTTTTTTAGTATTGCAGGTGCTAAATAAATCCTCAGTGACTGAGCCCGGAGCCAAACACATTTATCCTTGTCACTGCTCCAATTCCTCGTGGCTGGGAGGGAGCCCTAGGCGCTGGAGACACAATAAATCTGCTCTTTGGGCCCCACCCACTTCTCCACCAAGCAGATGTGGTAGCTGGGAGCCAAGGCTTAGGGGTCCGGCGCTGAGCTGAGAGCGGGAGGCAGCTCAAGGTCCTTGAGCTGGGAGTCCCCGAGAAGGGCTAGGTTGGCCTCACAAAGCCTCCCCACCCACAGCTGAGAGAGTCAGCTTTTGGCAGTGATTCCCCCAGAAGAAAGGGACGAGGCCTGATCAGGTACAAAGGCAGCTTAGGGTAACAGTCCTGCCTGGTCTCCCTCCTGCCTCCGCCCCTTGGCCCCTGCAGGGTGAGCCCAGCAAGTCGCTTTGCTGCTCTAGGTATTCCTTTCCTCTTCCACTGAAAGGAACAAGAGCCCCTACATTTTGGATCATCTTGAGAATAAAATGAGATTATGTGGTATAGCCTGGCACAAAGCAAGCCCTCATCACGACCAAGGAACACCTCTTAAAATGATTTGAGAGTACAAAGCTGGTCTTTAATTGAGTAAGTAGTCCTCCTGTGGCTCCAAGTTCAGGGCTGGCTTAATGGTTGGATCCTTCCCCACTGCTAATCAAGCTGCGCTGTATGTAAGGCATTTAAAGCAAGTTCCAGTTCTGAAATGGGTGGGGCCTGTCTTCTCCTCTACTCTGCAGCCTAGAGGGGATTTATTGAGCAAAAGTAGACCGTGGGGCATCCTTTGTGTGCCAGAAATCTACTAGCTGCTTTGTCTTCTTTTTACAGAGAGGACACTCACCAGGGTGCAGAAGAACAAGGTTGTGTCCAAAACCACCCAACATGATAAATGGTAGAACTGGGGTCCAAAGCTGCGGAGTTACTGCATTGGAGAGAGTAAGAATCTCTTCCAAAATCGGCTCGCCTCAGTGTTGTTTTGCAGACTGTGGAATGTGCCATTCCATCTGCTTAATGGCATTTGTAGAGAAGGCTTCTTAATGCATCTTGGGAAGAAATGTGCTACATGATACAAACTCACTTCTCCCACATATTAGCCATACTAAGTGCAACGCCTTTAAATAATTCTGAGACATTCTTCTCAGGCTATTTGTGGCCCCGGGGAGGACACCCTGGTGCCTCCTCGTAGCTGTGTTCCTCTAGGTTAGGGATGGTGACACAGGCCCGGAGCTGGGTGCTGGCTGAAGGGAAATGCTTCTATCAAATCATGTGTGTGACTCAGACCCTCTCCAGTGTTCCCTAAAAACTCACCATCCAGTGGGAGGGGAGAAGGCTGGATTCCTGGGGGGCTGGACAAACATTATCTGACAGGAACATGTTTGGTGACGGATGTTCGAGAAATACTGCTAGAAGTATGGGTGCGCAACAACACAGATACATCACAGTTCCACACTTGACCTTTGCCTTCCACACGAGATGAAGGGATAGAAAAGTTTTCCAGCGTCATTTCCTATTTACAGAACCAGTTCAAGAGCTAGGGTGGAAGTGGGGAATCCAATGTCTACCCACACTACTTCCTCATATTTTGATTTATACCAGTAGTTTAGAGCTTGTTTGTATTATAATAATCTTGTAAATTCCCTTTGGTATCATTAATGAAATGAATGGATTATATATATAAGCTATCTATCCACATCTTTTAAAAATTAATGTAATACCTTGTGCAGAATTTTTGAACCTCAGAACTACTGACATGGGGCCACATAACTCTTGTGGGCCCCCCCAGCATCTTGTAGGATGTTGGGCAGCATCCCAGGCCTCTAGCCTCCAGAAGCCAGTACCACCTCACTCCCCAGAAGTGACAACCAAAAGTGTCTCCAGCAATTGCTAAATGTCCCTTGGGGGGGGGGGTAGAGCAAAATTTCCCCCTATTGGGAACCACTCATCTAACGTAAAGGAAAAATTAAAAGATGATAATGTATAATAAAGTAGCATGCATTTCAAAATATAAGTGCTCAAGCATAGCTGCATTGGAAGACAGACTGAGGCAGCCAGCTGCCTCCACCTGCTGATAATGAAGGGGTCTGGATTTAAGAGAAGATCAGAAGCTGTTCAGACAAGAACAGAAAAATGAATGGGCAAAGGTAGTGTTAGACTGTAATAACAGAGAACATTTGCTGTATATAAGAGAAAGACGGCCCTGGCTGGTTGGCTCAGTGGTAGAGTGTTGGCCCTGTGTGTGGCATCCTAGGTTCAATTCCCGGTCAGGGCACACAGGACAAGTGACCGTCTGCTTTTCCACCTGTCCCGCTATTCCTTCTCTCTCTAGCTCTCTCTTCCCCTCCTGTAGCCATGGCTCAGTTGGAGCAAGTAGGCCCCAGGTGCTGAGGATGGCTCCATGGCCTCACCTCAGGTGCTAAAATAGCTGTTGCCAAGCAGTGGAGCAATGGCCCCAGAAGGGCAGAGCATCAACTGGGAGGGGGCTTGCTTGGGGGGGGGGTCCTAGTTAGGGCACATGCAGGAATCTGTCTCTCTGCCTTCCCACTTCTCACTTAAGAAAAATAAAACAACCATATTAAAATAGAGATACATAGTACTGTATAGTAAAACAAGCTATAGACTCAAAGTCATAAATGAGCTGGGTCTTATTGGTAAGTACAGCATCAGGGTGGTTTCCTGTGTTTTGACCTGGGGTATTGCTCTAGTGATATGGTGTCTAGTACTTAAAAAGAACTGGAGGCTGTATTCTGTGAGAGGATAGAATGAAAGAGGCCAAGTGATAGGGAAGACCACTAGGGAAGGAACCACAGTAATGTTGAAAAGGAACAGGCAGCTGGAAAATAAATTTTCAGTTAGAATGTTTAATGCACCTGACCTGTGGTGGCGCAGTGGATAAAGCATTGACATGGAACCCTGGGGTCGCTGGTTCAACATCATGGACTTGCCTGATCAAGGCACATATGGGAGTTGATGCTTCTTGCTCCTCCCCCCTTCGATCTTTCTCATTTTCTCTTCTCTCTCTCTCTCTCCCACCCCCTCTAAAATGAATTTTTAAAAAATCTTTAGAATGCTTAATGCCTAGAACTGGCAACCTGCACAACATGAGTAAATTATTTGGTAATTTCCAGGCAAGATCTTTCTTTCATGTAGTCTCTCCCGATGGAGTGGTCCTCTAAATTACTTGGTTTTTCAAGTAACTTCTTAGAACTTATTTTCAGGACTATTATGTTCTAAGTATTGCTGATCTATTTTTGTAAATGTGTTTGGTCTGGGGAACATTAGAAAGTCATGTGGGACATGAGATAATTCCTCGTGTTGCAGGACATCGGACTTTCTCTCCATCTCTAAATGCCAGTGAGGGTGTCAACCAAAACCACTCTCATCGATTTCCAAAATGCCCCCACTGGGGCACCACAGATCCTGTTGACTACCCCAAGCTTACATGACCACATCCCAGATGTAGGTCACTGTCACCCAAGCGCACATGACAACACTCACTTTGGAAGGACACTTTCAGAAGTTCCCTGGAAATTTCAGCTGGTATTGGGACACAATGTAGCTGTTTTTGTTTCTACCACCTCTAACACAGCTATGCAATTCTGACTTATAAGTCACTTAATAAAACCTCCCATGAATGGCATTAACAAGGTAAATATGTAGCATTTGTTGTGAGTTCCCTGTGTGTCAGATCCTGGGTGTTAGGTTTATTATTTCATTCAAGCTTCACAATAACCCTATTAGGTAGCCACATTTTATAAAGGAGAAAACTGAGGCAGGAAGGGGCGAGTTTGAGTAACAAAGCTTCCAAAGTAACAAACTAGCGATTGGCAGAATCAGGATTTGAATCCTGGCTCTTACTCTTATACTACTTCCCCAGAACTGGCTTTTCTGTAACCAATTTAAGTAAAAGAAGTAAATGGCAGGGAAGCATAATTTTATAAAAATGTATATGCATTCATACCCAAGGTTTATCCAGACATAGTATACTTTCAGCACAGCCTCCATAACCTGTTCTGTAGTCCTATGCATTGGAGTTGGGATGGAGGAAGGACTGTTTGGAGTCTTTGCCTTTTAGGCCCTGAAAGATAACCCATTATGAAAAATATATTGAGCTAAATTTATCATTCCCAGAATAGCAAATAGGTCTTATATCAAGTGTTAGTTGATTGATTGGTCATGGCTGACTAGGATTGAAAAGAATTTTAAAGGCAAGTCAGAGGGCAGTATCATCATTAATTAGTAATGTCTGCCCTGCCTCGGGCTAGGGCATGTAGTAGCCTCCATTTTATGAGGTTATTGTCCCTGTTGTCGTAGGCAGGAAACTGTATTATTGAAAAGTTAAAAAAAAAGAAAAGAATAAAAATGAAAAAGAATTTTTGGTGAAATTTTAAATTCACCAGAAAACCCTAGTTCCTCAGAATATCCTTCTCAGAAATATTAAGGTAGAAAGGACCTTCAAGATTTTTTGGGAAAAAAAAGGGGGGGGATTATTTTGACTTATTTACTGTAAAAATGTCTTTTAAAATAGGAATGGAAACAAGAAGGAATTTCTGTTGGTGAATTCTAAGTTCACCAGAAAACTCAGTTCCTCAGAATAATCTATTCATGGACTCATAGAAACTTAAGGCTAGGAAGAACATATATACTAGTTAAGATTAGGCCTGTGGTTCTCAAATTTGACTTATTGTAGAACTTACCTAGGGAACTTCTGAAAGATCCCAATGTCTGGGCTCTGATTTCATTGGTCTGGAGATGGGCCCAAGAACTGGCATTTTCTTAAAATCCCCCTACTGAGTCTAACACCCAGCCTGGACTGAGAACTCAGACCTGGCCAAGTCCTCTTTCAGATGAGGAAATGGAAGCTGGGCTGAGACTGGTGGTTTCCCTGGACACAGTCAGCAGGGGGTAGGGCAGATTGTGCCCCATCCTTCACCTATGGTCTGGGGGTGGGTAAAACCTGGGGGTCTTTGCTGTTGCAAAGCTGGAGCCCTGGAGCCTGGATTAGTCTCACTGTCTGTGAACCAGTGGTCATTTCCCTCAAAGCCACTTCTCAAGCTGATCATGACCTGGTGCTTCAAGATGGCCTGTGTGTTGCTACCTCCAGCCTCTATCCCTAGCATTCCTAGTGAGAACACTACACTTTTCCCGCTGGGCCTCTACTGTACACCCTGTTTTCCCTACCTCTTTCCATAGGTGTTGCATGGTCTAACACTGGAAACCACAGGAAGAGATTAAACCACTGTCCTCAAAGGCACTTTTATTTTTATTTTTTTTTTAAATATTTTATTTATTGATTTTTAGAGAGAGAGATATAGAGGGAAGGGGGAGGAGCAGGAAACATCAATTCCCATATGTGCCTTGACCAGGCAAGCCCAAGGTTTTTTTTTTGGTTTTTTTTTGTATTTTTTTCTGAAGCTGGAAACGGGGAGAGACAGACTCCCGCATGCGCCCGACCGGATCCACCCGGCACGCCCACCAGGGGTGACGCTCTGCCCCTCCGGGGCGTTGCTCTGTTGCGACCAGAGCCACTCTAGCGCCTGGGGCAGAGGCCAAGGAGCCATCCCCAGCGCCCGGGCCATCTTTGCTCCAATGGAGCCTCGCTGCGGGAGGGGAAGAGAGAGACAGAGGAAGGACAGGGGGAGGGGTGGAGAAGCAGATGGGCGCTTCTCCTGTGTGCCCTGGCTGGGAATCGAACCTGGGACTTCTGCACGCCAGGCTGACGCTCTACCGTTGAGCCAACCGGCCAGGGCCAAGCCCAAGATTTTGAACCGGCAACCTCAGTGTTCCAGGTCGACGCTTTATCCCACTGCGCCACCACAGGTCAGGCCTCAAAGGAACTTTTTTTTTTTTTTTATAATTTTATTTTTTTAATGGGGTGACATCAATAAATCAGGATACATATATTCAAAGATAACAAGTCCAGGTTATCTTGTCGTTCAATTATGTTGCATACCCACCACCCAAAGTCAGATTGTCCTCTGTCACCTTCTATCTTGTTTTCTTTGTGCCCCTCCCCACCCCCTATCCCTCTCCCATTCCCCCCTCCCCCCCGTAACCACCACATTCTTATCAATGTCTCTTAGTTTCACTATTATGTCCCACCTACGTATGGAATAATACAGTTCCTGTTTTTTTCTGATTTACTTATTTCGCTTCGTATCATGTTATCAAGATCCCACCATTTTGCTGTAAATGTTCCGATGTCATCATTTCTTATGGCTGAGTAGTATTCCATAGTGTATATGTGCCACATCTTCTTTATCCAGTCATCTATTGATGGGCTTTTTGGTTGTTTCCATGTCCTGGCCACTGTGAACAATGCTGCAATAAACATGGGGCTGCATGTGTCTTTACGTATCAATGTTTCTGAGTTTTGGGCATATATACCCAGTAGAGGGATTGCTGGGTCATAAGGTAGTTCTATTTTCAGTTTTTTGAGGAACCACCATACTTTCTTCCATAATGGTTGTACTACTTTACATTCCCACCAACAGTGTATGAGGGTTCCTCAAAGGCACTTTTAAAAGGTGAAGGAAGAGAATGAGAAGTGCTCTAACCATTGTAGAATACCTCCTATAAGCCAAGCACCTTACCTATTAATCCTCTTAACAACCATGGAAGGAACTCTTATTATCCCACTTTACCAATGAGAAAAGGTAGATGGAAGAGGTTAGATTAGTGGTCCCCAACCCCTGGGCCACGGACTGATACCGGTCCGTGGGCCATTTGGTACCGGTCCGCAGAGGAAGAATAAATAACTTACATTATTTCCGTTTTATTTATATTTAAGTCTGAACGATGTTTTATTTTTAAAAAATGACCAGATTCCCTCTGTTACATTCGTCTAAGACTCACTCTTGACGCTTGTCTCGGTCACGTGGTACATTTATACGTCCCACCCTAAAGGCTGGTCCGTGAAAATATTTTCTGACATTAAACTGGTCTGTGGCCCAAAAAAGGTTGGGGACCACTGGGTTAGATGACTTGTCCAAGGTGACGCAGCCAGTGACGGCCCAGACAGTTCTCACCACAGCCCTCTGTGGCCTCCTTAAGGCTAGGAAGAACATATACCATTAATGTGGTACTTCCCAGTCCCTGAAAAGCCAGAGCATATCATCCCACAGACTGCTTATTAGTTACAAGGAGAAAATGGTAATGATGCAGTGAGTGGAGAAACCTGGCCGCACGTTGACCAGGTAATCAGCATGAACATAAGCAGATGGACCTCATCCAAAATCACTAACACCAGCTTCTGGTGGGGGCTGCCTAACCCGAACCCAGTCATGAGGAAACAAATTTGAAGATCCCAAACTGAGGAATGTTCTAAGATAACTGGTTTCCATCATAAAAGACAGAGGCTGAGGGATGGTCCCAGAGCACAGAAAACAGGAGACACGGTATCTAACTGCTGCACGTGGTGCTGGATTTGATTCTGCACCGGCGTCTGGGAAATGCTCGGATTCCCTGCTGGGCCAATCGACCAACATGGAATATGGAGTGTGGAAGAGAAAAAAGTATTGTAACAGTATTAACTGCTTGAATTTGATACCTGCACTGTGGCTATGTAAGAGAATATCCTGTTCTTAGGAAATGTACACTGAGATAGTAAGATAATGGATGTCTCAAGCTACCCTCAAGTAGTTCAGAAAAAATAAATATTGCTGTAATTTCCCCTATAGCATCCAGCAGAGAGCTCAGCGCAGAGCAGTTAGTGAATTAAAAAATCTGTTTTTATTTGATTAATTTCAGTTTCCTGACATCAAGGAAAGTACTTTTCAAAGTGTCTTTGTTGGTTCCTAACACTTCTTGGTTTCAGAGAGGGCACAATCAAGTTCTCATCCTTCAACCCACTCCCAGTCTGCCCCCATCTCCCCTAAGACAGGAGGGAGAACCCCACTGAGAATCTGCCTTACTTCATTATCTTTTCTAAGTTCCTCCAAATGTCCGGGAAATTTATTGGGGATTTTATTACTCTTACCATATTTGTAGGGTTAAGCAAACAAACAAACAAACCACAGCAGGATGTGGCTGAGTACGTCCCTGCTCTTCTGACCTGCTCCTAGGAAAACCTCAAGTCTGAGTCTTGCTCTACCAGATGGCAGGGAACGAGTAGGGCCTGCCCCTTGAACAAGAAAGTTGCCTTTAACTTGACAATACTGAGCCAGCCTTGTGATGTGTGGTCTACAGAGCGCTTTTCCTGGGCATGTGAGAGAATAAACACATGCTATATCACTGAACTATCTCCAGTGTCCTTCCCTGCTAAGCACCAGTTTCAGTAAGACAGACCTGCCCCTACACCAAGGTATGTCCAATAAAGAAGATTGTTTTTCCCAAAGGGGGGGGTGGTGGGAAGACAGAATTGAATTCTATCCATTTTTGGCAGGATGTACCTATGTTAGCCCTGGATGGTTTAAGCAGAAAAGAGATGACAGGGATACTGGGAGCTCACAGATGTGCCAGAAAGGCCAGAGCCCAGTGAAGACCATCCAGGCAGGAACAAGGCCTTCAGTGGGGACTCCTGCCACCTCTCCTTTGGGACATGGCCTCTGCTGCCCACACCGCTGACACTGAGCACTGGACACTAGGTGCCATGCCCGGGCATGCCCAAAAGCCTCCCGCCTCTGCTGCTCCCTGGTCAGGAAAGGCCTGGCTGCAAGACAGGATAGACGGCGAATCAGTGACCTCTGTCTCGAGGAGCCACCACTTACAACATAGAAAAGCCCCTAGAGTGGAAAGAAACTTCAAAAGATGCTTGGTGGCCACAAGCATCATGATCAACGTCCACTAGTACAACAGCAATGGGAACAGACAACCCAAGGAAAACCTGTATCTAGGTTTTCTTCGTGTTAATTAATCTCCTGCTTGACCTGTGGTGGCCAGTGGATAAAGCATTGACCTGGAATGCTGAGGTCACCGGTTTGAAACCCTGGGCTTGCCTGGTCAAGGCACATATGGGAGTTGATGCTTCCTGCTCCTTCCCGTGCCCCCATCTCTTCTCTCTAAAATGAATAAAGTCACCTGACTAGGTGTTGGCGCAGTGGATAGAGCATCAGACTAGGATGCGGAAGACCTGGTTCGAGACCCCGAGGTCGCCAGCTTGAGCACAGGCTCATCTGGTTTGAGCAAAGCTCACCAGCTTGAGCCCAAGGTCACTGGCTCGAGCAAGGGGTTACTCGGTCTGCTGAAGGCCCATGGTCAAGGCACATATGAGAAAGCAATCAATGAACAACTAAGGTGTTGCAACGCTCAATGAAAAACTAATGATTGATGCTTCTTATCTCTCCATTCCTGTCTGCCTGTCCCTATCTATCCCTCTCTCTGACTCTCTCTCTGTCTCTGAAAATAAATAAATTTAAAAAATAAATAAAATAAAATGAATAAAGTCTTTTTTTATTTCTATATTTTTCTGAATTTGGAAACGGGGAGGCAGTCAGACAGACTCCCGCACGCGCCCGACTGGGATCCACCCGGCATGCCCACCAGGGGGCGATGCTCTGCCCATCTGGGGCATTGCTCTGCCGCAACCAGAGCCATTCTAGCACCTGAGGCAGAGGCCACAGAGCCATCCTCAGCGCCTGGGCCAACTTTGCTTCAATGGAGCCTCGGCTGCGGGAGGGCAAGAGAGAAAGAGAGAGAGAGAGAGGAAGGAGAGGGGGAGGGGTGGAGAAGCAGATGGATGCTTCTCCTGTGTGCCCTGGCCGGGAATCAAACCCCGGACTCCCACACGCCAGGCCGACGCTCTACCGCTGAGCCAACCGGCCAGGGCCAGAATAAAGTCTTTTAAAAAATTCTTTAAAAAAAAAAGAGAAGTTAATCTCCTGTCCTAGTTTTCCAGTCACCGTCTTCTCCCCCCCCCCCCCCCAGCTATTGTTGTCCTGGTATTCTAAGCCTGACTGATACGAAAGAAAAAAGATCTGTAAAATCTGCAAATCTTAGGAACCTCTGAGGAAGCGACTGGATATAATAATAATTCCAAGCACCTCAAAACCGGTTTACAGATGACAAAATGGGGCCCAGAAATGTGGGCATTGTGAGGCAGCTTGTTGGGACTTGGGTTCACAGAATCCCCTGGGGGAATACTACATTGCCCTCTGCCTGTTCTTACCTGGATCAGAACCCGACACAGCACGTAACTTCTTCAAATTCAAAATCCAGAGATTTTCACGCAAATACGATTTTTTTTTAACAGAGACAGTCAGAGAGAGGGATAGACAGGGACAGACAGGAATGAAGAGAGATGAGAAGCATCAATCATTAGTTTTTCTTTGCAACACCTTAGTTGTTCATTGATTGCTTTCTCATATGTGCCTTGACTGCAGGCCTTCAGCAGACCGAGTGACCCCTTGCTCAAGCCAGCGACCTTGGGTCCAAGCTGGTGAGCTTTGCTCAAACCAGATGAGCCCACGCTTAAGCTGGTGACCTCGGGGTCTCGAACCTGGGTCCTCTGCATCCCAGTCCAACGCTCTATCCACTGTGCCACCGCCTGGTCAGGCCAAATACAAGCAATTTTAAATGTCAATGGTTTCAGACCAATTTTGAGGGCTACCTTAAAAAGGGAACGAGGGAACAACACCCTGAAGAGTTTGGTCCCTTTCAAGTTCTCCTGAATGTCTTGTCACCATTTCATTTAGGAAATGCAGCCACAGCTTTAAAACAATGGGGCCGCTGACCTTCCACACAAGCTTCATGGTCAAACGAAGGTAACACCAGATAGCATAATGATCCAGGGACGGAATAAAAGATTTGTTTCCTACAAAGTCAATTTAACACACATGAAATTTCAAATGTGCTCATTTTGCACAAACTGAAACTAATAGTGGAGCGAGTGGATTTTTGTTTTGTTTTTTTTTTTTTTTTTTTTGGTTGACTGTCAAGTTCAACTTGACAGATCATCTTCAAATTAACTTTACACATATAAATGTACAAAAGTTGCAAACACTCTGGCTCCCATGCGAGCTGGCCCTCAAGCCCCGGACCAGCACAGCTGCACAGGCTGACACTTCCAACTGCAGCATACCATTTGGCTGCGTAATCCTTGGCCTACTTTATACCGAGATAATTTAGCAGCCTATTAAAATGCCCACCACTCCTACTTTTCAGAGGTGTCTGTCTGGTTCTATCCCAAGGGCCATCAGGATGCTGAGCAAAGCCCATTTCTGAGGTGTGGCACACAACATCAGTCCCTACAAATCTCTTGGATACTATAAAAGCACCGACTTCTGAAGGTCACCAGCTGCCAGCATGGCCACTCTAAAATAGAGACGCCTGCATTTGGAATGGGTTTTGATTTAATGCTCAAGGGATCATTTTGTACTTTTTATCTGTGCTTATTTCTTTAAACCACAGTTATTCAAAAAGTGATGAATTCTTTTCAACAAGGTCCTAAAACCTATCTCATCCTGCCATGGAAACCTAAAGGCACATTGGTGATATGAATGACCTTATGGTAAAACGTGCTAGCTGTATTTTTAAACAATTTATCTATAGGCCTTGATGTGCATAAACATCCAGAAACACAAGAGGAAACTGCTCCCAAGACCTCTTTAGAGTAATGCAGGCATTCCTCCCTCCCGATTACTTTTTCCTTGGTATTCCCATGTCATGTGAAAACATTTAATCCAGGTCCTAACCCTCAGCTATCCCAAGAGTATGTGAATTACAGATTCTTGCACATCTAAAGTACTTTGTGCGGCTTTTTTAGGTTTTGGTTTGTTTTGTTTATCCTACACAACTTCCTTCCTTCCTTCCTACCCTTAGGTCCCCAGGGCTTTTAGAGATAGGCTAACCACTAATTGTGTCCTCCTGTCTTGGGGGGACCCCACTCCAGGCCTCTCCCTCTGCTCCTGGCCAAAGCGAGATGTGAGCAA
Source organism: Saccopteryx bilineata (assembly GCF_036850765.1). Lineage (NCBI taxonomy): Eukaryota > Metazoa > Chordata > Mammalia > Chiroptera > Emballonuridae > Saccopteryx > Saccopteryx bilineata. Next base: position 121,689,472 of record NC_089492.1, on the reverse strand, counting down.
TAATAACCATCTTAAACAACATCGCTATTCACAGCCTGGAGATTGGGAAACATCCTTGAATTCGGATGGGGAATTGAGCTGCTGCTTAAGTGGCACACAGATGCTCTGTCTGGGAGCAGTCACCATCTCCCAGACTCCCTGTCCTCTTGCACTTTCTAGCACCTGCAACCAATTATTAGATTGTCCCCATCGATGACAGTCACTCTGAGTGCTTGCTCCTGCACGTGCCACGCTCAGAGCATTCCACACAGGGCAAGTTCTTAGCAGATTTAGGCAATTCACATGTCTTCCCTCTCCAAGTGTTATTTCCAAGGGCCATTTGGACTCCATGGGTCACTGCAACCCTAGTAACTGACATTCTTTCCATTTCTTGCCTCCCCTTTGTGAGTGGAGATCTTGAAAACACCTTGACTAATTTGTCAAGTTCTGATCTAAATTCAGAGCCTTGGAACCAGAATGAGCACCCACTAGGCAAAAACTAAGCTTACCAAAAAAGATAAGACCAAGTTTGATAAATCCTAAAAGTGTGACAAGCTGCTCTGGATATAAATGACTGTGGCCAACAGACTATTCATTTGTTCACTCCTAGAGCCTCCACTTAATGTTCTTAGTGGGAACGGCTTGCTATAAACAGAAGAGCAAGCTCTTATGGACACTTCATATCAAAGCGCTTCTTTAATGGCACTTGGGATGTCAACCACTCCAGGCTGGAGGCACCCTGCTCATCTGCCCAAGTTAATTTAAGACACACAAAAGGCAAGTGCTTTTCCCAAGGCCTCTGAGTGAGAGGTGGATTTAAGATAAAGGCTTTGAAAGAGACAGACCAACTGGACATCACACAGAACCATTGTAGGGTGTTGAAGCAACGGTTGTGTAGCTGGAAAGATGTCTTGAATTCAACTTTGCTTCAACAACTTCCTAGCTCTGAGTCCTTGTTCCGGTTGCTTCCACTTTGCAATCTGTTTTCTCATCTGCGAAGTTTAGATCATAACGCCTGCTTGAATTAACATGAGAATGCTGTTAAAGTGCTTAAAGTACAGCTCTGGTACTTCAGGGGTGCTCAGTCAATGATGGCCAAACACATCTGTTGTTTCCTCATCATTATTGTTGTTTTCTATGTGCCTCCTTTAATTAATGCAGGGCCTGATGACCCCTGTTGTCTCAGCTCACAAAAAGTCAAGAAACTTTAAAAGTTCCATAAACACCTTTTTAAGATGCTCCCTTCTTCTCTGAAAGGCAGTAAACCAAGGCAGGAAAGAGCCCTCTTTTTCCAAAAGGGATTTGAATCAAAGGCCTTTTGAAACAGATGAGACTGGCAACACTTTCCTTTATGAGTAAAATTAGGGCACAATAATAAACCAGAGAGAGATCAGACTAGAGAAACCTGGGATCCAAGAGTCCCTGGTGGCTAAGTTATAGGTGGAAAGCCTTCATCTTCATTCTCATAGAAAACTCCCAGTTAAGCAAAACCTTTGGAAACATATATCCAAATTTTTATCACTTAGGCTGTAGCTTAATTCTGCACAAAATTCTCTGGTTTCTGATTTCAGGGTTTTTTTTGTTTTTTGTTTTTTTTTAAGTGGAAAAGAGCCCTTAGAAGAGTTTCACCTCCATTTCTGGAAGTGCGACTTGGTGTCTGCATTGTAATGAGGTCCCCACGAGATCCCTGAGCACCCAGAAATTTCACAGCCCCCTGGCTTGAGGCTGCTGGAAACGCTAGGTGAGGAAGGGGTGAAGGTGGGTGAGAGAGAGCACCTCAGAGACACAGAATTCTCTCGTGCTCTAAATGGAAATAGTTTACACCGACACTGTCACCAGCCCAAGCTATCTGGGGTAAATGGTTTCCTCATTTCTCCTCCTCCAGAAATCAGTGTGGAGATTCTTGGCAAGCTCTGCTCCGTGCAGGGTGGGCAGCTGAGTCCAGCGAGGGCTTTATCTCCTCTCCTAACCTTGTCCTGCCTTTGCAGCTGCAATTCTTTCTCTGTCTGCCTCACAGTTAATTATTTTAGCAGACAAGCCCTGAGCCTGAAGAAAACAGGATATATTCTTGAAAGTAATACCTGTATTGAAATTTAGTGGAAAAATTCCCTCCCCTTCGGCCCCAGCTTCTGAATAAAATCAGCTAGTGGACCAAGCTACCATTTGATTTAGTTTGCCAGTTAGCAAATCTTGCCTTCCAAGAGCTGAAGGTGCTCTTTTCATTTTATCCTGTCATTTCAGGGAACTCGGGAACAGCAAGGGTTTTTGTGGTCTGGGCCATATTCAAAAGTTCTTTGGTCTCAATGATTTGACAGCAGGGTGGGGGTGGGAGCCAGCTCCATAAATCCAAACCTCTTTAGACTCTTAAAACACGGGAATTTCATTACATAAATCTTTCCCCTCACATATTTGTTCAAGTGACCAACAAATGCAACAAAACAAAGAAAACTTTCATTTAAAAGGCTCAAGGAAGCCTTTATTGTTTTTAAAGCACCTAAGAGAGAATTTTTGTTGGCTCTCACCATAAATCCTACCTTCTTTTGAATGGTATGAACAACAACAAAAAAAAGTTGAAGGCATAAGACTGCTACATACAAGAAATGAAAAAAAGAAAGATAATTTTCAACCAATTCTCTTCTGAGATTGGTGGAATTAACCAAAACTAAAGAAATAAACAGTGCTCGCTTAGGCAGCACATATAATAACAAAGAAATAAACATAAAATTGTTGTGCCATTTTAAAAGAATGGCAGCTTAAAGTCAGGAGATAGTTTTCCTAGCACCGCCTCCAGCTGAATTTGAGAAAGGCACAGAGCAGATGCCCATCCCTCCAAAATGCACCTCATCAACAGCATTCTCCCTTTAGGGACCTTGCGAGTTTTCAGTCAGTTTTTTAGTCATAAGGAATTTATTTATAGCAGTCATTAAAATGACTGTTGGTCAGTATGTACAATTAAACACTTCTACCTTTGGACACATTTCATGACAAACATTCAGAACAAACAAGGCTTCTAAAAAATCTGCTACGTGTTTTCAGCAAACTGTATCATCAGAAGTGGTGCTTCAAATGGAAAATTTTAAGACATGCTTACATGGCAAAAGGGAATGAGGTACGCAGGCAAACAAACAGCAAGAAAACGCATTCAGCATCAACTACACACTCTTCAGAGACCTCCAAATCCTACTTGTATGGATGGTAGAATTAAGTTCAAAAAACAAGTTATTTCATACTCACCCAGAGAGTCCGTCAAACTGCTTCTCAGAGAAGGTTGCCACACTAGAAAGCTAAGCACCTCACCTGCAGCTGGTTACTTCATTTTTCTCGTTCACATTCACGTACTCACCTGCAGCTGGTTACTTCATTTTAATATATAGTAGCAGCTTGCCCCCTCCCTCCTCCTCTCCACTCAAATCTCTGGCTAAAATTATCCATGCCTAAAAGAGCAAATGCAGGGGTAAGCTTTTGTTTCTCTCTATAAGCTTTTTATATCAACTGAAATTAAAAAAAAAAAAATCCATAAACTTCCAAAGTTTGGAACCAACTGGGTTTATACTTTAAAACAGTCAGAACTTGAAAGAACGGTATATATAGATAAGTGGTCTCCAAGTTGCATCCAAAAGTTCACTTGTATGTCAGCTGCATGGAAATTGAAACATATTTCCTCTCCAGAAGTAAGGCTACATCTGGCAGGTGGGCTCCTTGGCCAGACTACAAATCATTTTAACCCACAAGCGGCTGAATTGTGGCAGAGCTGTACTAACTAAAGCTCAGGGAGCTGGAAGCCATGCAAGTCAGACGTAAAGAGAAAACCTCCCTAACAATGATTTTGAAATCAGCAGTTTGCTCTGGTTATTTCACCACTTCCAGAACCCAACTCCATCTCCAGGGTCCCTAAACAGTGACCTTGCTCTATCTAATGAGTTCTCTACTTTTCCTCTGGAGTTTGCCTGTTGTCTCCAATGAACTCATTAGGCCAAAATTGCAGAACTTCTTTTGATTTGTGTCAGGACTTTGACTGGACCAGGTGTCAGTTTGAGTTAACTGGATTTCCTTGCAATTCACACAAATGCGTAAATGACTGATGATGGTGCTTTAACCTCCCCAGAGGAATTTGCATTTTGAGTAAATGATGTTATCACCTACCTGAACTGTGTGGGTTTGTTTGGGGAGACCAGTGGAGGTAACCGAACTGGCTAATCAATACTGCTCAGAGTTGGTTTCCAGGACTGGTTCCCAATTTGTTGAAAGCTCCAGGAGTTTTCAGAACAGTGAGGCATGGGCACAATGATGTGGGCCCTGGGGGAGTAGAAGTACATCATACTTTGGAGTCTCCTTGCTGTGTTAATATCCTGCAGCAGGGGAGTGAGAGGTGTGCCGGGGTCAGGCCCATCACCACAGTAGGGAAACAGGCCCCACAGTTAAATTTGGTAGGTCCACTGTGGGGCTCAGGAATCTGTGCTTGTAGATACTCCATTTGAATCGGACTTCATACTCAGAAAGACATTAAGGGGCAAATAATGTGACTTTTTTTTTTTTTTTTTTTTTTTTTAGCGAGAGAGAGAGAGAGGGGCAGGCAGGCTGGGAGATATGAGAAGCATCAATTCTTCATTGCAGCATCTATGAGTTGCTTTCTCATATGTGCCTTGACTAGGGGGCTCCAGAAGAGTGAGTGACCCCTTGCTCAAACCAGCGATCTTGGGCACAAGCCAGTGACCATGGCGTTATGTCTATAATCCCATGCTCAAGTTGGTGACCTCGGGGTTTTGAACCTGGATCCTCAGCATCCCAGATGGACACTCTATCCACTATACCACTGCCTGCTCAGGCTGTGAATATTTTTTAAATTTAGGAAATCACACTCTAGCTACATCATCTCCTGTAGGATACTTATGTTAAATCCCACCTACACACACACGTGTAGGCAGATTGAAGGTTTCAAATCAAAGGGTCAAATGTGTGTGTGTGTGTGTGTGTGTGTGTGTATATTTTTTTTTTTTTTTTTTTACAGAGACAGAGAGTCAGAGAGAGGGATAGATAGGGACAGACAGGAATGGAGAGATGAGAAGCATCCATCATTAGCTTTTCGTTGCGCATTGTGACACCTTCATTGTTCATTGATTGCTTTCTCATATGTGCCTTGACCGTGGGCCTTCAGCAGACCGAGTAATGCCTTGCTTGAGCCAGCGACCTTGGGCTCAAGCCGGTGAGCTTGGGGTCTCGAACCTGGGTCCTTCTGCATCCCAGTCCGACGCTCTATCCACTGCGCCATCGCCTGGTCAGGCCAAATGTATATTTATCAACTTATTTTCGACATACAAACCTCAGTTAAGGCCCAAATTTCTTACTCTTCAAACATTAAGTTGGCATAAAATAGAATTCTCATGCATAAAGTCCTTAGATTTGGTTTCTTAAACAGAAACCTTGCAATTTTCTTGTGCTTATTTTATGATAGGTCTAAAATTTTTTTTCCCCCATTCCCTCCCTGCACAGTATCAAGGTACTCATTTAATGAAAAGATCAAGTTAATGTTGTGGCAGGCTGTAACTTCAGAACTTCCTCAATTACTTAAAATGTCAACCTCTATTTGATATTTCAAATATTCATAACATTAGAATATCATGTTAAATGTCAAAATATAAAAATATTAAAATTCAAATATATATAGGTCGCTGGGAGGAAGAGCGGAAAGCATCAACTTGTTATAAGTGCTTCTCTCATGTGCCTTGACCAGGCACACCAGGGTTTTGAACCAGCAACATCAGCATTCCAGGTTGACGCTTTATCCACTGCACCACCACAGGTCAAGGCAAATTCAAATATTTATCATACTTTTTTTATGAATAGAATTCTTATTCTTGAGAGTCAGGACCCTCTTTTCCAAGCTCCCATTCAGGGAAGGGCAAAACAGCTCACTAGTTTTCTCCTCACTAATCTTGAAAAAAAGCATTCACTAGGCAAAAGCTCAACTTGATGATAACAGCAAAAGGCACTGTTCTCAGAGTCTACCCTGGACTTGAAAAAAATTACATAGTATTATCCTTCTGGTTGATTACTGCACTTCCCAAACTCAAACCTTTATTTTTTTATTTTATTTTTTTTGAGATATTAACTTTTTTATTTATTTATTTTAGAGAGAGAGACACACACACACACACACACACACACACACACACAAGGTGGGGAGGAGCAGGAAGCATCAACTCCCATATGTACCTTGACTGGGCAAGCCCGGGGCTTCGAATCAGAGACCTCATTGTCCAGGTTGATGCTTTACCCACTGCGCCACCACAGGTCAGGCCTAAACTCAAACCTTTAAATTGGTCAATGCAAACACAGTTAAAATACTAACTCCTCAGTTTCAAGAAAAATCATCTGCAGTCCTTTCCAGTCATTTTTCCTCCAGTGAGTGGGAGAAACTGAGTGTAGAAATAAGACAGGACAAGAATTGTTCTGCCAAAGTGGAAATCGTTTGGATTCCCCTTACCCACTTAGATTATTTTCCATCTGCACACAACACAAATTAGGATACTTACCATAGATACAATCGGGTTTTGCCAGGTCTTCCTTCTCTTACCTCTGATGTAGCATTTTCAATTTTTAATATACCACAGAATTTGAGCTAAAGGAAAAAAATGAACCTACAAAAAGCCCAGGTACTGTGAACAGTTGGCCAATTAGTCTTAAGGTTAGACACTATGTTAAATGCTGAACTACAATCCTTGAGTGTCTGGTTCACTCCAGTTGGATATTTTCTTTGATGGTTCTAAAATTAGTACTTAATAAATGTGCTCAACTATACAGTGGGTGATGAAAAACTTAAGACTTTCATTCCATCCACAAGGATCCTTTATGCCAGTGCCCAGTATTTTCTTCCTCTGTAACATATATACAGAGAGCTGTCACACTACACTTCCCACCACTAAGGGAGACTGGATAAGAAACCAAGAGGCAACCTTCAGGAGGTTCTGAGGGACTCTGGCCATGAAGAAACAAGGAGGTTCAAGCATATAAGTTTTCCTTCAGGAAAAACAAAAACTCTTGAGTCTACTCCCCAGCCCCATCTGCAAAGGCAAATATAAACGCAAGAAAGCGTCAGTGTAATAAATTTTCATCCTTCTTTGTTTTATTAAAAATAATATGCCCGCAAGTCTGAAGACAAGCCTCGAGAAGACGTATATTCCATACAGGCCTGACTACTATTCCTGCTACTGTGGAAATCACAGTGCCTCCTGGGAAACAGAAGTCTCTGACAGAGGAAAACCTCTAATACAGCTATAGCTGTAATTTGCTCTTTCTAAAAAAAAAAAAAAAATTTTTTTTTCTTAAGTGAGAAGTGGGGAGGCACTCTCCCACATGGGCCCAGACTGGGATCTACCTGGCAAGGCCCCTATGGGGCAATGCTCTGCCCAACTGGGGCTGTTGCTCAGCAACAGAGCTATTTTAGCGCCTGAGGTGAGGCCATGGAGCCATCCTCAGGGCCCAGGACCAATTTGCTCCACCACATGCTGGGCCAATGCTCTACCACTGAGCCAACTGGCCAGGGCCTGTAATTTGCTCTTATTCCTTGTTTTTGTTTTTTGTTTTTTCTTTATGTACTTGAAATCATACCAGAAATAAAGAGTTTTTTTGGTCAAATAATAGAACACTAAACTGAACTTGGCCTATCAACCAGTAGAGAAAAACAAAGACAAAATTAAATTTTACTTTGAAAAACCTGATTTTATTTTCTGAATTAAAAAGTGTATTTATGTTAAGTTCAGAATTTTTAACATTCCACTGATCTCTGAAAATACTTTCTGATATTGTTAACAGTGCTCAGAACTGTGTAAAAGTTAACATCCAATACCACTTTTTAAAGAAAAAGGTTTAAATGTAGAACCTATTTCTAAGAAACTCTTCTCAAAGGTCAAGGTATTGGCAATACTAATTTTAAAATAACTAATTATTTTTGGAAATTTAAATGACAATGGTTTAAGAATGAGAAATCAGATCTCTCTTAAAAAAATTTTTAATTTGAGAAACTCATACCAGACAACTCCAATTAAACACAATACTTCCCAACCCCCCAAAAATTACTGAATGCATTATTTCACCTTGGAATAGGAAAAATTATAAAATGGAATTTTAAAATTATACTATATATATTAAGATACCAAAGGACAGATAATAAACGCTCTTCCACAGTTTTATTTAAGAGCCTATCCCGTTCTTTGTTTTCTACCCCACCCCCCCACATTATAAAATCATGACCAAAGGCCAAGAGTCAATCCATTTACCCAAAATGAATAGCTAGTAGGTACTTGTCCTACATTTGTGTCCTCTAGAAAGTCCAGTCTTCAAAAGGCTGACAGATTTAGGAACATTTTAGATCCAAAGTACGCTGACACCCATGTCCCTGAAAGCTAGCAGATGTTATTCACAGGCTATTCACATGTAGCATGTCCAGCATGCAGGCAACCGTGTTTGTTCAAATTGAGGTAAAACAGAATATATACTTAATATTTAACAGAAGCTGCATAATGAAAACCAACCTCCTTTTGCTGCTTATTTCATATAAATTGATTTTTAAGTTTTCTAACAAAAGAGACTCTAAAGCCAATAATCTTTCCAATTTCAGTCCCCCCCTAAAATAAGCTTCTCCTTTCAAAGCAAAGCTTTCTTCTTTCATTATTAGTAAAGAATTTTTTGAAATAAAAAAAAACAAAAACAAAACAAAAGCTTTGTTTCCAGAATCTTCATTTTGTACTTAGTGTGATACAATTTATTATTTTATTTTTCAAATTTAGAAAGAATTCAGGCCTGAGTACTATTTGATATTTTTTCAAATAACAAGTAATCCTGACAGGATTCATAAATATGATTTTCTGAAATAGGCAGGAAAGTCTGCTAACATTTACAAATTACCAACAATTCTTGTTTCAAGCATAAGATGGCTGAGATTTAGTCATTATGATTAATTTTTCAATACCAATATGAATTTAAATCTTTATAATTTTTTGCCAACATTTTAACAAATCAAATTTTACTCCAGGTTTCAAATAAAAACAAACAAAAAACTAATGAAAATTAATCAACTGGCAACAAGTCCCATATTTTAATGTTATTTTTAATCCAACAATTATAACCTACTGCCAGTAATTATTAGTATGTATCTACTTGTTTTTTTATTAAATAAGCACTGGTCAGTTAGTTATCTAAAAAAATACTTTGCAAGGATGGTGCTTGGCTCTGGGCTACCTTAGTGCTTCTGGTATAAACAGAAGCACTAGAGTATACCAGCTCTTAAGCACCTTTAAAATCTGTAGTTTGAATGTCCAACAGCATTTCTTAAATGTTACTTTTCCATTGAGATTTTAGGGAGTCTAGTCCTAGATAACATGGTTGATTTTTAGAAAACCAAATCTTAAGCCACATGGTAATGAGATACTATACTTGTTTTTTTTTACATCATATGGAAACAGTTCCAGGCAGATCAAAAAAAGAAAAAAATATGCCAAATCAAAGTACTGTAAATAAAGTTAATCTTTTGTACCCCAGAGCAGAAAAGCTCAAAAAAAAAAAAAAAAAAAATCTAAACCAAAAAACCACCTCCCCTCACCCTTATACAAAAACCACCCAAAACACTGTTGTTCTGAGCCTAATATTTCCCTAAACTGTTAATACCAGAGCTTTAAGGTACTAAAATCTGTACCAGTAACTGGAAAGCGTCACACAACAGAGGAAATGCCATAAAGCGTTCAGCAGCTGCCCACCCATCCCTTACCACCCCCACCCCAATAACATGTAAAAGCTCCTATTAAAGTTGTTTCTTATGCTAATAAAGGCATACCACCTAGTGTGCTAACACTAGCAGCATTACAGCAGTAAAGTGAAAATAGGAAGCCTATAGGAAGAAACAAAGCAGCAGACAGGACCCTTTGCCCTCTCCTGGTGTTTGTAAGGAAGTGGTTGAATTAAACAGTCAGATTTACCCACATTAACAAAAATTTAACAAAGCTTCCCTAAGACACCAAAATAAAACCTGACCTTTCCAGTCAAAGGGCAAAGAGAGTCCTCTTCCATGTCCTGGAGTTTAATGAGTTCAAACATTGGCAATAAAGGAAAAAAAAGAAAGCGTTAGGGGTGTGATGGGAACAAGCTTGGTAGCTTATCGAACAGTCACACCAAGCTTCTCCAGCACACGGACACCCTTTTCTTGGTATTCCTGTCGGGTCATCCAGAAGTTGTCTTTGTCTTTCATGATATCCGCTAGAACTGCACCACCCAGGAATACCATGTGCTTTCTGCGGGGTGGATCTTCGATGCGGATCTTAAATTTCTAAAGAAGAAAGGGATGATAAAAATGTCACATGTGCTTAGGGCATTCTGCTTCATAAAATGACTTTTTCATTTATTATTGAATTCTCACAAAAATCTTGTGATATAAGTAGGACAGCAGGATAGCTAGTGTGCTTAGAACAGTCCTAATTTATTTCTGCTACCCCATCATTATTAACAGCACCTATCAAAAGTGCCCTGATTTGAATGATAAAACCTATGATTACCCTACTGCCAGAATTCTGATTATGGCGGCTTTTCCCATCACCTGGTGGATGAACACACAGTCATCACTTAGCTAGCTGTCAAATGAAAAGTCAGGATAAGAGGACTTCTATAGTTTCTTCAAGGTCTAGCTGCTATGACTGTAGTCCCATGTACCAGAGAAAAACTGAAGTTCTTTCTTATAAGCAAAGGTCACTTTCTACTGTCTCAAATTCAAATAAAATATTTTTTAAAATAAAAAAACCCGAAATATGGTCAAAATAAATCATGGGGATATTTGAGAAAATAAACACTGTAACCAAAATGAAAGACAAGTGGGAAGTTTTCTACTCTATGGCCAGGATTAACTGTCTAACAAGGACACACTTCAATCTGTATAGTCAGTTAACACCTAAAGGAGAAACCTTAAAAAAATGTAGCAGTTTTATTAACAGTGTGACAAATCCTGCAAAAGGACTCAATAATTATGGCATTCTGAGCTATCTTTATGTCACATAAATAAACTGTAGGATCTAATAATATACTGCTCACAAAAATTAGGGGATATTTTATAGCTTCATATTCATTTTGAAATATCCCCTAAATTTTGTGAGCAGTATATATGACATAGAAAAATACCAGTTACCAATCCTGAGGCTAACCTACTGTTTTAATTATGCCAATTACTGTTTTATTCTTCTTAGGCAGGGGTCAGCAAACTTCTGACAAATACTAAACACTAGAAGCTTTGCAGGTCTCTCTGGCAGCTATAGACAATAAGTGACGATAGGTAACATATAAAAGAATGGTCCTGGTTGTGTTCCAAAAGAATTGTGTTCATTTACAAGACAGCTGGTTTTGGCCCAGGGCTGTGGTTTGGCCAACCCCCCTCTAAGGGAAGCTTGGGCTACCCTGAAGACACAGTTGCCCTTGAAGCTTTCTCAGCTGACTGCTGCTTCTCTCACTGCACCTCCCTAATCCTGGAAACCTGGTAACAGCAATTCTCATTCTTCCCTGCTGCTTCTTTCTCCCTCCCCCTACCTATCCGCAGCCCCTCCAAAACCTGTTCTGTCAGGCTATTCCATCCATCACTCCCGCCTAAGTCTTCTACAGATCCCCAGGGGACTTCTTCTCACTCTTGTGCTTACTGCATGAGTGTATGCGCCATCCCCATCACTTCCTGACGTTATCCTTGGTGACTTTGTCCTCACCCTCCCACACTCACTTGGCAAACTGCAACTCAGGTGACCAACCCTCTACTTGCACCAGCAGCAACTGAACACTACAGGAGAGGAGCTCAGCATCTTACTTCAAATGTATTCCTTACTGCAACTGAGCCCAGCAATCCTGTTACATTTCTCCCCTCTCTTCCACTCTCTAAGACACTTCATTTCCCTCCTCCTCCTCTATTTTATAAACCTCTGCCACCTCTTCCTTTTTCTCAGAGCCTCCGAACCTGTCTTTCTACATTCACCTTTCTTTCCCCTCAACAGCCTATTCATACCAGACTTAACAATCCTTTAAAAACACATGATATCTCTGCTCAAAGTCCAAGACTTTCTATCTCACTAGGAATAAGGCCAAACTGTGCTGTGGCTGAACAGAACCTGCGTCCGGACTGCCTTTCTGAGCTCACTTCCCAGCCCTCTCCATTGCTCACTCGCCGCTAGCCGCAGCTGCCCTCTCCCACCAGCTTGGGGGTTTGCCACTTGCTGGTCCTGCCTAGAAGGGTCTTTGCCTGGAAAGTCAGTCATGTGGCTCACTTCCTCACTCCATGCAGGTCTCTACTCAAAAGTTTTCTCATCAGAAAAGCCTTCCCTGATCACCCTGCATGAAGAACACCCAATCCCACCAGTTCCTACCACTGTCTAAATCCCAACCATACTTTACTGTCTTCACAGCATTATTACCACTGACGTATTATTGTCCTTCACAAACTGAAAGCAGGGATCTGGGCTTTGTTCACCACTGCCTTGTTTATCCCACCATCTCGACCAGTGTTTGACTCCCAGGAGTTCAACAAACGTGCTGAATAAATAAATAATCACCTGAAACTGACTTTAAATTATATGTATAACTCAAAATCAGACAAGTAAAGTACTTAGACAATATGGCTCCTTTTCAGTCTTTTGTTTAATGTTATGTGTCCATACTCAATTTAATTTCAACATTTTGACACATAGAGAAATGTAATAATTAGTGTCTCCGATATGTACAGTCCTCTGTAATGTGTAATTCCATTACCTAATAGAGTTGATCAAAGTCAGTGAGACAAACCTTGCAGATTGATTCAGATTTAAATGACTGTTGGTTGAGAGCACAATATATAGAGCACTTCACATTGTCCAATTTATAGAAAAAAAAGTCAACCATTAACTATTACATCTAGTTTAAATTTTTCTTTCTACTCTATACTTCAATAACTACAATTAAAGTTTGTTGCAGGAGCTATGACAGTTGATGGAGATGCAAAAGAACTGGAAACATCATGTTTTATAATCTGATTGGGGAGCTAAACATATGCAAGAAATAGCCAGAAAATAACCTAAAATCAGCAATATGAGACAGTCCAAGTGTTGCACTGAAGGCTGGTTACCTAGCCAAAAAGTAAAAAAAAAACACCAAAAACCCCAAAAACAACAAAACCCATCAAAAGGGGTGTTTACCTCTCCACAGAACAGCAGTTCTTCCTACGTATTTAGAGATACCTCGATTCAGGCTGTACATTACAGATAACACAGAATATTTGGTCCTGGACATAGTTATCCCCACTCACTGAATACACAGGTGACCATACACTATGACCATTCTGGGACAGAGCTTATGACCTTGCACCATTTAGTTCTACCTCTTCAAGGCTGTACGTGACCACATTGGAAATTTGTTTAGAAAGACTTCTTACGCCCTCTGGTGGCTGTCAAAATTCACAAGCTACTTCCCAGGGTTTAAAAGGTGTATGTATATTAACAGTTGGATTATTGATTGATACTTACAGAAAGTTTTTCCACATCTCCCTTTAAAACTCGTTCTAAGTAAAGCTGCTTTAGTTCTCGTTCCAACCGTGATGGCAGCCCAGGGTACATAGTAGACCCTCCAGAAAGCACAATATGCTTATAGAATTCAGATCTAGAAGGACACAATAGGTATTCATTTGGGGTGTCAAATTACGAACAGTATCTCAGAGTTCCTGTTATTTATATCAGCCACGGGGGGGGGGGGGTTGCGAGGAGAATTAAATAAAATTCAACATGGCCCTGGCCTGGTAGCTCAGTAGGTTAGTGTGTCATGTCCATATTCCAAGCTTGCTGGTTTGTTGTTCCCTGGTCAGAGCACATACAAGATCAACCAATAGATACATAAATAAGCGGAATAACAAACTGATGTTTCTCCTCTCTCCCCCTTCCTCTCTCTCTCTAAAATAAATAAACCAAAAATGTTTAAAAATAGAATGCCTAATCTTCAATCACCACCAACAGAAATGTACTTTTAAACACAATTTTGTTATTAATGATCATTAAAAGGAAAAAAGCACCTATCTATTCCTATTATGAGAATTTACCATAATTATGAAGTCTAGATTAAACTTTTTATCATCTTTCATTAGATTTATAGATTTATATCATGAGCCAATTGCTATTTTTGTTAATTTCCATTATTATCCTACTTGCTAGCCATCCCACAGATATTAGATGGGTATTTAATTCAGGGTTAAACAAACAAGTAAGCAAACATTTGCTTTACAAAATGCTTTTGCGTGAATTCCTCAATAACCTGGGAGTAGAGAAGGGCTTTCTAACTATGACTCAAACTCTAGATGTGCCCAGTGCTACAAAAATATAAGTGCACATAAGGTTATTAATTGCAGCATTATGTGTCAACACAGATACTGGAGTCTACCTTACCAACTAAGAGTCACTAAATAAACCAGAGGCCTCAAACTCGCGGCCCGCGGGCTGCATGCGGCCCGCCAAACAATTTTGTGCGGCCCGCAGACTAATCCACGAAGTTCAAAATATTTTGGATAAAATTAAGTAAGCCCGTGGATTAGTCTGCGGGCCGCACAAAATTGTTCGGCGGGCCGCGAGTTTGAGACCCCTGAAAACTATGGAACACTGAAAAACGTGCAACTTGAAAAAAGAATGAGAACAAACTCTAGAAAATGGTATGATTGTTTAGAATATATTAAGAAAAAAAAAAGTGTACGAGTATTTATACTTCCTTCTGAGTAAAAGAAAGTATAAACTATAGAAAGGATAAACCTGAAACTAATGAGACCATTTACCTATAAGAGCGAAAAGACTAGGGTAAAAGACAGGGAGTGGAAAAAGAAGTACTTCCACATATAATTATATACTTTTGACTAGACTGTTAATGTTCTACCTAGTCAAAAAACAAAATTAAAAGTGAGCTAAGAGCCTGACCAGGCAGTGGCGCAGTGGATAGAGCATCGGACTGGGATGCAGAGGACCCAGGTTCGAGACCCCGAGGTCACCAGCTTGAGCGCGGGCTCATCTGGTTTGAGCAAAGCTCACCAGCTTGAACCCAAGGTCGCTGGCTTGAGCAAGGGGTTATTCGGTCTGCTGAAGGCCCACGGTCAAGGCATATATGAGAAAGCAATCAATGAACAACTAAGGTGTTGTAACACACAATGAAAAACTAGTAATTGATGCTTCTCATCTCTCTTCGTTCCTGTCTGTCTGTCCCTGTCTATCCCTCTCTCTGACTCACTCTGTCTCTGTAAAAAATAAATTAATTAAAAAAAAGTGAGCTAAGAATATCTTGTGCCTCCAACAGGATGTGCTCAAAAAAGATGGAGGCATAGCAAAGGACACTAGAGCCTGCTTGAAGGGCCTCCCTTTGGCCAAATCAGGAAAAACTCGAGCAGCAAAATAAATAAAGACAGTAATAAATTATAATCTACTGGGGAAAAATCATGAATCCATTCCGACAACAAACAAAAAGAGACCGGGAAAAGCACTTGCTATTGCTGAAATGCTGACAAATAAATATAGAAGGAATGATAGAACTAGGAAATCCTCTTCTTGCAACAACGACAATAAAAAAACGGATTTAGGCAAGAACCATCAATACGTGCTAAAAGGGGCGGGGGAGGGTAGTTTGGTGAGAAACAGGAGATTTACAAAATCTCAAAGTATTTTCCCACAGATTACTATAAATTAGGAGAGGAAAAACAGGACAACTATACAGTGGAGCAAAGAGGAAACTTCTTTAAGAGCTCAACACTAACATCCCTAATAAGTAACAGACTGACATCAGCCCTAGACGTGATACCCTGAGGACACATCACGGGTGCAGTACTTTTGCCCAAAATGCATAACCTGAATCTAATCATGAGAAGTCATTCAAACCCAAACTGAGAAAACTTCTCTAAAACAATGGGCCTGTCTTTGCAAAGATTCAATGTTATGAAAGATTGAAGACTGGTAATAGAGAAAAGATTAAGAGATGTGCCGAAAAAAAGAGACATGCCAACTAAATACAATGTGTGATCCTAGATTTAAGGACATGGACAAAACTGAAATATGGATGATAAAAGTATCTATCTGTAATCAATCTCCGGCACTTGATAACTATATTGCAGCTATATATGGGAATATTTTCATTTTTAGAAAATACAAAGTGACCATTAAGGAGTTATCTTACTCTCAAATTAGCTAAAGGAAAAAAAATATAGGGGATAACAAAGCAAATGTAGAAAATTAGTAAAATGAGAAACTGGATAAAGACTGTGCAATACAAGTTCTCTTTATTGTATTATTCTAGCAACTTTTCAGTTTTAAATTATTTCAAAATAAAAAGTTTAAAATGGCTTGAGATACAATGATATAATGGTAAATAGTGAGTGTCGCCTTCTGAAAAAATTATTTTGCCTTATCTATTCAAAAACATGAGTGAGATAACAGGCAATTCAGTCATTCCAACTATTTATATTCCATCTATTTCTGATAAATAACTTTGAAACCAGCATTTCTAACATACCTGGTATCAATATCAGCTGCCTGGATTGTGTTAAAAAGTAATTCAGCAACACCCACTCCCTCAACATTGATCAAGTGAGGCTGGAATAAAGCTTCTGGTGCTTCAAATCTCTCTCCCCCAACTTTGATAATGCGGCCATCTGGGAGCTAGAAACCAAGATTAATCAGTTATTAGTCACCAAGATTAAAAAATTTTCCAGTATTCACTAGAACACCAATACTTTTAAGCACATCTGTTCTATAACCAAAATCATTATCCACATATTTCTTCTAAAAAATATTTTTGGAAAAAAAGAAAAAAAAAGGTCAAATAAAATGCATTTAGATGATTGTTTTTATTATCATACTCTGTTCTGCTTTTAAAATGGTATGTCTTGCCCAAGGTGTCGGGAATTTACTGAAGAAATCACCAAAGCCCGAATGCCAGAAGCTGCATGATGTGCAGCAAAGCACACACAGGCAGCATCAATCAACCACTGCGTCTGGATTATACCTGGTGTCAACGCTGCGTCTCTTATTTTTTTCAACACATTTGTAATTTTATAAATATTTTTGCCATGTAGCACAAACATTCAATTTAATAATTTTTTTCCACCAAATAACTATTCTGTGAAACTTTATTTTGCTATCAAAACTTTATATCATGTGTGAAACTTGTCAAATTATTTAATCTGAAAAATATTTTATGATCAAAATGTTTAACACTTGATATAGACTATTATTATTATTTTTTATTGACAGACAGAGACAGAGGGAGGGTCAGATAGGAAGGGAGAGAGATGAGAAGCATCAATTCTTCATTGAGGCACCTTAGTTGTTCATTGATTGCTTTCTCATTTGTGCCTTGATGGGGGGGGCACTACAGCAGAGTAAGTGACCCCTTGCTCAAGCCAGCAACCATGGGGTCATGTCTGTGATCCCACACTCAGGCCCGTAACTCAGCACTAAAGCCGGTGAACTCACACTCAAGCCAGATGAGCCCACGCTCAAGCCAGTGACCTTGGGGTTTCGAACCTGGGTCCTCTATGTCCTAGGCTGATGCTCTATCTAGTGCACCACCCCACCACCTGGTCGGGCTAGACTATTTTTTATCAGGTAATTCTGTTGTATCCTACTTACTAGGTCCTATTAAATTTTTAATGATAATAGGTAGTGTAAATACAATTTTTTAAAAAATTATTTTTATTTATTCATTTTAGAGGAGAGAGAGAGAGAAGGGGGGAGGAGCAGGAAGCATCAACTCCCACATGTGCCTTGACCAGGCAAGCCCAGGGTTTTGAACAGGCGACCTCAGCGTTCCAGGTCGACGCTTGATTCACTGTGCCACCACAGGTCAGGGGTAGATATAATTTTAATTTAAGCAAAGAAGATTTCAAGAACAGGTCAGATACTGTTACACGGACCTGTATAGAACTCTCAGGTCACATCTTGTTTATATTTAATTAAGTGAGAAATATTAAAGAAAACTCCCTCTTAAACCACACCATAATTCATTGGACTGACTTAAATAACAAGGATGCTTGCATATGCTGGCATTTGACACATTTCTTCATGAGATAACAGAATTGGTTTTACATTAACATTTCTAAGTGTGTTTATTTATAATTATAATTAGGTTCCAAAATTGACCTTCCAATATGACAAACTCACACAAAGCAAGTTCTTTAAAACATTTACTCCATGTTTGCTGTAATTGTTTATAGATATGTGCAAAGCAATAGCATTTTTCAAAAACTTCAGAATTTTCTTTATAAATTGTATCAAATTTCTTAACAACAAAAAGATACTGATCCAAACATTTACCCTTAAAAAAACAAAACCATCAAGTGACTTTGAAAACCACATGAAATCACCTTACCTAGAAAAACTGCACAAGGCAGACTGTTTTTAGAAAAATTTCTGTACCTCACATTTCTAGCCTCTCTGATGGTGTGACTTCTCTGGACACTCTGTCTTCAGGCCACACTGGGGCCACTAACCCTAGTAACTACCCTAGGAACTGTTAAGACTGTACAGCAGGGGTCCCCAAGCTACGGCTGGGCCGCATGCGGCCCCCTGAGGCCATTTATCCGGCCCCCGCCGCACTTCCGGAAGGGGCATCTCTTTCTTTGGTGGTCAGTGAGAGGAGCATAGTTCCCATTGAAATACTGGTCAGTTTGTTGATTTAAATTTACTTGTTCCTTACTTTAAATACTGTATTTGTTCCTGTTTTGTTTTTTTACTTTAAAATAAGATATGTGCAGTGTGCATAGGGATTTGTTCCTAGTTTTTTTTTATAGTCCGGCCCTCCAATGGTCTGAGGGACAGTGAACTGGCCCCCTGTGTAAAAAGTTTGGGGACCCCTGCTGTACGGTTTCCATTTCTCTATATCAAATCTCACCCTATCCTTTATTTGTTCACCAATATCCCTCTTCACTTATCAGTTTACAGTTTCTAGAAAGGAGGAAATTAATAAATCATGTCTTACAGTTTTATTTCCCTCATTCTTTCCTCATGTCATTTTCTTCCAGACAAGCCAGGTAGATGAAAAATTATAAATCTAGAGGAAATGTCAAGAAAGCTTCAGGAAAGAAATCCCCAGGGCAAATCTGGAGACCATTAAGTTGCAAAGTATTGGATTATTGACTATTTGGATCGATATCTTTTAAAACTAAAACAATATAACTTACACAAATTTATAATTATTTTTTAAATGACCGTTTTGTACATATTTGTGATACACAACTTATATGAATTAAATGGTTTAAGAATAATTGCTTTTATCACCTATTACTCAATTTCATTTTAGTAATAACTAGATCAAAGATGAGATCTGGAAGTTCTTGATACCCAAATGAACAATAAACTTAAGATAACAATACATTAAAATTTTAGCACCCTGTGGCGGCCTGACTTGTAGAAGTCCCAGGTTTGATTTCTGGTCAAGGCACACAGGAGAAGTGACCATCTGCTTCTCCACCCCTCTTGCTTCTATCTCTCTCTCTCTCTCTTTCTCTCTCTTCCCCTCCCACAGCCATGGCTCAAATAGTTTGAGCAGTTGGCTCTGGGTATTGAGGATGGCTCCACGGCTCACCTCATGCCATGCAACAGAGCAGTGGCTCAGATGGGGAGAGCATCGCCCTATAGGGGGGTTTGCTGGATGGATCCTGGTCTGAGACATGCGG
Organism: Saccopteryx bilineata; assembly: GCF_036850765.1. NCBI lineage: Eukaryota > Metazoa > Chordata > Mammalia > Chiroptera > Emballonuridae > Saccopteryx > Saccopteryx bilineata. The sequence continues at coordinate 121,669,809 of NC_089492.1, read as the reverse complement.
AAGTCTGTCTCTCTGCCTCCCCGCCTCACTTAAAGAAAAAAAAATAAAAAAAGAAAATACTAAGTCAGGAAAAGACTGCCATCTATTGAGTAACTAAAGCAATACAAAGTCATCCCTTGCCATATCACGGTTCACTTTTCGTGGTCTCACTGTACTGTGGATTTTTAAATTGTATATATCTAATTTTGTATTGTGGATTTTTTGCTATATCGTGGGATTTTGCAGTATATAAGTATTTTTATATATTTATTATTTTAATTATTTTTGTGGTAAAATAAGCAAAATAACTGTGGGAAAGGTTTATAAGAGTGTGGGGAGGATTTATAAAGCCTTAAAATATTTATAAATAATAAAATAAATATAAGGTTGCTACTTTGTGGATTTTCGCTTATTGGGGGGGGTGTTCTGGAACCTAACCCCCACGATAGATGAGGGACCACTGTACCACTCTAGTATGACTACTTCCCAAAGTATGTTTCTTCGAACAGTCCTAATTCCATGAAATACTGAATATTGTCTTCTAGTCTAACAAGGCTGGTAAACTATATTCTCACAGTCATGCACATTAATAGATCAAAGGCTCTGAGAAGCCCTGCAATACAGCAATACCAACTCTCTCCCAAACATCTGACAATGTAACTCCCACTTTAATTTTTGTAAAAAACCTATTAATATATCAGGGGCATAACATTCTGTAAAACACATGTTGAAAATGCTATTCCAGAGAATAGAGTCTCAAAATAAAATCTCATAATTATAGCCTGAGGTAGAAAAGAGTTTATGTTTCTTGCTTTATTTCACATTGTATGGTGTCCTAGAATAAGGGATTAAATCATAGAATCTTTAGGTAGAAAGACAGTAAAGATCACACATATACATATCACAACCACCCCAAACAAAAATAATGGTTTCCAAGAAAACCTCCTTAAGAACACAGCAATAATCATGGCTGTTCATTTTAAAACCACATAAATATTATACACTGAAAATACTTACTGTGTAAGATTCAACTAATACTGTGGTTTCTAAGGCCAGTTTTTGCTCTTGCTCAATATTATACCCCACATAACACAATTTTTCTTTAATCATGCGGACTGTTTCAAAATCTGCAGAATGGTTGAAGGCATATCCTCGCAACAGAAGCAGCTGATAAAAAAAAAAGTGTACTGTTTGAGTACTAATGTTTAGATAGTTTTGATAAACAATAAGAAATCTATTAGTAAACAAATATTATTTTAGTACTGAATTCCTACTATCTGCAATTTGTTCAATCAATGCCATATTCATGATATCCCTAGGTCTTTGAAAGTTTTATCCTTAGCTTCCAGTATAATGTGTAAGACCTATTAGATGGGCAATAGCATGTTAAACTTGTAAGAGAATTCAACCTGCTGATCAGACAAAAACAAAATAAAACAAAAAACACAAAACATAACATGCACATAAACACAACAACCTTTCAAATAAAAACTATAAAAAAATAAATACTTCATCTTTATGTAAGAAAAACACCCTTGGAAATTCTTTTGGTGGTTACCCTACAACAGAACTTCGGACTAGAATGAGTATATTATAACTCTTATTACTTAAACTTATTATTATTCTATATTGAGACTAAAGGAACCCAATGTCAAGTTAAACACCTAATGCAACACAATTTGTTGCACAAATATCATTGCACAACAGTTTCTCAACAGTAGCACCAATGACATTTGGGACAGTGTAATTCTTTGTTGTAGGGACTGTTCGTTGTAGGATGCCATAGGATGTTTAACAGCATTCCTTCAGTAGTATCATCCGAAAAAGGTCTCCACACATTGCTGCCTGTAGGGCAGTGTCATCTTGTGTTAAGAGCCACTGATCCAGAACATAGACTAACTACAGAATTCTGGTACAACAGATAATACTCTAAACTTTTTCTTTAACATTAAAAAAAAAAATAGTGGCCTCATATACTTTCTCCAGCAATATGTATGAAAGACAATTTTAACTAATTACAGTCAGAAGTAAACTTTAGAATAGTAAATAAACACTGAAAATTGGATATATTCCATGAAAACTTCTAAACATAAGGGCAGGCATATCTGGGCCCTGTTTTTAATCAAATATCATTAATTTGCTATCAGTGTATTTTGTGGGGAAAGATAAGATCAACACAAGCAAGATTATCGCTTTAGTCACCAGCTTGGACCCAGGGTCGCTGGCTCCAGCAAGGGGTTACTCAGTCTGCTGAAGGCCCACGGTCAAGGCACATATGAGAAAGCAATCAATGAACAACTAAGGTGTCGCAACAAAAAACTAATGATTGATGCTTCTCATCTCTCCATTCCTGTCTGTCTGTCCCTGTCTATCCCTCACTCTGACTCTTTCTGTCTCTGTAAAAAAAAAAAAAAAAAAAAGATTATTGCTTTAATGTATATCTCTTCCAAGAAGGGTTTTATGGCAGAAAAGACTGCCTAAGTTGTTCAAGGCAGTTTTAGGGTCTCTTCCATCTTTGAAATACCTCTCTACCCCTTCTTTAGGACTACCAATATAATTATGTAATGAAATGACATCGTCTCATTAGTATACCAGAGATCACATGTATACATCTCATATGAATTTTTTTATATGAATAACAGGGTAATTGGGTCATTTCTCTAATGATGCAGAAGATTCACTAGAATCCTAAGATGATAGTCAACTTTGTATTAAGCCAGTAAATACAAACTACAAAATCTTTCTATGACATTTCCTTTCCTTACCTTGATAAGATACCTGGTAATATCTCTCCCAGCAATATCCAGTCTTCTGGTAAGGTGAGGGAGAGAAAAGCCTTCATAAACTGGGCAAATGTGAGTTACACCATCTCCAGAGTCCACCACTACTCCAGTCAATAAACCTGTGTGAGAACCATGAGGTTTTAGATAAACCCAAATCAGAAAAACCAAAGCCAGCAAATTTTCAAGTATTAGTAGAGAAGCTATCTAGAAACTTCACCGTCATACTGGTCTAGAAGCAAGCATTTCAATGTTTGTTTTGAAGCGTGTTTCTAATACAGACAATTAATGCTTTGAGTAGTACGAACGTTCATGTACGTCCTCATGCCTCCTGACCATCCAGAGTATGATCGATTTATTTCAAAAATGTGTAAGTCAACATTAAAAAAAGGCAAATGTATGTTCTTCTTGTTTCCATAAATTGGTTATCAAACAAACATGATTTTAAGTTAATAAAACTGTAATCAGAACTAATTTCATTTTTTTGAAAAAAAAATAAAACAAAACAAAACACTCCCAGGGGTCAGTGAGCATGAAGAAAAAACTCACTACTCCAAGGGTTATGGTCAGTATTCCTTCACGTCTCTTGTGAGACTTTTTTAGTCTAATCATGTGTTACCGCAGGAAATGGGGAAAAACAGACTCTGTGACCTAGTATTGAAAATTACATGTTCTTAATGCACAGTGCACTTCATTTTTATTTCCAACTTAATCCCTGAATTCTCTTGAAGTAAAATTTTCTAGGCTCTGGCTGGCTGGCTCAGTGGCAGAGCATTGGCCCAGGGTGTGGATGTCCTGGGTTCAATTCCCAGTCAGGGCACACAGGAAAAGCGGCCATCTGCTTCTCCACTCCACGCCCCACCTCCTCCCGCAGCCATGGTGTAATTGGCTTGAGTGAGTTGACCTTAGGTGCTGAAGACAGCTCCATGGCTTCCACCTCAGGCACTTAAAAAAAATGGCTCAGTTGCTGAGCAACAGAGCAGCAGTTGCAAATAGGCAGAGCATCACCCCCTGGTGGGCTTGGGGGATGGATCCCAGTGGGGGTGCATGTGGGAGTCTGTCTCTCTGCTTCCCCTCCATTCACTAAAAAAACAACAACATATATAAATATATTTTCTAAAGCATTTTGGATAACTTTTATGAAAACCACTATGAAAGGTAAATACTACACAAGTGAATAGTAAACCTGTTGAAACAATCTTGTTCTTTATTATTATTTTTGTCATATAATATATTCAAAACTGTGTTGTTTTGGGAAAATTCCTGTTGATACCAGATAGAGAACAAGTAATCTTGGCTAGCCAAGGATCACCTCAATTATTCACCAGAACCAGAAAGACAATGTCAATTAAACCTTATAATAAAAGAACAGCAAAGAAGATATTTTGTTTCCTATATGTGCTATTTAAAAGTATAAATGGCTACAAAAATCAAGTGTTTTGCCTTTTGCACAGGGTTAATCTAGGAGGAGCCCCAAACAACAAACCTTTCTCTAACTCACATTTTCTAATTATTTTAATTCCCCCCCAAATTTTAACCCGAATATGAATTATCTGTAACATGTTTAAGCATTTCTTTATCATTTTCCCATTCCTGAACAGGCTCTCCCTTGTTCTTATTAATACAAATTTGCATGCACTACAGTATCTAAATGTAATGATTTGCCTTTGAATACATTTATTCAAACCACTCTTTTAAAGCAGACATAATTTGTCCTTGATTGATGCTGTAGGCCTCATAAAAATCACTTCAAGCCTTTTAATGTTGCATTCTTTTAAACAAAAATCTTTCCATTGCAAGAAAAAGAGGCATACATAGCATCAATAATTCAAAATTACTCCTAGTAGTATCAACTATAGCAGGCATTTATATTAATTTCCCAAAAAGACCTGTCCATACAACCTCACCATTTTTCTTTTCTTTTTTTTTAATTCAGTGAAAGGAGGGGAGGTAGAGATAGACTACTGTATGCGCCCCAACCGGGATCCACCCAGCAAGCTCACGGGGGCAATGTTCTGCCCATCTGGGGCATTGCTCTGTTGCTCAGCAAAAAAGCTCTTGGAGCCTGAGGCAGAGGCCATGGAGCCACCCTCAGCACCTGGGGCCAAATCACTCCAATTGAGCCATGGCTGCAGGAAAGGGGGAAAGAGAGAAGAGGGGGAGGAGTGGAGAAGCAGATGGGAGTTTCTTTTGTGTGCCCTGACTGGGAATCCAACCCAGGACATCCCATGCCAGGACAATGCTCTACCACTGAGCCAACATGCAGGGACCCTGTTTCTACCACTTCCACCAGCTTATATATTGGACCTTTCCCTGCACACATTTGAACCATTTTCAGTGCCACACCCTTTTGTTAATGGATCGTCTTTTTTCCACTTCAATTCCTAGCGGTTCTTTAAAGGTCAATCCAGTACTTACCTTTTTGTTTATACCTTCCCTAACCAGTCTAATCCCCAGCCCAAGATTCCCTAATTCCAATTATTCCCCTCACTCCTGTCTGTGCCATACAGGCAAACAAACCTCCCTAAATCACAGTGTCACCTCTCTTATTCTGAAAAACCTTCCATGGTTCTTAATACTTCTTCCTACCTTTTTAAAACTAGTAGTACTAGCCAACTTGTTTAGAAGAAGAGTTTTACTATGGCTTGAGTTCTTTTGATGAATATTACTAGACTATCATTTCTCAAATTAAGGATTCAATAGTTTTTAACAAAAATAGCTAAATATCAGGAATTAAGAGAGATAATCTCATTGCACAGAAATAAATTTATGAATACTGCTAGGAAAAATGACCTGTTATGGTAAATTTTATTCAAGTATGAGTCAAACAAATATTTTTCAGCAGAATTGTCCCCTCCCCACCTACTAAATGAAACTATTATTAGCAGTTTCAAAGTTTAGGTTGAAAGAATTTTATATCTATTTTTTCCAAAGTATTTTCTAAAATAAATTCTAAATTTTAATGCAATAATTACCTAGATGCAGATAATCACTCCCTGTGAAGTAACAAGTGATTTTTGACTCCTTGAAAGGAGAAAACTACTCATAGCTCTGCTGCAATAGTTTTAAGGGCATTACCATATCCTCTTACACTAAACAGAGTGCAAGGCACATGTCACATTTAGTTCCTCTAAGTATATGATATTTTCTAAGTGTTTATATCTAGTATTAAAGACAGCTTTTAAAAAATCTAGTATATATATTTTTACAAGGTGACTTTTACTAACCACGGATCACCTTAATATAGTGTGTTTTCTAAGTACCATCACACACACTGCTTAAGTACTATGGTTTGAGGCTTAGCTCAGGCGTCACCTCCTTCAGAAACCATCTCTGACGTGCTGAATCAAATGAGCTGTTTCTATGTTTTTTTACCAGACAGACTTGAGGTTATCTTTACATTTAGAGTGCCTAACAAACTCTTTGACAGCCCCACAATTGTCAGTAAGACCACCTGAATATAAAAAGTTCTCCCCAGCATGGCCAATATTTTATTCCCAATAGACAGGGAGGCAGTTTCTAATGGCAGTCCCAAGAAAACATAGTAGCCCTCTCCATTAAATCTATGCCTGAAAAGTTTGGAAGGTACTCCCAAATATTTACCTTCTTCTTTGTGTTTATACCTGACAACCATGATTTTATACTAACCTTTTTAGGTATGGGTTTTTTTTTAACTGTCAGTTCTGAGAATAAATTCCATGTTCATTCTCTACTGCATAAAAAACTTTTACTTTAAAATAACCGAAGAGGGAACCTATTACTTATATTTAAAAATTGAGAAATTCATTTTTATTTAGAAATTAAAATGCATGGCCTGATCAGGTGGTGGTGCAGTGGAGAGCGTTGATCTGGAATGCTGAGGACCCAGGTTCAAAACCCCGAGGTCTCTGGCTTAAGCACCAGCTCATCCGGCTTGAGTGTAAGGTCACTGGCTTGAGTGTGGGATTATAGGCATGACCCCATGGTCACTGGCTTGAGCAAGGAGTTAGTGCTCAGCTGGAACCCCCCCCCCCCATGGCATGTATGAGATGCAATCAATGAACAACTAAAGTGTAGCACAGGGGTCCCCAAACTACGGCCCGCGGGCCACATGCGGCCCCCAGAGGCCATTTATCAGGCCCCCGCTGCACTTCCAGAAGGGGCACCTCTTTCATTGGTGGTCAATGAAAGGAGCACATTGACCATCTCATTAGCCAAAAGCAGGCCCATAGTTCCCATTGAAATACTGGTCAGTTTCTTGATTTAAATTTACTTGTTTTTTATTTTAAATATTGTACTTGTTCCCATTTTGTTTTTTACTTTAAAATAAGATATGTGCAGTGTGCATAGGGATTTGTTCATAGTTTTTTTATAGTCCGGCCCTCCAACAGTCTGAGGGACAGTGAACTGGCCCCCTGTGTAAAAAGTTTGGGGACCCCTGCCCTAAGGCTTAGTTTTAAGACTAAGCCCCACAACCTTGACTGATTGCATGATGTGGGGTGGTGCACTCTCATGAGGAATCCTATTATGCCTCAGATAAGTGACTCTGTATCAGAGACTTCCTTGTTTGTATATTGGCTTAAAGCAGGGGTCCTCAAACTACGGCCTGCGGGCCACATGTGGCCCCTGAGGCCATTTATCCGGCCCCACCACACTTCCAGAAGGGCACCTCTTTCATTGGTGGTCAGTGAGAGGAGCATAGTTCCCATTGAAATACTGGTCGGTTTGTTGATTTAAATTTACTTGTTCTTTATTTTAAATATTGTATTTGTTCCCGTTTTGTCTTTTTACTTTAAAATAAGATATGTGCAGTGTGCATAGGGATTTATTTGTTCATAGTTTTTTTTATAGTCCAACCCTCCAACGGTCTGAGGGACAGTGAACTGGCCCCCTGTGTAAAAAGTTTGGGGACCCCTGGTGTAGCAACTACAAGTTGATGCTTCTCATCTCTCACCTTTCCTGTCTGTTTCTGTCTCTCTCTCCCTTCCTCACTAAAATAAATGTTATTTTACTTGACAAATTTTATTTGTCTGAAAATATTTGAATATTTGAAAATATCTAAGTAAATATATAAATAATGTGGTGTTCTGGGAATTACAACATATTGAAAAATCAAACTCTTTGACATAAAACATAATGTTTACTGAATTGATCATTCTAAAAGTTAAGCTTCACCTACCTTGAGCATACAAAGTCAGAACTGCTTGGATGGCTACATATACACCAGAAAACTGGTAAGTTTCAAACATTACCTGAAAATGCAAAAGGAAAGGAAAAATATGGGTCTTTAGAAGTCACAGACTCTATTTATGTTTTTGGCCAAAATAGAATCAAGAGATCTACAGAGTCCTCCTTTCTCTTCAGCTCTCTTTGCCTCTATTAACTTCTACTGTAACAGAGCTCCAATTGTAGGATCAGATTTTTGGATTCATCCTCAGTCCTCAAGCATTTCGTAAGTGCTACAAAGCAGATTTCTGACTGTTTTAGTTAATAGTTAATTAGAGTGAAATGCTTTCTGCATCTGAACAAGCCTTTTACAACTGATGTCCCTTAAAAGATATAAAAGACAAACGACCTTCAGCAGTTAAAAAAAAAATAGTAGTAAAATAGTAGGGCACGAAGACAAAAACTAAATGTAGCAATCTCTGAATGTTGGTAGATAAGAGAACTGCCTAGCTGCTGAGCCTGCCCTCCTTGCCTGAGCCAAGGCTGTAGCTCCACTCTCACTGAACTACCATGGAGGGAGAAGGAGTTCCCTAGTGTCCTCTCTAGTCGAAACCATGTTCATTCCCTATAGTCCAGGTTGGCTGGGAGCATCGTGCAAGACTTTTTCTGTCATCTATACTGAGCATTCCTTGACTAGCAGGGTTTACTACCACTCTGAATATCTAGGTATTTAGAAATTTTACAACTGACCACAATTACAATGATATATAATTTAAATTTTACAACTCTGAAACACATACTCATCAGTTAGCAACTAGATATTCTAACTAGTATTCCATTCCATCATCCTTTATTCCACTCCACAGGGATGAAAATGGAAGAGTGCTTGCATTTATCAACTTGAAAGTCTGTTTTAACTTATTTTTATGTATAAGACCATTGAAAAGTATTTGTAGTATTACTAAAACAACATTCTGGACAAGATTAAAGTAGCATGTTATTAGTCAAAGCTAAATTTGTGCTCTCAGGTAAAAAAAAAAGGGTATTAAAATAAGGTGAGTCCTTAGAGCAGGCATCCCCAAACTATGGCTGGCGGGCTGCATGCAGCCCCCTGAGGCCATTTATCTGGCCCCCACTGCATTTTCGGAAGGGGCACTTCTTTCATTGGTGGTCAGTGAGAGGAACACTGTATGTGGTGGCCCTCCAACGGTCTGAGGGACAGTGAACTGGTCCCCCTTGTAAAAAGTTTGGGGACCCCTGCCTTAGAGCACAGTGAGACCAATTTTTGTCATTTTTGCACATTATGTATGTCTTAGTCAAATAGTAAAAGGAATCCAGTAAAATAGTAAAATGTAAATAGTAAAATAGTAAAATGTCATCTTCCAAATCTTCTTTAATTGATTGATTTTTGAGAGACAGAGAGAGGGAGAGATAACATCTACTTGTTGTTCTACCAATTCATGCATTCATTGGTTAATTCCTGTATGTGCCCTGACTGGGGACTGAACCCACAACCTTGGCATATCAGAATGACACTCCACCCAACTGAGCTGCCCAGTCCGGGCCAAAAATTCAGTTTTAATCCAGACTTTAAAATATTAACAACAATCTCTTCTAAACCTCTTTGAGCTTGACCAGTGGTGATGCAGTGGATAAAGCGCTGACCCAGGATGCCAAGGACCACGGTTCGAAACCCCAAGGTCCCTGGCTTGAGCGGAATCATCGACATGATCCTAAAGTCGCTGGCTTGAGCCCAAAGGTAAGTGACTTAAAGCCCAAGATTGATGGCTTGAGCAAGGGGTCACTGTCTCAGCCTGAACTCGGCACCCCAACCCCTACACTTGTCAAGATATGTACGAGAAGCCATCAATGAACAACTAAAGTAAAGCAACTACAAGTTGATGCTTCTCACTCTCTTCCTTCCTCTCTCCCTCAAAATAAAGAAAAATATTTATAAATAAAGATCAACCTTCCAAAATTTCCATCAACATTTAAACACAGAATACAAAATATTTACATTAATAACTAAAAGTTGGCCCTGGCCGGTTGGCTCAGTGGTAGAGCGTGCGGAAGTCCCGGGTTCGATTCCTGGCCAGGGCACACAGGAGAGGTGCCCATCTGCTTCTCCACCCCTCCCCCTCTCCTTCCTCTCTCTCTCTTCCCCTCCCACAGCCAAGGCTCCATTGGAGCAAAGATGGCCCGGGCGCTGAGGATGGCTCCATGGCCTCTGCCTCAGGCGCTAGAGTGGCTCTGGTCGCAACAGAGCGACACCCCGGATGGGCAGAGCATCGCCCCCTGGTGGGCGTGCTGGGTGGATCTCGGTCGGGCGCATGCGGGAGTCTGTCGGACTGCCTCCCCGTTTCCAGCTTCAGAAAGATACAAAAAATAATAATAATAACTAAAAGCTACTAAAATACAAAATTATTAAGTTTCTACCTTATCTATAACAAATTGAAAAAATTTTAAATTTTATTTTAAATTATTTATAATTATTTTAAATTATACTTATTTAAATTTTATTAAGAGTATACTTTTTACTCTCCTTTGAATAGCTCTGCCCACCTCGCAGGTCTTGAGCCCTCTCACCACTGTCCATTCCCACTTCTTTGGTGAACCATATTACCTAGAACCTGATGACTCCCAAGTTTATATCCTCAGCCTTATACTTTTCTCTTGAACTTGATTTTATAACTATCTACTTGAAATTTTTGCTTAGATGTCTAATGGGGACCCCACATGTCCAAAACAGACCTCCTGATCCATCTGTTCTATCTATGTACCTGTCTTTTCCTACCAACTAATAATGGTAACCCATTCTCCTCCAGTTGCTCAAATCAGTATCTTTGGAGTCATCTCTTCTCTTACCCAAATCTAACACATCAGAAAACTCTTGGCCATCTTCAAAATACAACAACAATCTGGCTACTTCTCACTACCAATCCTAATAATGATTATCTTTTGCCTACATAATTGAAAATGTCTTGAAACTGGTGTCTCTTTCCACCCTTGCTTCTGTATGATCTACTCTCAACACAGCAGCCACAAAAACCTAAATCTGAACATGTCCCTTCCCTGCAACAGTCCTTCATTTCACTTGAAGTAAAAGTCTAATTCCCTATGAAAGCCTATAAGGCCCTAGAAGTCCTGGCTCCCTTACTTCTTTGACCTCACCTCCTGTTGCTCTCCCACACTATCTTCCTTGCTGACTCTTTAATATGCTAGCTTGCATTCATTTTAAGACCTTTATTCTGGCTCCTCCCTTTGCCTGAAATGCTCTTCCCCCATATATCCTGGCTAACTCCCTTACTCCTTGTTTAAACATCACCTTCTCACATAGGGCTACCACCACACCCTATGTACAAATGGAGCCTTCCTCCACTTGCTCCTTTTTCCCTTTACCATCTATTATCTTCTAACAGACCATTCAACTAAGTCCCTTTTTTGTTGTCTGTTTTTCCTGCTGGAATGTCAAGCTCCATGGCAGCAAGAATTTGTTTCATATACTGATATAGCCTACTTAGAAATAATGATTATTGCCTGATCTGTGGTGGCACAGTGGATAAAGTATTGATCGGCAATGCTGAGGTTGCTAGTTTGAAACACTGGGCTTGCCCAGTCAGGACACCTCGAGAAGCAACTACTACAACTTAATGCTTCCCGGTCCTCCCCCACTTTCTCTCTCTCTCTCTCTCTCTCTCTCCTGTCTCTAAAATTAATAAATAAAATCTTAAGAAAAAATGATTATGGTAACTGGGGGGGAGGGGTAGAGGGAACAAATATATGGTGATAGAAAATGAGCTGACTTTGGGTGATGGGGATACACGCAATCAACAGTTCAAATGCCAGAGATGTTCACCCGAAATCTATGGACTCTTATTGTTCAATGTCAGCCCATTAAATTGAATTTCTATTAAAAAAAAAAAAAAAGAATAATGCTCGTACTCAAAAAAGAAAAAAAAAGATTAACATATAGTTAGGCACTCAGTAAATAGGATTGGGGGGAAAACACCAAATATTTTTATTCCCTTTATCAACAACAGCAAGATAAAAGAACATTTTCAGGAGAAACAAAAAGAAACACATATATGCATATACTATCTAAAAACTTACCTCTACAATCTTCTCTCTGTTTTTGGTTGGGTTCATAGGGGGTTCTGTGAGTAAGATTTTACAATTTCTGGTATCTATGTTAAGTTTCTCTGGTCCAAATGTATAATCCCACAGGTGTTTCATGTCGTCCCAATTCCGCACGATGCCGTTTTCCATGGGGTAGTTAACTTCCAACATTGAGCGTAACTCACTTGCCTCATCACCAACCATAAGATCCTAGAAAATTATAATATCAAAGCTTTAGACCAGTCACATTTTGCATAAAATACCTTCAGAAAAATATATTCCCTTTGGGAATAATTAATTTTAATCTTTCTGGCACTTTCAGATAAAGTATCTCATTCCATAAGTTAAAAATCTTAAGAACAATGGCTTGCAAAGTTTAATATATTCTTATGTACAATGTGGTTTAAATCAATTAATTAACCTTACCTTTAATACATGTTTCCAAAAGAAGAGCATTAGCACAAATAAACCCCACATTTTCTTATTTTATAGGGTTTTGTATGAGGTTTCATCTGTTTCTTTTGCTCAAATGTTCAAAAAATAAGGCCTGTGATATGTGAAATAGCACATCAGGGGGAAAAAACTTGTAGAAAAATACCCAATGCATGCAGCACATTTCTTTGTACTAAATATCAAAATCATAATAAGTGTAAATATTATAAAGCATAATGAAAGAAGCAAAAAATAAAATGATTCTTTATTATACTATAATAATGCATATATGTACCAAATAACCTGTGAATTTCACAAACTTCTACCTACATGTCTGAATTAGAATTGAAATTGTTTATATACATGCCTCACAAGAGGAATGAAAATCTGTAGAGATAAAATAAGACACAGGGAAACAATTCTTTAAAATTATCTCATGAGCAACATTTTTTATCTTAAGGTATAAGAGTAAAAAACTATGCTATTACAAATGAAGCAGAATACTCACAAGTCTTGTCTCCAATGAGAGCATACTTAAGATGACCCACATTTAAAAAGTCAAATTTTGTATATATAATAAAGCTAATGATGTCCTAGAACTTACTTATTTTAGAAATCAGCTAATCAAGATATTAAATAATCCTAATTTGATATTAAATAATCCTAATTTCTACACATACTGATGAATTTTTAAAAAACTAGCATCACACATAACAGCTATTTGCTATACCTTAGGTTTAAAACATGGGGAAATAAAAAGAAACAACAAAATTAACATGAAATGTCTTAAAACAGAAGTGTCAATATATAAGTTTAAAATTTCTAAAAGTAACAATTGTTTAAAAGATCAGAGAACCACGGTGAGGAATTCTAAAAAACAACAAAACAGATTTCTGCAAAATTCACTGAAACTATAACAAAAAGGAAAAACAAAGTTAAAGCAGATGCTAGGAAAGTTCTCTAAAACTTCTGTGTTGCAACTAGTTCTTTATAAAGTTAATTTACCACAATTTAATACTCAAATTTCTTAAATATTAATGATTTTAAATTATCTGAAAGGAAAATGCAAAAAAGATTTATATTTGTGAACTCTACTTGATGACATGTGTATGTTGAATTATTTAGGGATAAGTATACTGACACTTTGAAATACATCAAAAAAGACTGATGGATAAATAGATAAATACGTGATGTATCAGTACAGCAAATATAAATGTCAGAATCTAAGAAATGGGTATATAGGTTTTACTGTAAAATTCTTTCAATTTTGCTGTATATTCTAAATACTTCTTAATAAAACGTTAAGGGAGATAGCAATACATGCAAGTACATATATTACTTTTAGCCATTAACAAATATAATTTAATATACAATTTATTACTTACTTTTCTTTAGAATATATCTTTGTGTTTTACAAGATAATACATTAGATAATTAGATGGTTTATACAATATACATTCAAAACTACATTTCAACAAATTTCATCAGATATTTACTTTTTATTCCATGCAAGAATAGGGACTTAGGTATGTCTGACCCAATGCCCACTAAAAACAAAAGCCTCATGTATCTATTTCTAGGACATATTCTAAAGAACTAACTGAAAGAAATGCCTGGCATTGAGTATCTTACCATCCCCCAAACAAAAATGACATTTCAAATCGAAGAAAAGTTTAACTTATTAGGTTAGTACAAAATTTGAGTAGCTCAAGCTACCTATTTCTCCATATCTAAAATTATAACTAAAGAATTCTAAAACATATAATCTTCCTTAGAACATTTCAACTTCCAAAAACCAAAAATTTAAGAGCTTTATGCAGCTTGCCCTCATACCTCAGCACCAAGTTACAAGGAATCAGATCAGGCCTTAGATTTTTACCACACACCTCATCAATGGACCTCAAGCCTAAACCATCACCTATTACCTGAAAGAATGAAAAATTGCAGTAACTGTTCTGAGATGCTGTTTTAAAAGCATTTATATTTTATGAAAAGCAAGCAATATAGATTATATTTGCCAAGAATCATTTGAACAATGTCACCTCAAATAGAAAAATAGAGCAAACACACTTTAAAACCACAATTAAATTCCTAAAAGGAATTCCTTAAAAAGTATCTGTGAAGTTGTCTATTCTCTTCTCTAAAGGTAGACTCTGAAATCTGTTTAGGATTTTAAGACTAAGGCATGATCTTTTGTTTAGAATAAATATAGAAACTTCTTCTCTAAAGGTAGACTCTCAAATCTGCTTAGGATTTTAAGACAAAGGCATGATCTTTTGTTTAGAATAAATATAGAAACTTCCACTTTTAAATGTTGTTGCTTATTCAAAGGAAACTCCACAAAATTCTGTTACTCATTAAAATATATATCACTAGAAATGCCAGATAATCATCTTTGTCAAAGCTGCTTACAATTATTTTAAAAAAAGAAAACTTGAAAATACCTATAATAGAAGCACTAAGACTATTAATGAAAAATACAATGAAAGAATAAATTGATTGGGATGCACCCAGTAAGCTTCTAGTTCAAAGAAAAAGGTGCCACATTTGTTCAGGGGGAAATTTGTTATTTATAAAAAAGTCTATAAGACTTTTGCCTTCTCCTTATTTATCCTCAGATAATGGTGTAAAATCTGCTCATCATAAGGACAGCATAGGAAATCCCCCCTTTACTATCTACATTTCATTTGCATATTAAAATTTTACTCAATTTATTAAAAACACGATACTATACTGGATGTATATATTATATATATAATATATATAGAGGCATATATAGAGGCTATCATGGGCAATGTTCAATTTAACACAGGTCAATATAGTGAATTTATCCAAATGTAATAACTTCACCCCAATTTTCTAGATCACACATATCCTATATAAAGCCACTTGGTTTCTCATAGTATGCACACCACATTCCATTTTAATTATCACATTCATCTATAAGAAACACAAGAAAAACAATTCAAAACTATGTTAGTAATCAGTTCTGGTTTGGTCCATTGTATGCAATCAGCAAAGTATAGAAACAAAGTATGTAAAATTAAAATAAGGAAATACCCCCCTCCCCAATACTAAAGGGACACAAAACAACAACTACTGTCCCATCAAGCAAAAGTGGAAAACAAACAGAGAGCATGTGTGTAACCTCACTTACCATCTTTTTGTTATTCTACTTCAACAGGTCAAGAAAGGTGAAGAGAGAGAAGGTAGAAGTAAGAGTCAGAAAAGGCCTAAATAAAATCCTCACTGAAATTTTTAAACATACAAGCAATAGAAAAAATTAGGTTGAGGTCAGATGCAGTACTACTGTATTTTACGGAGTTAATAATTAGGGCCAAATTACCATGGACAGTTATTACTCCTGAATGAAAATAAACTCGTTAAACAATTTAAATTTCCAGCTCTTTTTTTTAAGTCTACTACTACTTTTTAGCTAACAAGACACAAAAAGTATAAGTCAATCCACTACACAGAGGAATTAAAAAAAAAGTTTCTCTAAATTCATTACTGAATTTAAGAATATGAATTAAGGAAAATAGACGATAACAGGAAAAGTCTAGCTGGGTAAGCAGAGGGTACGTTTAGGATTGCTTTTCCAAGCTCAAACAGTCAAGTTAAATTTGACACAGGTCTCTCTGTTTTCTACTGGAAGAACAATTTAACTTGAAAGACTTAAGACTAAGCAGACTGAACAGAACTGAACCAACAGAACACAGAATGACAAACTGTACAAACAATGCTATTGGGGAATTCCTTAGTGAAAAAGTCTGATTAGTATACTGACTAGTTTCACTTCTATCCCTCGGACTTAAAAAGCAAGAATGTGGGAGTTAAAAGATATGTGATTATTTGTGCCTATGCTGAAGAATAAAAATGGCTGTGTGTTGCTATATCCTAATACTTCAAAAATGTAAACATCCGTGAAGTACAAATAAAACAATCTTCTTTAAAAGTCTCATACTGAATAAAAAGACTTTCAATTCCACTTAAAAAGTTTATCATTATTACTACTACTAACTAAATTTTAAGTCAAAGTTCATTTAAGATTGAATTCAATCAGAATGAAAGATGTTCACAAAAACAAATAAGAAATTTCATCAATTTCCCAAAAGAAAAGACCCTAAAATAAAAACACTCATACTGAGTGTCCCACTTGACTATCTGTAAATTAACAAGAGGCCAGAATGATCACTATTTTAAGTCTTTAAAAAATTAACACAGAACCTATATTTCAATTTGTATTTTTAGTCATTGCATAATTCAACTCTCAAATCCCAAGAGCAGAGAGCTACCAAGTAGCTAATCTCTACCACCTATTACCACCTTCTTAGAGAGTTCAAACAAATGTCCCAAAGAGGCCATATTTCAAAACACTCATCTCACAGTTCACTGAAGTCTTGCCAAAAACTGCCCAGACAGGAACACCATGCTAGTTTTGTTCACAGATAATTCCATTCAAGAGCCCCTAAATTCTACTGCACTTTGTATAACCTGACCCCTAGGCCACCTGAAAAACTTAAGTCACCTGAGGACCACAGTCCTTTTGATAACTCCCACCTGATTTCCAATCCCTTTAATATGAGAGAAAAACCTATCATACTTAATGTTGAGTCTCTTGTGTTGAGGACAGTGAGTAGGCAATGATAACCTTTCCTCCTCTTTCTGATAAGGTAAATAATGCAAGGTCAAATAAAGACTTGACCAGCTTCCTCCTACACATGAAAATCAGATACTACATTAGTGAAAAGAGGAAACAAGATTCACATCCTGTGTTTTCCTGACTAGCTATATAAAAATGTAGGGGGATCAGGCCATGAGAACATGGAGAGGAAAAGTCTAAGGTCTCAAAGGAACACTAACATATAAAAGGACAAATATATAGAATTGAAAAACATAAAAATGCTAGGCTGATTTCTTTTTTAAATTATATTATAATTCAGTCATATAAAAATCTTAAGTATTTTACTCCATTCAGAGAGTAATGGCACTAAGCCATACTTAAAGTCAGATGAAATTAACTTCAGTTTTTGTGCCTTTCTTCAGGTGTTGACATAAATTAAAAATATAAGAAAATTCTGCCCTCCCCCTTTGCTTTTAATGGCATCATGTTTTAAAACTACTTAATTCAAAGAACATCTCCTAGGTTTTGATCCTCATTTATCAGTAAATAAAATATTACCTTGATTTCAATGTTTCCCACTTTGGTGGTTGATCTGATAATAGGTCTTCCAACCAAAGCTGGGAAGATGTGTTCTGGAAAGTTAGAGCCTGCATATCCACACTTCACAAACTGGAAGAGAACAGTAAAAGTGTGTTAGTCAAGTGTTTACTATTGATATATCCATTTAAAAATAGTACCTGAAATATATCACTATGCATTCATACAATATTTTAAAATTTTGGTGCTTTCAAATTACCCAACCTATCACATCTCATTTTATTGCCTTTATGGCACTGACGACTAGCAGAGCTCATGTTTATTTACTGGTAAACTGCTAATTTAGTGCCTAAGTGCCCCCTCTACAAGGTAAGGCTCAGGAGCTGGAACCGGATGCGTCAGAGAGGTTCTGGCACACAGTGGTCACACAAAGAGTACTTGGGGAAATGGACAAATTCACTCGACAACTGCTAAGTATTTTTAAAATGTTAGAAAATGAACAGAAAGTTATCATTCTAAAGCACGCTTTCATTCATCTTTGGCAATTCACTTAAGCAACCTCATTTTCCAAAATGGGGAAAATCAAATGGCACCTAGACTAGCATCATGCTAAAATAAACATTAGGTATTTGGGGCTATTTATAGTTTTATATTTAGATAAATGTATTTAGTAATACCAGGTAACATAATTTCATGCTCCAATAGTGTACTTCTCCAGTGAAGGCCTATCATTAATTCTAATGATACTTCCATTTTATGCATAAGAAACTTATACTAGGAGATTTAACAACTACAGTAAAACAGAAAATAGAAACAAGGGTTTTAAGATTCTTATACCAATAATATAGTCTGTTTAGTCTTATTGTTTTAAGAGCAGATATTATAAGAAAAAAGCAATTAAAAACTTCAGGGTGAGATTGGGAGAGTTAGCAGGGAGACTGCTGAGAAATGTTTCAGCTGAACTGCTGCCTTTTGGCAGCAAAGAATACAAGGTATGGCCTCTCAGCCCACCAGGGCTCCATCTGTTGACATACTGTCACCACTGCTTCTTGGTGCTATGTGGTCCTGGTGGCAAGAGGAGAGGATTCTGAAAACCTGCTACCCACCAGTGATTCTCTTCCCTGTAGAGCCTAAATTTGGGACCTTCTAGGTAACCTCTCCCAAGTCCTGCCCCTCCCCACTCTAGATTTTGGGCCTCTGCAGTGTGTGGACAGGAGCTCTGGGAAGGTGTTCAAGCCATATGCACTACATGTTAGGATGAGTTTTTGGAGAGAGGCTGAGCTAGAGATGAGTGGGCTTGGGGTTTTGTTTTCATCTGCTCCTTTGGCATTTGGCATCACTGCCTTGTTTCCGGTGGGGAGCATGGCTGCTTTGCACTGCCTTCTGGTAGAGAAGATGAGGGGCATCCACTCACACTCTTCTCTTCTAAATCATAAACTCACTTTTGTCTAGCTCTCGATTTAAACTGAAATGATATGGAAGGGTAAAGAATCTCATTACTATTATACCGACCACACTGAAATTTCTACATAAATTAAAATTGTCATGATCATTAGCCTAATATAAGCATGTCTTAATTTACACATATATTCCAAATACAGAAAGTAAATACTATGTGGATATTAACTTCTTGTTTACCTCAGACTAGTGAACAGATATGGGTGGACACGGGGTGGGTTGAAAGTGTCCATATTCCAGGTTAAAAATGCTCACTTACGTGACTGTAAATGTTATTAAGGAAAATTATAAAATGAATGACTGAAAAAAAAAATTGATAAATTTCTAAGGGCCATTTTTGACATATCAAATGTAAATAAATGATTTAAGTGAGAAATCATAACAGAAGTTGAAGGTGGGCGGAAGAGCTTGAGAAAGGGCATCAGTCAAGTTCAGGGAGGAGGCTTGAATGGTTGGCATGCCTCTCCTCTCATTCTGACCCACACATTCAGAGACATGCAACATGGTAAATCTGAAACAATCACATCACTCAATGTTTTCTGGTTATAACTGTTCAGATGGGTAGTTCATAGCTTAAAATTCTTAAGTGTGTGTGTGTGTGTATATATATATATATATATATATATATAAAAATAATGAAGAATCGTATTTTTTTAGATTTTATTTATTCATTTTAGAGAGAGAAGAGAGAAAGAGAGAGAGAAGGGGAGGAGCAGGAAGCATCAACTCCATATGTGCCTTGACCAGGCAAGCCCAGGGTTTCAAACCGACGACCTCAGCATTCCAGGTCGATGTTTTACCATGCGCTACCACAGGTCAGGCAGGCCTTCAGTATATTTTAAAGGACAAAATTATTTGTCAAGTGCCTGAGGTAGGAAGAAAAAATTTGAGACCCACCACCCGGAAACTACAGAAACAATTATAAATGTACTATTCCTGTGCTTTAAAAAAAAGGGAAATTGGTTTTTAGTTCAAATTACAGGTATTACTCATTTGTTAATGAAATTATTCTGCTTAACTAGTAGTTTATTGGAAGCACTTGGTACCATAGTAAGCTAGCTGCTAGCATTCCTATAGGACTTTAGATATTCAATCAAAATGGCAATAACAGCAGGCCCTGCCCAGTTAGCTCAGTCAGAGCATCATCCTGAAATAAGGCTGTGGGTTTGGGCACATACGGGAAGTGACCAATGAATGCACAACTAAGTGAAACAATAAATAAAAGTGTCTCTCTCTCTCTTACTCTCTCTCTGTCTGTAAAATTAACCAATAATAGATTTTAAAAATGTGTTTAAATGGCAATCACTGCACTATTTCACATTATTTTAAATGTAAAATCACTGATGGCTACAATAACAAGAATATAATTAAAATCTATTTTTAAATAATATAACTAATAGACAATCTGGTATTTCCTTTCTTGCAAAAAAAAAAAAAGTATTTTTAAAAATCTAAATCTAAACCATGATGTGATAAAATGCAAATAAAATACTCTTTCCTAAACTACTCATGTGGTATCATTTTAATCCTTGAAATTCCTCCCCCACTCCAATCATTTTAAGACTTGGAGACTTAGTTCTCTCAGTGTGTGCAAGAAGGCTGTCTTTAAGAAATAGATTTTTACCATATATAGCTTCCTCTTCACAGCACTGTGGTTTAAACTGGCTCCCTTACTTCCCACTGAGTCATCAAATGCTAAGAACAAGAACAGTATAATGTCCTTTCAAGCAAAAATGAAAAAAAAATTTATCTGTATTTGCTCTAAAAGTACCTTTCTCATTTCAAAAAATAAATGGATTTTTATAACTTCACAGAGGCTTATTGTATTTGTATTTTTTCTTTGTGGTTTTTATCTGATGGTACCAATGCAAAAATTTAATTGCATAGTGATTATTCTGATTTCACACAACCTAAATATTTATTCCAAAAGATTCTGCAGGGTAAAACCAAATTTGTTTTTGATTTATTTCTATTCCAAACACTTCCAAATTCAACATATAAATTAGTATATGCCTGATAAAGCAGATTATGTGCAACTAAAAATATGACTTATAAATGAAAATATAATTATCTTATAAGCTACTCTCTATCACTAGACCCTAAAAACTGCCAGTCAAGCAGTAGGCAGTTGTCTTTATTGTTGTTGGTGAAATAACTCATTGCTGAAGAAATCATCCAAGTTTGGTAACAGAGCCATGGACAGAACTCCTGAAAGGCACCTAAACCTAAACAGACATCCAGATTTCTCACCTAGCTGGCCACTTTCAGGGGCTCTGTTTTAGGTGGTAGGTTTGAATAGTTATATAGATGAAGTCAACAAGTCATTGGATTTGGATGAGTTTTCCTCCTCTAGGTCTCCCTAATGAGAAACTGGACAGGGCTAGTGAGGAAGAGGCTCAAGGACGAGCATCTAGCATGTGATTATAGGAACTCACCTACTCAGAGCATTCAACTTAGGGCCTGCCAGAGGAGTTTAAAAAATTATCAACTTCTCAAATTGAAAAACAAAAACGATAAACAGAAAAGCCCACTTCTCAAATTGCCCATAATTAAAATTTATAACGTAAAATGTGTAAGAGGCAAGTCGCTTTAGGGTAACAATTATTCCCAAAAGTTTGTGGAAATTAAATTTGAATTATCTTGTTTAATATTTAATTGTAAAGAAATCATTATACCTTCAGGTAACTAAATAAAAACAAGATGACTATGGCCTGACCTGTGGTGGCGCAGTGGATAAAGCATAGACCTGGAAATGCTGAGGTCTCCAGTTCGAAACCCTAGGCTTGCCTGGTCAAGGCACATATGGGAGTTGATGCTTCCAGCTCCTCCCCACCTTCTCTCTCTCTCTCTCTCTCTCTCCCTCTCTGTCTCTCTCTCTCCCTTTTTCTCTCCTCTCTAAAATGAATTAAAAAAAAATTTAAAAAAAACAAGATGACTATGAAACAGAATATAGAATTTAAGCGGTTCCTAATCCTCTACATTTTCAGAAACATCACATCATTCCTGACTATATATTATATGTATATATCAGAACTGTTTCTTCATTTGAAGTTGATTATGTCTACAGAAAATCTGAATAAAAACTTTTTTTAATTCTTTTTTTTTAAGATTTTATTTATTCATTTTATAGAGGAGAGAGAGAGAGAGGAGCAAGAAGCATCTGCTCGCATATGTGCCTTGACCAGGCAAGCCCAGGGTTTCGGACTGGCAACCTCAGTGTTCCAGGTTCACACTTTATCCATTGCATCACCACAGGTCAGGCTGAATAAAATTTAAAAATAAAAAAATGTGCCTGACCTGTGGTGGTGCAGTGGATAAAGCATCGACCTGGAAATGCTGAGGTCGCCAGTTCGAAACCCTAGGCTTGCCTGGTTAAGGCACATATGGGAGTTGATGCTTCCTGCTCCCCCCCCCCCTGTCTCTCTTCTCTCTCTCTCTCCTTTCTAAAATGAATAAAAAAAAATGTAACACCAAATACATACATTTTTGTTTGAACTAACTATACTTTCCTATATATGTCATAGTAACTGATCTTTTGTCTTAAGGAACAAGATCCTTAAACTATGAATTAAAATAAGACTGATAAATAATATATAATCAGTTTCCTAACATAGCTAAACTAATGAACTAGTAACATAAAAATGACACTATGACGTGGGATCATTGATATGATCACATGGTTGATGGCTTGAGCCCAAAGGTCGTTGGCTTGAAGCCCAAGGTCGCTGGCTTGAGCAAGGGGTCACTGGCTTGGGGGACATATGAAAAACAATCAATTAACTAAAGTGCTACAACTACAAGTTGATGCTTCCCATTTCTCTCTCCCTCCCTCATTCTCTACTTCTCTAAAAATTAAAAAATGTTTTAAAATATTAAAAACGAGCTCATGCTTAATACTGTAATTGAGTATCACAAAACAATAAAAATATATGGTTCTCTACCCTTCAAAAAGGAGGAGCCCATTAAAATATAAACTGTCTCAGATATCTAAAGAGACTATCTGGCATATTCACAAAACAAACAAAAAATTTTTTAAATAAGAGGAGGAGAGATACAGAAAGTGTCCTGCATGTGCCTCAACCAGGATCCACCCAGCAACCCCCATCTAGGGCGGATGTTCAAACCAGTCAAGCCACTGGCTGCAGAGGGGAAGAGAGAGAAGGAGGAGGGGGAGAGAGAAGGGAAATAGATGGTTGCTTTTCATGTGTGCCCTGGCCGGGGATCAAACCTGGGACATCTGCACACTGGGCTGGTGCTCTACCCACTGAGCAACTGGCCAGGGCCAAAATGTTATTTAATTTTTAAGGCTTTAAATTTATTTAGAGGTCAGTTTGAGACTAATGCTTTTAAAAAGTGCCTTTAACTGAGTTTTAACTGTAAAAGTAATAAATATTTATAGTTTCTTTACTTTGAAGATAATTTAACAGTCTGACCAGTGGTGGTACAGTGAACAGAGCATCAGCCTGGGACGCTGAGGTCTCAGGTTGGAAACCTGAGGTTGCTGGCTTGAGCTTGGGATCATCAACATGATCCCATGGGTACTAGCTTGAGCCCAAAGGTCGCTGGCTTGAAGCCCAAGGTCGCTGGTTTGAGCAAGGGTCACTGGCTCAGCTTGAACTTCCCCCCACAAGGCAGGTACGAGAAGCAATCAATGAAAAATTATAATGACGCAACTACAGTTTGGTGCTTCTCATCTCTCTCCCCTCCTGTCTATCAGTCTCTCTCTCACACACACACACAAAATAATTTAACAATTAATGCCTTGCCAAAAAACAAAGAACATTTTTTCCAATAATTCAGCAGGGTCACGAAGTCCTCATTATCCCACTCTGTTATCACTAGTCTCAGAGGTAATCACTATGAACATTTCTTATGCATCCCTCCAAAACTTTCATATACATGTATAAGTTTGAGAATATATTATATAAATATCTTTAATAAAGAACACACATAAATAGGATCGTTTTTTAACTTAACAATAAATCTTAGAACTTTTCATAGCAGTGGATTTGCCTTTTTTAATTAAGTACAGGGGGTCCTTGGGTTACAACAGTCTCGACATACGATGTTTTGAGTTTACGACGCTCACTCCCATAGAAACTTTAAAAAATTGAGACGTGTTTCAGCTTATGCCATTAGCACCATACTCACAGACTACGTGGGGAACTAGTTTGGTTTTGCGTGGCAGAATACACAGTAACATGGCCATATGAGTGAGGGAGTGGGGTCCCCAGTAGCTTATCTACACCATTTTGGACTGTTAAAAGCACAAGTGTTCCATTTATGTTAGGCTAGGTGTCTTTGGGGTTAGGTCACTGTGGTAGGAACTGAACGGTGTCGTAATCCTAGGACCCCCGTATTCCATTTTGTACGGATGTCCCATTACATAACACTATTATTACTCAAGCCCATTTTTAACTAAGTTCAGATAAAGCTAGTATAATTATTGCCTGTGAAAGTCCCATCAAGGGAAGTATTATGGCAATGAATAGCAGGTCTTCCCCTCTCTCCCCATATTACAGTTTGTAAAGTGTTTTAAAGTTCAAGTAAAATCTTTTTTAATTCACATGTCATATTTATGGGAGGAGAGGGAGAAAAGACAAAATATGCAACTGCAAAATGGTTAGACATCACTGTAATGTAGGAAGAAATGAACACTATGGAATTCATCCAAAATAATATAAATATTTTTAATTAAGTACAGGGGGTCCTTGGCTTACAACAGTCTACAATCATGCGTTATATTTGTCTTCTAATTAGCTGATTTAGCTGCCCAAAATAAATTTTTAAAGGGGAGGGGCGGAAGGCGTTTGAATGAAACAACTTTCAAATAACTTCTGAAACAGTGTTTTACTCAGATTTGTATAATTATTTGCATTTTAGAATCTAAAGACTAACATTATCTGTAATCTGTACCTAAGGGAAAAATGAGGGAGGATGGACGCGCCAAAACTGATCAACTTCCCCCAAGGTCAGAATTAACACTTGGACCCCCCCTAAGGGGTCCTAGATCATTCAATGGAACATGCTGGACTCTGCGGACCTGCCCGTGGGCCAAATTACCCGCATGCAGAACATAAAGGAAGCTAGGTACTACCGATCTAGCTTCCACTTCCCTCAAAAAAACCAAAAACAACAACAAAAAACCCACCCCTCAAAACTGCGAGAGGGCTGCGGCTTGCATTGACAGCACTTCCCTTTTTTTTCTTTAAACCCGTTTCCTGCCTCCCGTTCCTTCTGTGCACAGGAAGAGGAAGGCCTCTAGGTCCTTTCCCCTTTTCGCACACGGGCGACCGCGGGGAATAAAACCCTTCTCGAACACACAAACCCAGTCTTTTATCGCCACGACCCTTCAGCCAAATTGCCTCGGCTGTAGCGCGGAGCCGGCCCCCGCCCGGCAGCAGCCGAGATCCTGCGCAGCGCCGGCCTCGCCCGCCGCCCCGACCCACAGGGCTCAGAGGGTGGCAGGCTCGGGGAGACCAGGGCCCTCCTCCCCACTCCCACGGACGCGGAAGGGGCTGCCCTGCCCCCCTGGGTCCCCACGGGCCGAGGGCCCAGGAGTGCAGCTCCGGACGCCAAGGGCCCACGCGTCCCCCGCACCTCCTTGCGGGACCCGTCGCCACCGCGGCCTCCCCATCGGGAGCTTACCCCGGTGCCGTTGTCGCACACCACCACCTTCCTGCCCTGGCTGTCCATCGTCCGCCCGGAAAAGAGCCGCTGCTGCCGCCGAACAACCTACAGCCACCACCTACAGCAGCCGCCGCCCGGCCCTCTGCTCTTCCTCCTCCTCCCTCTCCGCAGCCCCTCCTCGGGTTCAACGCTCTTTCCCTTACAGGAAGTCACCACTCGGCCCTGCCCCGCCCCGCCAAGCCCCGCCAAGCCCCGCCTGTCATTTAACTGACGGTCTGCACGGAAAAGGTGGGGACGGAAAAGAAGCCGAGACTGACAGCGGTCAGATCCAATAAAAAACGGTAGAGCGTCGGTGCACTGCCCCCATCTTCGACTCCAGTTCCGCCCTCACGGTCACCGCCCGAACGGGTGACGCTCTTTGCGTCTGGTTTCCGGCGCTTTGACTGGCGTTTTGTGGCGCCCGACCTGGTGGGCGCAGCCGCCGTGTCCCTGAGGCGTCGCAGGAGTGTAGGGCGCCGCTTACCCCGCTGCGGAGGGCTCAGGGAGAAAGTCATGTCTGTCGCGAGACGCCAGTGGAGTGTGGCGAAGCTAGCCGGGAGAGGGAGCAAACCTGGAAGTCCCTGCGGGTGTCACCATTGAACATGATTTCGTGTGCTCTTGCTTCTGGGCCTTTTAAGTGGAAAGAGCTGGAATGGATACACACATGTACTTGAAATCATGCGTTTATACGGATACTTTCCATTCTTGCCCAACCCTTCTTTTCCAGATTGCCCATTGTCAAATGAGAGTGGGTGCTACATTTCCAGCCTCCTTACACACCACTTTCTTCTAACAGCAGTATCGTGTTATATCACAACTCTTCAGTATATGTACCCATTTGAATCCAGAGCCTCAGCTTTGATATCGGACAGCCCTGGTTCAAATCTGGCCCTGCCACTCAAGATTTTTCTGATTTGGGCGTATGCTTGTCTGTGCACGGGAATAATTCCTATTTCTGTGTGTTGTAAGGATAATTATGTGCAAAGAGGAAGCATCCAATGGTAGCAATTGTCAACTGAACTCAAAGAGGCAGGAGGCTTTGGCTAGAGATAAAGGACAAAGGTTTACTCAAGAGTCTTAGAGTTTGCAAACTGAAAACACAGCTAGTTAATGTCCAGAGTGTTCCAAAGGAGAAAGAAAAGCTGAGAGTTTTTAAAGTAAAAAAGGATATTCTTGAGAAGAATCAGTCCTGCATTCTTAGCCACTGGTTGGTCCAAGATGGTAATCTTCCAAGTGTCTGGTAGGCTGGATAATGGGACATTTTTCCCTGAGTTGTTCAGATGGTTATCTTTGGAATTAATGTACATCCAGGCATTGACACGCAACTGAAAAGTTTAAAAGTTTAAGTCCCCAGGCTAGTTAAAGCAAAAATAGAATTATTTCCTCATGCCTCAGCCTACTTGATTTTAGTAATTTAGCAGCTTGACCACAGTGACTCCATTTTTTTTTTCTTTTTTTCTTTATTCATTTTTAAAGAGGAGAGAGAGAGGGAGAGAGAGAGAGAGAAGGCGGGAGGAGCTGGAAGCATCAACTCCCATATGTGCCTTGACCAGGCAAGCCCAGGGTTTTGAACCGGCGACCTCAGCATTTCCAGGTCGATGCATTATCCACTGCGCCACCACAGGTCAGGCAAACAGTGACTCCATTTTATTTCTTTACTCTATTTCTCACTATTTATTAGTTCTGTACTTTTAAGTGCTCTCTACCTGTAATGCCCCTACCTTTGTTCTTTTGGATTACTAATTTTTTACTTTTTAAGAAATAACACCTGTTGTTTTTTCTGATTATAAAAACAATACATGCAAATGGTAGAAAATATCAACAATCATCTATTCACTACATTGACAAAAATGCAACAAAACCCCTTGATTATGTAAATTCAGATATAACACTATTGGTGACTGTTTCCTGCTTCTATACTGAGTATATATTAGTCATTTCACTTTTTTCTAAATAATGTGACTCCATGTTTTAGGTGATTGGTTTTTTTGGGGGGGAGTGTGGCTTCATTTCCAGACTTATAATGAAATTTTATGCATATTATTCCACACAAAAACCTTACCAGTTAGATATAATCATTTTATACCTGAGAAAATGGGACTTTTAAAAAGTTAAGTCTAGCAAAATCATAGATATAAGATCTACATATAAAAATCAATATATATGTCATCAGTGAACTATCTAAAAATGAAGTTAGGAAAACAATTTTTTTCACAAGCATCAGAAAATCTGAATATGTTTAATGAAAGTAACACAAGACCTATATACTGAAAACTACACCATTGCTGAGAGATCTTGATAAATAAAAATAACATGTTCATGTATTGAACACTCATTGTCAAGATGATAGTTCTCTCCAAATTGATCTATAATCTCTTTCAAAATCACAGAAGGCTGTTTTCTCTTTAGAAATTAACAAGTTTGATTATAAAATTTAAATGGCAATGCAAAGAAGCCAGAATAGCTAAAACAATTTTGAAAAAAACAAAGCAAAGGTGGCAAACTACTACTACCTAGTTTCAAAACTTATTTTGAAGCTACACTAATGAAGACAGTGTGGTATTGGCATAAAGATAGACATATAAATCAATGGAACAGAACGGATAACCATATAAATCCTTACATTTATGATTGATTGATTTTCAACATGTTAAAACAATTCAATGGGAAAAGTGTAATCTTTTCAACAAATAGTACTGCAACAATTGGATATCCATGTGTGGGGGGATAGGACAGCTATGATCCTAACCTCACACCATATACAAATATTAATTCAAATATAAAAGAGCTAAAACTATAAATTCTGGAAGAAAATGAAAAAAAAAAAACTCGTATGATGTTAAGCAAAAACTGCTTAGATATGACACCAAAATCATGATACATAAAGGAAATAAATGAATAAATTGGACAATAGAAATTTAAAACTTTTAATTCAGGTATTAAGAAAACAAAAAGATAAGTCACAGAGTAGGAGAAAAACATATATCCACAAAGGACGTGTATCTAGAATACATTAAGAACATATAATAGGGCCTGACTGGGCGGTGGCGCAGTGGATAGAGCGTCGGACTCGTATGCGGAGGACCCAGGTTTGAGACTTTTTGATAAGGGTTTAGTAACCCTAAACAGTTGTGTTTTTTTTAACATAACCAAGTATGTTTAAAAGTAGGTTTGAGTTTCCCTTTACACATGATTTAGGGAGAAGAAGTATGCCTGGCAATAGAATCCATCATCAAAATGTAAGCTCTTGACTGAAAGTGATCTGTCATCAATGAAAGAAAAGTAAATGGGCCCTGGCCGAGCGGTTCAGTGGGTAAAGCATCATTCCAGCACACCAAGACTGAAGGCTTGATCCTGGGAGCAATCGATGAGTACACAACTAAATGAATAATTAAGTGGAACAATGAGTTGATGCCTCTCCCCCAGCCCCACTTCCCACTCTCTCTCTCTCAAACAATGGAAAACTTTTTAATTAAAAAAAGAAAAGAGGCCCTGGCCGGTTGGCTCAGTGGTAGAGCGTCGGCCTGGCGTGCAGAAGTCCCAGGTTCGATTCAGGGCCAAGGCACACAGGAGAGGCGCCCATCTGCTTCTCCATCCCTCCCCCTCTCCTTCCTCTCTGTCTCTCTCTTCCCCTCCTGCAGCTAAGGCTCCATTGGAGCAAGGATGGCCCAGGCGTGGCCTCTGCCTCAGGCGCTAGAGTGGCTCTGGTCGCAACATAGCGATGCCCAGGATGGGCAGAGCATCGCCCCCTGGTGGGCAGAGCGTCGCCCCTGGTGGGCGTGCCAGGTGGATCCCCATCGGGCGCATGCGGGAGTCTGACTGTCTCTCCCCATTTCCAGCTTCAGAAAAATACAAAAAAAAAAAAAAAAAAAGGAAAGAAAATGATTAGAACAGCAAAACTTTCCATTTAGGAATCATTCAAGCCTGACCTGTTGGTGGTGCAGTGGATAAAGCATCGACCTGGAATGCTGAGGTCACCAGTTCAAAACTTTGGGCAAGACACATATGAGAAGCAACTACTATGACATGATGCTTCTCACTCATCCCCCCCTTTCTCTCTTTCTCTGCCTCCTTTCTGTAAAATCACTAAATAAAATCTTTTCTAAAAAAAAATCATTTGAATTATCTAGATAAAAAGCATAAAATTTAATTAAATTCAGAATTTATACATCTTTACCCTAAATAAGATATTCTGTTACCTCAACATTGTGATTAAAATCTCATGTTGCCCTGGCTGGGTAGCTCAGTTGGTTATAGCATTGCCCCAATACACCAAGGTTGTGAGTTTGATCCCTGGTCAGGGCACATACAAGAATCAACCAATAGATGTATAAATAAGTGGGACAAGAATTGATGTTTCACTTTCTCTAAAATAGATATTTAAAAATAAATAAATAAATAAATAAATAAATAAATAAATGAAATTTCATGTTAGCCTGACCTGTGGTGGCACAGTGAATAGAGCATTGACCTGTGACTCTGAGGTCCCAGGTTCAAATCCCCAAGTTTGCCAGCTTGAGCATGGGTTCACCAGCTTGAGCACAGGCTCACTGACTTGAGCGTGGGGTCATAGACATGATCCTATGGTCACTGGCTTCGGCCCAAAGGTCGCTGGCTTGAGCAAGGGGTCACTGGCTTAGCTGGAGCCCCCTGGTCAAGGCGCGTATAAGAAGCAATCAATGAACAACTAAAAGTGCCACAACTACAAGTTGATGCTTCTCATCCCTCTCTCTTTCTGTCTGTCTGTCTGTCTCTCTCTCAAAAAAGAAAAAAAATTAAAATTCATATTAATAATTTGCTGTTGAAAAGAAAAGAAACACAAGGTCTCTGGGGGTAGTGATAAATGTAAACCTCTAATGTAAAATAAAAAGAGATAAATGTTCATGACCAAATCTCCCAACAGTGAAGTGTGGAACAGCATGAACTTTTGTCACAAGCTGTGTTAGGCCTTGAAGCTTAAGCAGAAGTCTAAAACAGAAATATGTGAGTTTATGGAAATAAAAACTAATAAGACTAAGCACAGGTCCTGCTTTGGCCTGGAGGCCTAAAAGACTGTTTTCTCTACCTTCCCAGATGACTTTTTTTTATCTGCGTCATGATCTTTATGAGTCCAGCTGAGATCTTCACCTATAACTCCCAGATGAAGATATGAACCCTCTTCAAACTCTGACTCATCTCCTACACCTGGCTTTTCAGATAAGGTGTCGACTGCAAGAGCAGTGAGCAGGAAGTTAACTCTCTGCCACTGTTAATGCAACATAGCCTCAAGTCCAGTGGTTTCTAATCTTTTCAGCACAAGGATCTCATTGAGTATGCTTTGCTGCTTAATTTTGGCTGTTGCTCTGAACTGTTGCCAGGCAGAGCACATATTCTGTGTGTCTGAAATGTGGTGTAATAACATTTGGGGCACACCCTGTAATAATCAGTATCACTATTATGAAATAATAGTATCACTGTTCTTTTTTTTCTTTCAATTTTTCAATTGATTTGAGAGAGAGAGAGAGAGAGAGAAACATTAGCTTGTTGTTCCACTTAGTTGTGCACTATTGGTTGCTTCTCTTATGTGCCCTGACCAGGGATTGAACCCATGACCACAGCACTCCAGGAAGACACTTTACCCACTGATACACCTGGCCAGGGTTCACTATTTTTTTTTTTTTTGCAGAATATTAAAAATAACCCTCAGATGCCAATGATCACCTTCATATTTGTTACAACCCCTTTATTTTAAATATGAGTAGACTAGGTAGAAAGGAGTTAAATAATTACTATACTTACATCATAAAATAACAAATCTAGTGGAAAGCATACTGAACTATGAATTAGAAGACCTGGATTCTAGTCTTCACTTTAAAAGACTTAGCTTTGTGATCTTGACCACTTTTTAAAACTTTTCTCACTTTATACAGTTCTGTTTGTTTTTTCTAACCCAAATAAATACACTAATCTTTTGATTTAGAAAAGATATTATTTTTATTATTATAATTATTTTTTGCAGGCAGGCCTGTGGTGACTCAGTAGATAGAATGTCAACCTGGAACGCTGAGGTTGCTAGTTCGAGACCCTGGGTTTACCTGGTCAAGGCACATACCATAAACAATCCAGCAATGAACAACTAAAGAGAAGCAACTATGAGTTGATACCTCTCGCTCCTCACCCCCTCTCTCCTCTCTCTGTAAAATCAATAAATAAAAATCTTTTAAAAAATACTTTTTACAAATTACAGTTATAACATTGAAATTCATGTTCCTGTTGTCCTTCCATTGTTGTAGTTCTAACTGAGGTGAGCATTAAGATGATCAGATAGGCTGGCCCTGATGAGGTAGCTCAGTTAGTTAGAGCATTGTCCCGGTACAAGTTTGATCCCCAGGCAGGGCTCATACAAAAATATACCAATGAATGCATAAGAAGTGGAACAACAAATCAATGTTTCCCTCTCTCCTTCCTCCTCTCTCTAAAATCAATAATTAAAAAAAAATTTTTTTTTAAGGAAAGGTCTGTCCTATGGTGGCGCAGTGGATAAAGCATTGACCTGGAATGCTGAAGTCTCAGATTCAAAACCCCGCATCTGTCTGGTCAAGGCACATATGGTAGTAGATGCTTCCTGCTCTTCCTCCCTCACCCCTCTCTCTCACTCTCTCACTCTCTCTACTCTCTGAAATGAATAAATAAAAAAAAATTTTTTTTAATTCTAAAAAAAGAAGTTAAAAAAAGATGATCAGATAGTCTTACCTCTTGTTTCTTCCTTATTTCCCTTCCCTTATTTCCATTTTTCTCCTTAATCACCAGAATAAAATTTACCCTGTTCATCCCCATAATCTGCTTTAACTTTTCTAGAAATATGATCACTTATATTTGCTCAGGTAAACATAGATAATTGACACATTCATTTGAAGTCCCCCTGTAAAATATAAATGTAATGTGTTGACACCTAAAAGAATGTTGTCATTGATGACAGACTGGTCATCTCCAATGGCAAAGAGATTTAATATGCTAAAGTGGACTAACTCATAATGGAGACCTTTCACATAATTTTGGTAATATGACACCTTCATTTATCACATAGCACAGAGAACTCAAATTCCCTTTTAAACACCTGGATGAGATTTTTACTTGGAATGTAAAGTTGCCTCAGAGAAGCAGATAGTCCTGCTCCAACCTGTTTGGTCATTCTTAAGGTTAGAATGTCTGTTTGTTACTGCTTGGTTAACAGTATGGGACAGGAATACTTGTTGACTTGGTCTGACAATCACAGTGATGTAGAAAAAGGTTTTGTTAAGCATTTTTAGATATTTTCACAAATTTTGAGGACCTCAAGGAAAAAGGGTTGACTAGGGACTTGTTAGTGTTCACTTTGTCCAACCTGAAAACTAAATCTATTACTCATTTAAGAAGCATGGAATGAACTCACTAGTCGTGTTACAGCATGACACTACATATTTCCAAATATGTACACTAGTCCATGTCGGAGGTTAAGAGGAATCAAATGTCTAAATAAATTAAGCAGTAAAGAAAATAACAAAGACTCATTTTTAGTAGAAATAATAGCTTACTATTTATTAAGTAACTTTTTTCTGTCACTATACTAAGCCCTTTTTTTTTTTTTTTTTTTTTTTCCTGAAGCTGGAAACGGGGAGAGACAGTCAGACAGACTCCCGCATGCGCCCGACCGGGATCCACCCGGCACGCCCACCATGGGGCGACGCTCTGCCCACCAGGGGGCGATGCTCTGCCGCGACCAGAGCCACTCTAGCGCCTGGGGCAGAGGCCAAGGAGCCATCCCCAGCGCCTGGGCCATCTCTGCTCCAATGGAGCCTTGGCTGCGGGAGGGGAAGAGAGAGACAGAGAGGAGGGGGGGTGTGGAGAAGCAAATGGGCGCTTCTCCTATGTGCCCTGGCCGGGCATCGAACCCGGGTCCCCCTCACGCCAGGCCGATGCTCTACCGCTGATGCTGAGCCAACCTGCCAGGGCCTATACTAAGCCCTTTTAATGTACAGTCGTCCCTCGCCATATCGTGGTTCACTTTTCGCGGTCTCATTGTATTACAGACTTTTAAATTATATATATATCTAACTTTGTATCATGGATTTTTTGCTATATTGTGGGATTTTGCAGTATATAGGTATTTTTATATATTTATTTTAATTATTTTTGCAGTAAAATAAAATAAGTGTGGAAAAGGTTAATAACAGTGTGAGAGTGGTTTATAAGAGTGCAGGGAGGGTTTATAAAGCCTTAAAATATATGTAAATAATAAAATAAATATAAGGTCGCTACTTCACGGATTTTTGCCTATCACAGGGTATTTGGGAACCTAACCCCTGCAATATACAAAGGACCACTGTACTATCTAGTTTAATTAAATTCTCACAATTTTATGAGGTGGGTACCATTATCACCATTTTACAGGTAAGAGAAGTGAAACTAAGAGAGGTTAAAATCAACTCCCTAAAGTCTCACAACTGGCCTGACCAGGTGGTGGTGCAGTGGATACAGTGTTGGAGTGGGACACAGAAGACCCAGGTTCGAATCCCCAAGGTCGCCGGCTTGAGCGTGGGGTCACTGGCTTGAGCAAGAGGTCACTTGCTCTACTGGAGCCCCCGCCCCTGGTCAAGGCACATATGAAAAAACAATCAATGAACAACTAAGGTGCTGCAATGAAGAATTGGTGCTTCTCATCTATCTCTCTTCCTGCCTGTCTGTCCCTATCTGTCCCTCTCTCTGTCTCTCTGTTCCTGTCTCTCTTGCTTAAAATAAATACATAAATAAAAATAATAAAAGTCTTACACCTGATAGGAACATCAAAATTTCAACCCAAGTTGGCCTGATTTGAAGTCAGTTCTTTCCATGGTAAATACTGCTTCTGTTTATTTTCCTGTGCTTTTTTAAGTTAACAGCCAATTACATAAATAATATATGAATTCATTATTTTAAAATATCGCCCATTACAGATACATTTTAAGTTCCATTTTACACTCATCATTAATATTAGTTCCCTCTCATCTTCCGCAGAAATAATACTTAAGTTATGGTGGATCTTTAGCCTGACCAGGTGGTGGCGCAGTGGATAGAGCATCAGACTGGGATGCGGAAGACCCAGGTTCGAGACCCCGAGGTCGCCAGCTTGAGCTTGGGCTCATCTGGTTTGAGCAAAAAAAAAAATTCACCAGCTTGGACCCAAGGTCACTGGCTCAAGCAAGGGGTTACTCGGTCTGCTGAAGGCCCATGGTCAAGGCACATATGAGAAAGCAATCAATGAACAACTAAGGTGTCTCAATGCGCAATGAAAAACTATTGATTGATGCTTCTCATCTCTCCGTTCCTGTCTGTCTGTCCCTGTCTATCCCTCACTCTGACTCTCTCTCTGTCTCTGTAAAAAAAAAAAAAAAAAAAAGAATAAGAAAAAAAAGTTATGGTGGATCTTTAGAGATCACTTAAAAAATATCCTTAGATACACAGGGAAAGATATTCAACATTATTAACCATTATGAAAATGTAAATTAAAACAACACCTATTAGAGGTTCTGACTGACTGGCTCAGTGGCAGAACATTGGCCTGGCGTGTAGATATCCCAGGTTTGATTCCGGTCAGGGCACACAGGAGAAATGATCATCTGCTTTTTCATCCCTCCCCCTCCCTCTTCTCTCTCTCTCTCTCTCTTTCTTTCTCTCTCTCTCTCTCTCTTTTTGCCTACCGTAGCCACGGCTCAATTGGTTCAAGTGCATCAACCCAGGCACTGAGGATGGCTCCATGGAGCCTCTGCCTCAGGTGCTAAAAATAGCTTGGTTGCCAGTATGGCCCCAGATGAGATGGGCAGAGCATTGGTCTCAGACAAGGGTTTCCAGGTGGATCCCAATCCAGGAGATTATGGGATTCTGTCTGTCTATCTCCCCTCCTCTCACTTGGAAAAGGAAAAAAATAAAACCACACCTATTAGACTATTAAATAACTAAAATGAAAAACAGTGATCATGCCTGACCTGTGGTGGCGCAGTGGATAAAGCGTTGACCTGGA
This sequence comes from Saccopteryx bilineata, assembly GCF_036850765.1. Lineage (NCBI taxonomy): Eukaryota > Metazoa > Chordata > Mammalia > Chiroptera > Emballonuridae > Saccopteryx > Saccopteryx bilineata. The sequence continues at coordinate 121,634,054 of NC_089492.1, read as the reverse complement.
ACACTGAGGTCACCAGTTTGAAAGCCTGGGCTTGCCTGGTCAAGGTACATATGGAAGTTGATGCTTCCTGCTTCTCACCTCCCCCCTCTAAAATGAATGAATAAATAAATAAATATTTTTTAAAAACAACTATTCTTATTTTATTTTTTATTTTATTTTATTTATTTATTTACAGGGACAGAGAGTCAGAGAGAGGGAAAGATAGGGACAGACAGACAGGAATGGAGAGAGATGAGAAGCATCAATCATCAGTTTCTCGTTGCGACACCTTAGTTGTTCATTGATTGCTTTCTCAAATGTGCCTTGACCGTGGGCCTTCAGCAGACCGAGTAACCCCTTGCTGGAGCCAGTGACCTTGGGTCTAAGCTGGTGAGCTTTGCTCAAGCCAGAGGAGCCTGCGCTCAAGCTGGTGACCTCGGGGTCTCGAACCTGGGTCCTTCCGCATCCCAGTCCAACACTCTATCCACTGCGCCACCGCCTGGTCAGGCTTAAAAACAACTATTCTAAAAAATGTTTTAAAAAAACAGTGATCACATCAAATGCTAATAAGGGTGCAGAAACTGGGTTTCTCTTACATTGCTGGTCAGAATGTAAGATGACACAGTTTACAAAATAGTTTGTCAATTTCTTATCAAACTAAATATCAATTACCATACAACCCAGAAATTGTAGGCTTAAGCAGTTAAATGTTAAGCTTAAGCATTTGATTTCCCAAAGAAATCAAAACATACTTTTACAAAGAAACTTATACCGGAATATACACAGCAGTTTATTTTTTTTTTAATTTTTTTTTTTTTTCAGAGACAGAGAGAGAGTCAGAGAGAGGGACAGACAGGGACAGACAGACAGGAACGAAGAGATGAGAAGCATCAATAATTAGGTTTTTTTTGTTGTTGTTGCATATTGCGACACCTTAGTTGTTCATTGCCTTCTCATATGTTCCTTGACCGCGGGCCTTCAGCAGACCAAGTAACCCCTTGCTCGAGCCAGTGATCTTGGGTCCAAGCTGGTGAACTTTTGCTCAAATCAGATGAACCCACGCTTGATCAAACTGGAGACCTTGGGGTCTCACACCTGGGTCCTCTGCATCCCAGGCCGACGCTCTATCCGCTGCACCACCGCCTGGTGAGGCTACACAGCAGTTTTATTTATAATTGCTCAAAACTTGAAACAACCCAATGGTCTGAAGGCTAAGAGGATTGATGGGGGTGAGCAGAGCCTAGATCTTTATTAGGGTTTTTGTGGGAAGGAATGAGCAAAGCAGGGTAGGTATGCTGAGTAAGCTCAGGACTGGATAGTTTGATTAATTTCAGTAGGCTCTAGTCCAGGCACGGCCAACAGTTTTTGCCCCCGGGCCAGGTTAGAAAAAAAACTTTTTTCACAGGCTGGATGAAATATTAAAATTAAAAAAATGTTAAATACAAAAATGATTCATTTAAGTAAACAAAATTTTATTATATAATTTGTTTATGAATAAATGTAAGTAATTTAGTACAACAAATTAACAAAAAAGCTAATGTGATGTGTTGAGGCGCTTTGCATCACCTATTATTTTATTTATTTATTTATTTATTTATTTATTTGTATTTTTCTGAAGTTGGAAACAGGAAGGCAGTCAGACTCCCGCATGTGCCCAACCGGGACCCACCTGGCATGCCCACCAGGGGGCAGTGCTCTGCCCATCTGGGGCGTCGCTCTGTTGCAACCAGAGCCATTCTAGCGCCTGAGGCAGAGGCCACAGAGCCATCCTCAGTGCCCGGGCCAACTTTGCTCCAATGGAGCCTTGGCTGCGGGAGGGGAAGAGAGAGACAGAGAGGAAGGAGAAGGGGAGGGGTGGAGAAGCAGATGGGCGCTTCTTCTGTGTGCCCTGGCCGGGAATCGAACCTGGGACTACTGTACGCCAGGCCGACGCTCTACCACTGAGCCAACCGGCCAGGGCGCCTATTATTTTTTTAATATCTGGCTCTATACTGTAGTAGCTATTTTTAACACAGCCTCCAAATGTAAATCATTCAATCTTGATCTTGTTGTACTTTTATTTAGATTCATTAAAGAAAAAGTTTGTTCACAAATATAAATTGAGCTGAAGATTACTAAATATTCCTTGGCAAGTTTTTTTTTTAATTTCCATATTTTCTATTATTCAATTGCTTATAAAAATTGCACAGATGAGTACAAAAGTTGTAAATCTTTATAATGGAATTTTTTTTTAAAAATAAAGAAGTATCGCAAATCCATTCGACCAATTATTGTAAGTTAACCCTAGATTAGTCACACGTAGAATTCTTTTCCGCATATCACTATCTTCTTAAATATCTCAATTTCCAATAATCAAAGATGCTTCTGCTTCTGAGTAGCTAAAATTTTAACTTTCATTGTTGTACAATGGTTAGATATTGTAGTTTATGTATAATATAACGATTTAAAAGTACTTATTTCATTTCCACAGTGCATCATGCGGAGAATATTAAAAATTTAATTGCAGGCTGCATAAACTCATTTCGTGGGCCAGATCTGGCCCACAGGCCATATGTTGGCCATTCCTGCTCTAGGCTATGGGGGTGGCTTCCAGTGGTCTGACACTTGACCTTGAGGTGGCTTAGGGGAATATTGGCTTGTTGTATAAAAGTTTGATAAAGGAAATGATTAGGGATGTGGTCTCTGGATTTGTTGATTTATATATCAAAGGCATGTTGGTTGGGGCAGCAGAGGGAGTCATTTTCAATCTCTAGGAATTAACTGCTAGCCATAGGAGAGGCCCTCTGTCAAGGGTTAAAGCCTCAAATGACAAAACACAAAGAACACATAAAATAAGAAGGTATAATCAACACAGTTCTCATAACTGAAAAGCCCAGTGTATGGCCAGTGGCCAGCGCCGTCGTAGCCATGCAGGTTCTCATTGGATTCGGATAGACGGTAAAGAAACAGTGGAGCCACAAGGCCCTGGCCAGTTGGTTCAGTGGTAGAGCCTCAGCCTGGCGTGCGGAAGTCCCGGGTTCGATTCCCGGCCAGGGCACACAGGAGAGGCGCCCATCTGCTTCTTCACCCCTCCCCCTCTCCTTCCTCTCTGTCTCTCTCTTCCCCTCCCGCAGCCAAGGCTCCATTGGAGCAAAAGATAGCCCAGGCACTGGGGATGGCTCCTTAGCCTCTGCCCCAGGCGCTAGAGTGGCTCTGGTCGCGACAGAGCGATGCCCTGGAGGGGCAGAACATCGCCCCCTGGTGGGTAGAGCATCGCCCCCTGGTGGGTGTGTCGGGTGGATCCCAGTCGGGCACATGCAGGAGTCTGTCTGACTGCCTCCCTGTTTCCAGCTTCAGAAAAAAAAAAAAAGAAAGAAACAGTGGAGCCACAAAATGGTGGGCCATTCCTTCAAGTCTCCTACTGGCTGACGAGCAAACAGGCAGGAAAGACCGCTTTCCTCACTTTCAGAGCTCCCAAAGCACTGAGGCATTCTCCAGTTCCAACAACCCAGAAAATCTTCAGTTCCTCCTGGAATCAAAGGCCCCCACCAGCCTCAGCTGAGCTCCCAAAGCCCCCCAGCTTGGGTTCCACATCTGCACTCCTTCTCTTCCTGCAAAAACCCAGCTGGGGAAAAATCCCTTCTCCAGCAAACATTAGCAATACAATGGCCCCTCCCAAGCGGGAAGGTAATCTGTAATTTGCAATCTGCAGCTTTGAAAGCAAGCACCACAGCCTTTCACAGACTAGATACACAAGGCACTGCCCAGGCCAATGCAAAATATAAGCCAGCAAACCTAAAAAACACATTTTACAAACTTATTTCCCCAACATTCCACCCCTTTTGCTTGCTTTACAATCTACACCACAGGTATTCCTGTGCAAGGAATGAGGTATACTACATAAACAAACCATAGTAACAGCACAAGCTATACAATTTCAACAATTATATATAAATATGCCCTTCACAATGTCTCTCTGAGCACTTTGCCCAAAGCGCAAACTGCTGGAGGCCCATTTCTAGCCACCTACTCCACAGTAGGTGGGAGGGCCTCAGGGCTGTGTCCATGAAAACCTTACAAGTGTCCTTGGTGCATCATGGTGCAGGAGGGCCTCCATCAGAGCTGCCCCCCCATCAAGGTCTCTCATACTGTCCAAAAGCAACATGTCCATCCAACAAAGGAGCCGGTGCCCCCCTCTAGTCGCAGTTCAAGAGTCAGTTCACGATAGACAGCCCAGCTGTCTGTGCAAATCACCAAGGTAAAAGTTCTTAAAGGCAACTAGGTTCACATACGGCCTCAGGCCTCCCCCTCCCCCCCCACCCCCGCATCCCTGCCATTATGGCAGCTCTGAAGATACTGCCCCAAGGTGGAGCATGTGGCAGTGGTGGCCAACATCTCCACCTCTGCTCCAGAGAGCATGATGCCATTCACCCCTATGTCTCACAATCGCAGCAGACCTACCAGAGGCTCAGTAGGTACTCTTTGCTGCTGGGTTTTTACCTTCTTGAGTCTGCAAATGGCAGCTTCAGGCCGAGCCTCCTCATCCTCAGAAGAGAAGCTAGAAACGCCTGCTCCCACCAACTCAGAGCCACTCCACCGGCATGGCTCCATCTTAAGCTCCTTTGGCTGCCAGCTCTTGGCCTGAAGCTGAACCCATAGTTGTTCCTCCAACAATTGCTGCTCCCAATGCTCTACTTCCAGGGAAAACTGCAACTCACGGACCCAGTTGGCCTCCTTTTTCAGTGCTCATTCCAGTTCCAGGATCTTCAGCTCTTTCTCCCATGACCATTCCAGCTCCGTTATTGCTGCTCAGTTTGCAGAACTTGGGCAGCCTCTTGCACAGAGCTCTTGGTTTCCTCACAGGGCTGTAAAAAACAGCCAGCCCATGGTTCCCAATAGGACAGCCGTGGAGAACCATAACAACAACCAGTCCTCTACCCCAACCCTCCAGGGTGGTGGTGGCTCCATACCAATCTGAACCGAACCCTGCTGGCTGCGCCAGATGTGTCGCCAGGGAAATGAATTTTCCAGTGTAGCTAGATATGACACATACAATATTATCACTCCACCTTGTGGCTCCTGGCAGTTCCAGGTTCCAATGCTCCCTCCTCCACCCCCAACCCAGAATGCCTAAATACTACAGCTGCTCTTCTCCACATCCATTCAGCTTCAAATCCAGAAGGAAAGGAAGAGCTTATTTCCTTCAACAACCAAACAAAAATTCTGATCCTCATTTTTTTTTTTGTGTGTGTGTGAGAGAGAGAGAGAGAGAGAGAGATGGGGGGGACAGACAGGGACAGACAGACAGGTAAGGAGAGAGATGAGAAGAATGAACTGATAGTTGAGGCACCTTAGTGGTTAATTGATTGTTTTCTTATATGTGCCTTGACCAGAGGGCTTCAGCCAAGCCAGTGACCCCTTGTTTAAGCCAACGACCTTGGATTCAAGTCAGCGACCACGGGTCAAGCTGGTGAGCCTGTGCTCAAGCCAGAAGAGCCCGTGCTGAAGCTGGTGACCTCGAGGTTTTGAACGTGGGTCCTCAGCATCTAGGGTTAACACTCTATTCACTGTGCCTCCAGCTAGTCAGGCCTGATCCTCATTCTTATTGGTGAGATTTAGACCAATCACTGAGGCCAAAAGGATGGGAATTGCTTAGTGACTTAGGAAGCACACCTAGTCCTCCAACCACAGGACTGAGAACAGAGGAGAGGTGGCTCTCAACTCTCAGGAGATGTTCTGGTATGCTCTTTTCCCAGAAGAATGGAAACCAAAGCAATAGCTGTCCACTACATAATGAATGTCATAAATGTTTATTCTAGTGTAGCTACCACTTGTAATTATTGTTGACCTGTTTAGTGTAACTCTGCATCTTTCAATCCAGTCACATGTACCATCAAGGACTGTAGTATTTAAAAATGTCTCACTACTCATAGATACAGAGAACAGACTGACAGTTGTCAGAGGGGTGGGATGTTGGGGGGCTGGGAGAAAAAATGTGAAGGGATTAAGCAGTACAAATTGGTAGTTATAGAATAGTCACAGAGATGTAGATTATATATAGCATAGGTAATATAGTCAGTAATATCATGATAAGTATACATAGGGCCAGGTGAGTGCTTGAAGCACTGAGGCACTCTGTAAAGTAGATAATTTCTAACCTCTTTGCTATACATCTGAAACTAATACAGAATAAAACTGACTGTAAATTGTAATTGAAAAATTAAAAATGCCTGACCTATGGTGGCTCAGTGGATAAAGTGTCAACCTAGAATGCTGAGGTTGCCGGTTCAAAATCCTGGGGTGACCAAGCCCAGCCAAGGCATGTACGAGAAGCGAATTAATGTTTCCTGCTCCTCTCTGCCCCCTTTCTCTTTCTCTCTCCTCTCTCTGAAATCAATAAATTAAAAAAATATTTTTAAGAAAAATTAAAAAAAAATTAAATGTCTCACTAATACTCAAAATTCCAGAACCACTGTTTTATAGTTAAAGTTGATACATTACTTGAAAGAGTTGACTTCCTACTCACCCATCATATAATACTGTCTATATGTGTCTTGTCTTTTGGTGTTTTATATGTTCTTCAAGATCTCTCAAATCACTGTCAGCTGTTTTGGGATCATGTCTGCAAAGATTTTTTTTTTTATTCATTTTAGAGAGGAGAGGGAGAGACAGAGAGAGAGAGGAGAGACAGAGAGAAGGGGGTAAGAGAGAGAGAGAGAGGAGAGACAGAGAGAGAGAAGGAGGGAGGAGCTGGAAGCGTCAACTCCCATATGTGTTTTGACCAGGCAAGCCCAGGGTTTTGAACCGGCGACCTCAGCATTTCCAGGTCGACACTTTATCCACTGCGCCACCACAGGTCAGGCCTGCAAAGATTTTTTGTGTGTGTGTTTTCCTTTTATTATTTTACTATAATAAAGTTTCTCTTGACATTGAAATTCTGCTATCACAGGCTTCAATTTCATCTTTACAATATTCATTCTACCGATATCCATCCGCTCCTTGCAAATAACATAGTATTTACAAGACTCAAGGGCTGTATCTATGGATACCCATCCCCAGATCCCAGGAGGTCCCTGGTAAGTTTGAGTCAGTCACAATAATTCCAGACCCCTCATAACAGTCATTGGTTTAGGTAACCTAAAACAAGCCAGTTGCATAGGTTTGACTGACCCCTAAAATTGGTTTAGGAATAGCCCAATGAGGGAAATAATTTGTATGAAGATTTAAAAAATCCCATTTCTTTTTTTAAAAATTTTTATTTATTTATTCATTTTTTTAGAGAGAGAAGGGGGAGGGGAGCTGGAAGCATCAATTCCCATATGTGCCTTGACCAGGCAAGCCCAGGGTTTCAAACCGGCGACCTCAGCATTTCCAGGTTGATGCTTTATCCACTGCGCCACCACAGGTCAGGCAAAAAATTCCATTTCTTGCCTGACCAGGTGGTGGCGCAGTGGATAGAGCATTGGCCTGGGACACAGAGGATTCAGGTTCGAAATCCCGAGGTCGCTGGCTTGAATGTAGGCTCAACAGCTTCAGTGTGAGCTCACCAGCTTGAGCATGGGGTCTCTGGCTTGAGTGTGGGATCATAGACATGACCCCATGGTCACTGGTTTGAGCCCAAGGTCACTGGCTTGAGCAAGGAGTCACTCGCTCTGCGGTAGTCCACCAGTCAAGGCACATATGAGAAAGCAATCAATGAACAACTAAGGAGCCACAACAAAGAATTGATGATTCTCATCCCTCTCCTTCCCTGCCTGTCTGTCCCTATCTGTCCCTCTCTCTCTGACTCTCTTTCTGTCTCTGTCTCTGTCACAAAACAAAACAAAACAAAACAAAAAAACACATTTCTTTTTCATTTGGGTGGTGTTAGATCTCTACTTTCATTGAATTTACAGTGTAGCCTGACCTGTGGTGGCGCAGTGAATAAGTGTCAACCTGGAACACTGAGGTCGCCAGTTCAAAACCCTGGGCTTGCCTGGTCAAGGCACATACAGGAAGCAACTACTATGAGTTGATGCTTCCTGCTACTCCTCTCTCTCTTCTCTCTAAAAATTAATAAATAAAATCTAAAAAAGAAGAATTTACAATGTAGTTTAGAGACAAGGGATAGATAGGAAAAATTAAATAATTGCCCCTAACATTCCCTCTGAAGGATTCTCCTCCTCTTCTAATTGAGCTGTCCACCCTGCTTCCATGTCAGTTTAGATGATCGTTGTGGAGAAAGCCTCCAATATTTATAGGACACGATAATTTCTTGTCAAATCCAATAGCAATATGTTTGAGCTATGCATTGATATTTCTGTCGTCAGGAGCACATACAACAGTGTGTGTGTGTATATATATATCTATAGCTATATCTCTGTTAGTCATTTTAGTATTGTGGATCTAAGAAAGATTTATATTCATTGGGAAGGTTAGAGATTTTTACTCCACAGATTGAACTTTAGGAAATAACGAATATTGAGTGCAAATATTTAGCTACTAAGATGCTCTTCAAGTGTTTTAGAAACATTTTATAAATGTTTTATAACAATATTCCAATAATAAGCATCTTTAGTAGTTAAATCATTGTATACATGATTATTTCCTTAGGTTATAAATTTTCAGAAGCAGCCTGACCTGTGGTGACCTGCAATGCTGAGGTTGCTGGTTTGACACCCTAGGCTTGCCCAGTCAAGGCACACACGAGAAGCAACAAGTTGATGCTTCCTGCTCCTCTCTTTCTCTCTCTCTTCTATAATATCAATAAATAAAATCTTAAAAAATAAAAAATTAATTTCCAGAAGCAGAACTGCCTTATATGCACACCTATAAAGCTTTTTGTGCTGGTCTAAAAGCACCTCAGCTTTCTAACTGCTCTTCTTACCTCTGGTTTCTCTTTCCCGTTGTTCTGTCTTTCGTTGGTAAATTTATTTCCCTAAAACACTGTGTGCATCATTTTACTTCCTTGCTGAAAGCCCTTTCTTTCCCCTTTCTTCCCATTTCCTTACCCTGACGGCTGAAGGCTTTTATAATCTGACTCTGCCCCAGATTTCTAATCTTTTCTGCTATTGCTCCCCAATATGACTTTTCCATTTTAACTAAATTCATCTATGCCCTATTTCCTATGATGCCTTGTAATTTCCTAGCTTCAAGGGAGGTGGGGAATTGCATAGTAAAGAAAATGCTAGAATTAGCAAGAAAAGATTTAGTTTGCCTGACCAGGCGGTGGCGCAGTGGATAGAGCGTTGGACTGGGATGTGGAGGACCCAGATTCGAGACCCTGAAGTCACCAGCTTGAGCACGAGCTCATCTGGTTTGAGCAAGGCTCATCAGCTTGAGCACAAGGTCGCTGGCCCGAGCAAGGGGGCACTCTGTCTGTCTGCTGTAGCCTCCCCCCACACCCGTCAAGGAACATTTGAGAGATCAGTCAATGAACAACTAAGGAGCTGCAACGAAGAATTGATGCTTCTCATCTCTCTCCCTTCCTGTCTGTCTGTCCCTATCTGACTCTCTCTGTCTCTGCCACAATAAATAAATACATATTTAAAAAAAAAAGAAAGAAAAAGAAAAGATTTAGTTTGTCACAACCCTCTTTTTCCTTTCCCCATCTACTTTTCTCCACTTCACCTGTAGAGTTGTCCTTCCTGTGGTCCTAAAACTGTCCAAGCATATGCACTGATGCTCCCTCCCTTCCCATCCATCCTCTCAGCCTCCCAGGCGGGCGCTGACCTGCTGCCTCTTTTCCTCTCTGTGGTAGTGACTAGACACATCAACGCTGCCCTTTCACTGTTCACTTCCATCAGGTTCATTGCTTCTCTCTTCAATTTAGTATGTTTTTAAGGTTTAACCATGTAGTATGTATCACTGAGTAATATTCTATTGTATGGGAATAACTCCTTTTGTTTATCCATTTATCAGTTAATGGACATTTGACTCATTTAGACTTTTAAACTAATATGAATAATATTGCTTTAAACATTCATGTACAAGTTTTTATATGTATATACAAGCTCTGAAAACATTTTTGATTGATTTTAGAGAGAGGAGGAAGGCCTGGCTTGTGGTGACGCAGTGGATAAAGCGTCAACCTGGAATGCTGAGGTCGCCAGTTAGAAACCCTGGGCTTGCCTGGTCAAGGCACATATGGGAGTTGATGCTTCCTGCTCCTCCCCTTCTTCTCTCTCTCTCTCTCTCTCTCTCTCTCTCTCTCTCTCTCTCTCCTTCTCTCTCTTTCTCTCTAAAATAAATTTAAAATAAATAAATAAATAGGAGAGGGGCGGAGGTAGTTGTTTCTTGTATGTGCCTTGACTGGGACAAACCCGGCTTTCAAACTGGTGACCTCAGCGTAACAGGTTGACACTTTATCCACTGCACCACCACAAGTGAGGCTGAAAACACATGTTTTTATTTCTCATTTATCTTAGGTAAATACATAGGAGTAGAATTGCTGGATCACATAGTAGCTCTATGGATAAGGAACTGCCAAACTGTTTTTCAAAATGGTTGCACCCTTCAACATTCCCACAAGCACTGCATGAGGGTTCCAGCTTCTCTACATCCTTGCGGTCACTTATCATCTGTCTTCTTTATCATAGCCATCCTATGAATATGAAGTGGTGTTTCAATGTGTGGTTTTTTGGTTAAGGTTTTATTTATTAATTTTAGGGGGGGAGGAAAGAGAGGGAATGAGAAGCATTCATATGTGCCTTGAATAAGCAAGTCCAGGGTTTCAAACTAGCAACCTTAGCATTCCAGGCCGATGCTCCATCTACTGCACCTCCACAGGTCAGGCCATCTCATTGTGGTTTTTATTGCTTTTACCTGGTGGCTAATAATGTTGAGCATCTTTTTATGAGTTTATTAGCCATTTGTGTATTTTCTTTGGAGAACTGTCTTTTTGGAGATATTGCTCATTTTTAATTGGATTACTTGCCTTTTATTATTAAGTTTTAATAGTTCTTTATGTATTCTTCATACAAGTCTCTTTTTCTATTTTATCTTTTGTTGTTTATGCTTTCAATGTCATATCTAAGAAACCACTTCATAATTCAAGGTCTCAAAGATTTGTCTATGTTTTCTTCTATGAGTTTTATAATTATAGCTCTTATACTTAGGTCTTTGACCCAAGTTGAGTTAGTTTTTGTATATGGTATGTGGTAAGGAATGAACTTTATTCTTTCTGTGTGGATATCCAGTTGTCCCAGCACCATTTACTGCAGAGACTACTTTCTCCCATTGAATTGTCTTAGGGCCTATGTTGAAAAATCGTAAGTGTGGGTTTATTTCTGAACTCTCAAATATAGTCCATTGATTCATATGTTTATCTTTTTATTTACTTATTTATTTAATTAATTTTTTAGTGAGAGAAGGGGAGTCAGAGACAGACTCCCACATGCACCCCAACTGGGGTTTTCTTGGCAACCCCACTAGGGGCTGATGATCTACCCATCTGGGACCCTTGCTCTGTTGTAACCAGAGCAATTTTAGCACCTGAGGCAGAGGCCATGGAGCCATCCTCAGCTCCTGAGACCAACTTGCTCTAATTGAGCCTTGGCTGCAGTAGGGAAGGAGGAGAGAGAGAGAGAAACAAGAGGGGGAGAGGTGGAGAAGCAGATGGGTGATTCTGTGTGGCCTAACCAGGAATTGAACCTGGGACATCCATACCCCCGGCTGACACTCTACCACTGAGCCAACTGGCCAGGGCCCTATATGTCTATCTTTATTCCAGTACCATATAGTTGCTTTGTAATTAATTTTGAAATTGGAAAGTGTTCGTGCTCCAACTTCATTATTCTTTTTCAAGATTGTTTTGGCTATTCTGGGCCCTTTGAAGTTCCATATGAATTTTAGGGTTTTAGTTTGTCAGTTTCTGCAAAGAACCAAGCCGGAGAGGAATTGTGTTAAATTTGTAGATGAGTTTGAGGAGGATTGACCTATTAGAAACATTAAATCTTCTGATCCATTGCTATGGAATGTCTATTTGTTAAATGTTCTTTAATTTCTGGGTAGAGAAACTTCAACTTCTTGGCCATACTCACCAGGAATTTAGCCTCTGCAACTAAGAGATGGGGGAGATGAAAAATACTGGTGACACTTCCTGGTAATATACTGTATCCCTTGACTATGAACCAAGGGGAAAGAAAGCCCTGTCTTTTGGGCTAAATATGCCTGAAGTGAACCTTCCATCCAGCTGAGCTGGAGGAGAGAAGACATGGAGTGGGTTGTGGCTCAATTGCCACAGATTCTTGCCATTGATACTGAAATTTAGTAGATTTGCTTGAATAATAAGTCTGTGCATATGAGGACAATATGCAGAGACTTTAAATGGATGTTTTTGTAATTTTCACCACTTACAATTATTTTGCTGGGGAACTGGTACATGAATCACCTCCTGTTGTCATTCTGGAAACAGAACCCCTTGAACTTTAGTTTTTGCAAACAACCTTAAAATAATTAAAGTAATGGAAGTTCTGAGGGGAAACAGTTCTTATTGTAAATGAATAAAGATTACAGTCTCAACTCTTCTGCAAATAATTCTATTGGCTAGATTAACAAGCACTGTCCTCATAAAAGCCCTAGTTTACTGCATTTATATTTACAGACCTATATGCAAACATACACTTCTTTATTAGGTGGACTTAGACAGATATTTAAACAGAAAGGCAGCCCTGTGACTCAGTGGATAGAGAGTTGTCCTGGCATGCCAAGGTCGCAGGTTCTATCCCCCATCAGGGCACATATGAGAAGCACGCAATGATTGCATAAATAAGTAGAACAACTAAGTGGAACAATAAGTTTTATGCCTCTCTCTGTCTCTCTCTCTCTTTCCCTCCTTCTTCTTTTCTCTTTCTCAAATATATGGGGGGGGGGGGAAACTAACGGCAGTAAAGATTATAAAACACAATAGAACTCTAAGTTAAAGCATCATATTTGTTTGTTTTTGGGGGGGATTTTTTTGTCATATGTTTTAAAACCCATATTCATAGGTGACTATGTCCAAATCAAACTTTCATCTATCACATTGAGTTCATCTGCCCAGGATATGTGTTATTTATCCTGTACCAACAGTTCTTTCATATTAGATTGTATCAAGTATGAATTAGTAGTAAACATATTCATTTCACTTTAATGAATTATTAGTTTTCCTAGGTTTTGGTTTTTATTTTGATGGTTTAGCTCTTAGGAGCACAAGCATATGCAGAACAAGGGATAGAGCATTTCTTTGTAAACTTAGAAAATGTACAAACTTTATTAATTCTTTTTTTCTTACAAGTTAGCCAACAATAATTTAGGACATTCAATTCCCAGCCAAGGCGCACAGGAGAAGCACCCATCTGCTTCTCCACCCCTCCCCCTCTCCTTCCTCTCTGTCTCTCTCCTCCCTTCCTGCAGCCAAGGCTCCATTGGAGCAAAGTTGGCCCGGGCGCTGAGGATGGCTCCATGGCCTCTGCCTCAGGAGCTAGAATGGCTCTGGTTGCAACAAAGCAACGCCCCAGATGGGCAGAGCATTGCTTCCTGGTGGGCATGCTGGGTGGATCCCGGTCGGGTGCATGCGGGAGTCTGTCTGACTGCCTCCCCGTATCCAACTTCAGAAAAATACAAAAAAAAAAAAAAAAAAAATTAGGACATCCTAAACACAGAAAACGCCAAACATACCTGACCATTCCCCCTATTAAAAACAAAGAACACAGTAAAGTAAAGAAGACAGGATTTATTGACAGAATCTGGGGTGTGACAGAAGACAGAAGGATGACTTGGTGACCTTGGGCTTGAGCAACTGGAGGATTGGCGTTGTCATTCAACAAAGCAAGCAATTCTGCAGGGAAAACAAGTTTGCAGGTAGGTAAGGCTTATCAGGATATTATTAGTAATTAAAATGTTCAGGCTGTTATCTTAATCACATCTCCACACTCTTACTTAATTTGAAACTTCTCCCCTTCTCTCAGCTCTGGCCTTCTTTAGGCTGGGGAAAGCAGCAGCGTGGGAGAGGCACACTCAGCTTCCTGACCTTTCTTCCCACTCTGGGGTTCTCTTCCCCAGTAGGGACTGAAAGCACCTCCTGCAGGCGCCCTCTGGTGGAGGACTAGTCTTTCTGTCATGGCTCTTGAGTTCCTCAGAGATTCCTTTGCTGGGCTCTGTGATGGTAGCTCCCTGGACCCTGGAATTACCACTCCTCTGGCTGCCACCTCTCTGTTGGGATCTCATGGCCTCTCCAGGACTAGAATTTGGTGTACAAGAGCCAGCATGCTTTGCCCTGCCCTCAGAGGGAGGGGAGCCCACTCTACTCTGCCACCACCTGCCACTTTGGCCTTGAGAATTTTTCCAGGACTGAGTTTGGCATTGGTCTCTATACCACACAAACTACAAGGGACATAGGTCAGACTTTCCAAGGGGTTCTCTTAGAGTCCCCTCTGTTGTTTGACTAACGTGAGAAGATATATACCCTAGAACATAAAATAAAAACCTAACAATACCAAATGTTAGCAAAAAAGGTGGAACAACTGGAATTATTATATATTACTGGTAGAATGTCTCTCTGGAAAACCTTTGACAGTATCTACTTAAAGTAACCTGGCAATTCCATATCTAGTTAGATACCTGCTACAATACATACATACAGACAGACATAGAAGACGTATGGAGGGGTGATCATAGCAGTACAATAGTCATAAACTAAAAACCATCCAAATGCCTATTAGCAGAAGAATGGATAAATAATGGTTTTATATTTTTTTCTTTTTCTTTTTTTTTGACAGAGACAGAGAGAGGGACAGATAGGGACAGACAGACAGGAAGGGAGAGAGATGAGAATCATCAATTCTTTGTTGTGGCACCTTAGTTGTTCATTGATTGCTTTTTTCATATGTACCTTGACCAGGGGGCTCCAGCACAGCAAGTGACCCCTTGCTCAAGCCAGTAACTTTTGGGCTCAAGCCAGTGACCATGGGGTCATGTCTATGATCTTATGCTCAAGCCAGTAACCCTGTGCTCAAGCTGGCAACCTCAGAGTTTCAAACCTGGGCCCTCCATTTCCCAGTCTGATGCTCTATCCACTGTGCCACCATCTGGTCAGGCAATAGTTATATATTTTTAAAATGGAATTTAAAAGAAAGGAATAGCCTGACCTGTGGTGGCACAGTGGATAAAGCATCAACCTGTAATGCTGAAGTCGCTGGTTCAAAGCCCAGGGCTTGCCTGGCCAAGGCACATGTGGGAGTTGATGCTTCCTGCTCCTCCTCCTTCTCTCTCTCTTCTTCCTAAGATGAAAAAATAAAAAAACTCTAGAAAAAATACTAAAAAGCAAAAGAATAGAAAGGAATAAACTACTGCTACATGCAATAAGGATAAATTTCACAGACATTTAAGTCAAAGAAACAAAATACAATGGAGTAGATACTGTTTGGTTCCATTTATATGATGTTTAAAGACAGACAAAACCAATCTACTATTAGGAGTCAGAATAGTAAAGTAAGTAGTTACTAGGAAGAAGGCAAGAGGGAAGTCTCTGGGTCATGGAATATTCTATATCTTAATCTGTGTGATTTTTAAATTTTGTAATATAATGGGTTTATACATTCCTAAAATTTCATCTAGATGTACAGTTAAGATTTGTGCATTTTTGCCTGACCAGGCGGTGGCGCAGTGGATAGAGCATCGGACTGGGATGCGGAAGGACCCAGGTTCGAGACCCCGGGGTTGCCAGCTTGAGCGTGGGCTCATCTGGCTTGAGCAAAAAGCTCACTAGCATGGACCCAAGGTCACTGGCTTGAGCAGGGGGTTACTCAGTCTGCTGAAGGCCCGCGGTCATGGCACATATGAGAAAGCAATCAATGAAGATTTGTGCATTTTATAACATATACAGGTGTGGGCCAAAGTAGGTTAAATGACCAGCCATTGTTACCTAAAAGATAAATCATAAGTAAGGATACAAAATAATAACAATAATAAGAAAACAAATAATACAAGTAATATTTGATAAATAAATAATACAAGAATGAACTGTTTCATTTACTCACAACTGTAAACCTACTTTTGCCTACCCCTGTGTGCTATATACTTCACTAAGAAAAAAAAAATATGGAGAAATTCATGGTCTCCCAACCATTCATTGCATTTTCATTAGTTGATAACATGAGCCCGGGATTATTTATAAATGGTGTTTTAGTTGTGAGAATATTTCAAGCCAATAAACCCTGGCACAGACGTTTACAAAAGTGAAAATGTTCAGTCTCAGTAAAAACAGCCCTCTTCCTTTGCTGACTGTGGCGACAATTTTCGGGGCACGTCTCAGGGGTTCCGCTTAGCCAGTAGTTGGGTTTCCAGAACTTACCAGCAGGTGTCAGCCCTATACAAAACCGGAAGCCTGAGCCTTCTGTGAGTTGGAACTTTCCCCCAGTTCAATCAAGCTGTCCTGGCCTTGCTAGTTCGTTCACTTCACGTCTCCGGCTAGGGGATAATAACTAAATATATAAATAATCTGTCACCACCACTCACTCCTGTGATCATAGCAGGGACCAGAAACGTCACTGCCTTCCTCACCCACTCAAACACGCTCTCCTGTCCTTCCACTTTCTCAGGTAGCCCTCTAGGAACACTCCCTTCCCCTTATCAAGTCTTTCAGACCAGTGACCTCCTTCCCTCCATCCTGCAGTCCCCTTCTCCTCACTCACCCCTTACCCATCATGGGTCATCAGTGTAATCACTTTTGCTTATGCCTTCAACACTTTGACAATGCCAGACCCAAATTTACCCATTAATGATTGGCAAATGATTTCTCATTACACTTGGCATAAAACATGCACCTATTAGAGGGCCCCCAAGGCCCTGCAGGCCCCAGCCCTGGGCTGGTACCTCTCCCAACTTGATTGAAACAATGCACCTTCTCACCCACCCCTTGCTTTCAATTTTCCCTCCACCAATATGAAGGTCATTTCCTCCAAGCTCACTCTTATTCTTTCCTGACAAAGTATTTACTTTCTTCAAGACACAATTTAAAATTATAACCATATTTGTGTACTTGCTCATTTAATCTTTTGGGGGGATATTTCAAAGTGAATATGAAGTGATAAAATATCCCCTAATTTTTGTGAGCAGTATAGTATATGTAAATGTTTGGTCTTGTGATCAGACTTAGAGTGGAGAGGATAAGTTAATAGTTAAATGCTCAGGCTCTTGGGACAGACTGTCAAGGTTCCAAACCTAGATTCAATAGTTAACTCGCTGTGTGTCCTTGAGCAAGTTACTGAACTTCCCTGAGCTTCAGTTTCTTCATATATATATTCAGTACAAAATATACACAAAGATCTTTCTATCTATCTGTATCTTTATATGTATAAGACTTACACAATAGTACTGAACAAGGTACATGGGAAGCATTCTATCAAAATTAGTTCATTTTTTATTTATATATTTAGTTATTATTTTGTGGAAGTCTTTTGAGAGTAATGATTATGTTTCATACTCTTCTATAACTCTAACGATTAGCACAGTGCCTTTCACAGTGATATTTAACACAAATGTTTAACATGACCTTCTGGCAACATTGAGATTCTTGTTTTCTTGAACTTATCCTTATCTGTGAAAACTGGTGCCTTTAAAGATTGGGGGGGGGAGTGTAATGTGTAACCTTGGTATGACCATTTAGTGTGCATTCCCTTCAAGACCTGATAATTAGGAGATTTCTAGTTGTCTGCTCTCTTTTAGTTCTCTCATTTTAAAGTCTATTTTCTTGTCCTTCTTTGAAAGAGTATAATTAACATAACTTGTATTTTCAAAACCCCCTTTATTCTGGAAAGGGTTATATAATATAGCCTTGGCAGTTACTGTGAATTGTTTTAATAAGGCATTAAATCTTTATCTCCACCCCTATTGGATAGGATGGAAAATTATAGAGTAGGATGCAAAGTAATCATGTCAATTCTCTTTATGATGTTTTCTAAAGAAGTTTATTAGAATGGAAAATCATATGACATTTGAAAAATCCCTTTATGCAAGATAAAGTGGTAATTTAATATATACCTACAAGAGACAAGTAAAGGTTATAACCTTCTATTTAATTTGCCCAGTCCTTTAAAAATATGTTATGCAGCCCTGGCCGGTTGGCTCAGTGATAGAGCGTCGGCCTGGCGTACAGAAATCCCGAGTTCGATTCCCGGGCAGGGCACACAGGAGAAGCGCCCAACTGCTTCCCCACCCCTCCCCCTCTCCTTCCTCTCTGTCTCTCTCTTCTCCTCTGGCAGCCGAGGCTCCATTGGAGCAAAGATGGCCCGGGCGCTGGGGATAGCTCCTTGGCCTCTGCTCCAGGCGCTAGAGTGGCTCTGGTTGCAACATAGGGATGCCCCGGATGGGCAGAGCATCGCCCCCTGGTGGGCATGCCGGGTGGATCCCGGTCAGGCACATGCGGGAGTCTGTCTGACTGTCTCTCCCCGTTTCCAGCTTTAGAAAAATACAAAAAAAAAAAAAAAATTTAAAGAAAAATGTTATGCTGTAATATTTTTGTTTTCTGCAGTTATTAATACAAATATATAGAAATAATGACCTCATAATGACACTTGTAAAACATATAAGTGCAAATTTAATGGACGTTTCCTTGGAAAAAAGAACACAAATGACTAATGTGTTGCAATCTGTTAGAGCAAACTAAAATATTTTTAACTAAGTCTGATGATGCTGTTTTCTTTATCTTTGTCATCATTTATTAATATTTATTACATGGTTACCTGAAGTTAAGAGTGTGCAGTAAAAATTTGTTTAAAATATAGTTGAATTATTCTTCCCCATTCTGTCGCTTTTATAGAATTTATTAAACTATTAACAATATACAACAGAATAATCTCCACCTTAATGTTTAAGAGTCCAAAGTAATGAGGTCCAGCCTCATTTCTAGTTTATTTCTTTTTCTTTTTTTTCTTTTTACAGAGACAGAGAGAGAGTCAGAGAGATGGATAGACAGGGACAGATAGACAGGAACAGAGAGATGAGAAGCATCAATCATTAGTTTTTCGTTTCGCATTGCAACACCTTAGTTGTTCATTGATTGCTTTCTCATACGTGCCTTGACAGCGGGCCTTCAGCAGACAGAGTAACCCTTTGCTCTAGCCAGAGACCTTGGGTCCAAGCTGGTGAGCTTTTGCTCAAACCAGATGAGCCTGCGCTCAAGCTGGCAACCTCAGGGTCTCGAACCTGGGTCCTCCGCATCCCAGTCCGACGCTCTATCCACTGCGCCACTGCCTGGTCAGGCTATTTCTTTATTTTTAAAGATTTTATTTATTGATTTTTCAGAGAGGAGAGAAAGAAAGGGGTGGGGAGGAATGGAAGCATCAGCTTGTAGTAGTTGCTTGTCATATGTGCCCTGACTCAGCAAGCACAGGATCTTGAACCAGTGACCTTAGCATTCCAGGTCAATGCTTTATCCAATGCAATACCACAGGTCAGTCCTCATTTATAGTTTAAAAACTACCAATTAATTAACTTCAATAGGTTCTCTTATATCTATAGTGCATTTTAAAAGAAATGTTTGAGGTCTTGGTCAGTTTACTTAGTGGTAGAGCGTCAGCCTGCCATGTAGACTCCCAATCAGGGTACACAGGAGAAACACCCATCTGCTTATCCACCCCTTCCGCTCTCACTTCTCTCTCTCGCTCTCTTCCCCTCCTGCAGCCACAGCTCAAATGGAGCGAGTTGGCCCTGGGCACTGAGGATGGCTCCATGGCCTCTGCCTCAGGCAATATGAAGAAGAACTCGGTAGCAAGCATGGCCCCAGATGGGCAGAGCATCACCCCCTTGTGCGCTTGCCAGGTGGATCCCAGTAGGGGCACATACAGGAGTCTGTCTCTCTCTTTGCCTCCTCTCCTCTCACTGCATAAAAAATAAATAAATAAATAAATGTTTGATTATTTCCTTTGTTTACGATTGTTCAAAATAATGAATTGATTCTCAAGCATTTTCCAAGGATGACCAATGAGACTTTTTTAATGTATAATTTTAAACTTACCATTTACAAATACTTAATGTGTTTTAATTCATTACAGCTATTATTCTTTTGGTTTTGTTTGTTTGTTTGTTCGTTTTTTTGTATTTTTCTGAAGTTGGAAACGGGGAGGCAGTCAGACAGACTCCTGCATGCGCCCAACCGGGATCCACCTGGTATGCCCACCAGGGGGCGATGCTCTGCCCATCTGGGGCATTGCTCTGTTGCAACCAGGGCCATTCTAGTGCCTGAGGCAGAGGCCATGGAGCCATCCTTAGTGCCTGGGCCAACTTTGCTCCAATGGAGCCTTGGCTGCGGGAGGGGAAGAGAGAGACAGAGAGGAAGAAGAGGGCGAGGGGTGGAGAAGCAGATGGGCGCTTCTCCTGTGTGCCCTGGCCGGGAATCGAACCCGGGACTCCTGTACACCAGGTTGACGCTCTACCACTGAGCCAACCGGCCAGGGACAGCTACTATTCTTAATGATAATGAACTTATCCTATCTTTTGTTATTGGGAATGTCTTCACATTTGCTTTTCATTCTGACATGATTCTATTAATCATTGATAATTTATTTGCTTTCTGGTAGGATAAGATGGTGCAAGGTTCCTGTGTATAGTTCCTACTTTATACCTAGAATTAGCCATTTTTTCAAGAAATTTTATTCTGTGTTACTAGAAAACTATTTAGAAACCATAATCTAATTCCTAAAGATGTTCATTGTTATTGACTTAGTCATTATTTGTAGGCTTCTTCAGAAAGCTACTTATACCAAAAATTCTAATTGATCCATTTGCTATATGTTGTATCTCATTCTATTTGTGTGTGTGTGTGTGTGTGTGTGTGTGTGTGTGTGTGTGTGACAGAGACAGAGAGAGGAACAGATAGGGACAGACAGACAGGAAGGGAGAGAGATGAGAAGCATCAATTCTTCGTTGCGGCTCATTAGTCTCCTTAGTTGTTCATTGACTTTCTCATATGTGCCTTGACTGGGGGGCTCCAGCAGAGCAAGTGACCCCTTGCTTAAGCCAGAGACCTTGGGCTTCAAGCCAGCGACCTTTGGGCTCAAGCCAGTGACCACGGGGTTATGTATGTGACCCCACGCTCAAGCCAGCGACCCCCCGCTCAAGCCAGATGAACCTGTGCTCAAGATGGTGATCTCAGGGTTTCGAACCTGGGTCCTTTGCATCCCAGTCCGATGCTCTATCCACTACCCACCGCCTGATCAGGCATATCTCATTCTATTATCTCACTTTAGAATGTCATTTTCCCCAAGTTCCTTGTAATTCCTTTTATAGACCTGAGCACTCATCTTTCTATGTGGTTTTTAAGAAAGTACACTTTTCTTTATTGAATAAAATGTTTTAATTGTTGGAAATCAGTAGATTTTGAGCATATATTACTTCTTCAAGAAGCCTGTATGGTATAATTCTTAAGGGAGAAGCCTCTGGAATCAGATTATCTGTAGTTTAATCTACAATATGGGACATTAACCTGATGCAATGGTGGCTTCCAAGCATCCTACCAAGCAAGCTATCTTAGATGAGGTCATGGTGCAGAAAGGTTCACAGATAAAATAAATATGCTCAAGTCACACAGTTTGTTCAGTCACCTCATAGATAGCTAGAAGCAAAGGGACAAGAGATGTGGTAGATTGTGACATTTATGTGTATGATGTGCAAATTTGGCAATAAGAAAAACTTAGGCCCTGGCCGGTTGGCTCAGTGGTAGAGCATCAGCCTGGCGTGCAGGAGTCCCGGGTTCGATTCCCGGCCAGGGCACACAGGAGAGGCGCCCATCTGCTTCTTCACCCCTCCCCCTCTCCTTCCTCTCTGTCTCTCTCTTCTCCTCCCGCAGCCAAGGTTCCATTGGAGCAAAAGATGGCCCCGGGCGCTGGGGATGGCTCTGTGGCCTCTGCCTCAGGCGCTAGAATGGCTCTGATTGTGGCAGAGCGATGCCCCAAGATGGGCGGAGCATTGCCCCCTGGTGGGCGTGCGGGGTGGATCCCAGTCGGACGCATGCGGGAGTCCGTCTGACTGCCTCCCCATTTCCAACTACCAAAAAAATACAAAAAAAAAAAAAAGAAAAACTTAAAATTTTTATTTATAAGACATAATTTAAAATATTTTAAAATATCCACAAAACTACCATCCTAATAAAATTACTTTTTAATTTGTGTGTTGCTTTTTACTTACATAGATAATTCTTAAAAGAACTATCATAGGATTATTTGAGCTCTTCCTTCCCAACATTGTCATCAGTTTGGCTCAAATAAACTCTTATGAAAATATTAAAAATATTTTTTTATTTTTATGAAAAAGCAGAATATATGTTTTATGTTCTGTTTTTAAGTCTCCCTAATTATCACTTTAATATCTTTTTTAATGATTATTTATTGATTTTAGAGAGAGAGGGGGGAAGGGAGACAAGAACATCAATCTGTTCCTGGATGTGCCCTGACCAGGAATCAAACTGGCAATCTCCATACTTTGGGGTGATGCTCTAACCAACTGAGCCATACAGCCAGAGCTATCATTTTAATATCTTATGTTTTACTTTGTTTATATACCATAATATAAAACATTTTTTTAATTTATTGATTGATTTGAGAGAGAGAGAGAGAATCAGTTTGTTGTTCCACTCGTCTGCACATTCATGCTGAACACTAATGATCCTTGCTGTGTACTTTTCTGTACATACAATATATTTCAATCAAAATTTGTTCTAGCTTGACCTTTCATGGCACAATGACCAGAGCATTGACCTGGAATACTAAGGTCACTGGTTCGGGACCATGGGCTTGCCTGGTCAAGGCACATACAAATGCTTCTTGCTCCCGTCCCCTTCCCTCTTTCTAAAATCAATAAATAAAATCTTTTTTTTTTTTTTTCTGTAATCATTGACCTTTAGTTTTGAAACCTTGCAGAAGATGTAGTGGCTAGCCCCCACAGTGTTGCCTTAGTGAGGAATTTTTTTTATTGATTTTAATTTATTGTGTTTACATAGATTCTAGTGTCCTCCCCCAATGCATCTCCCCCTCCCCCGTGTTCCCCTCAACATCCCCCTTGCCCCCTCCTTCCACCGCCCTCCTCCTTTCCTCTATGATTTGCTTTTCGGCTCTCTATAACTCTGTGTTATGTGTATATAATTTCACCAATCTCTTTCATTTCTCTGATCCCATCCTATCATTCCCTTTCCCTCTGTCCACTTTCCCTCTGGTCCCTTTGATCCCACCTCTGTCTTTATTCCATTCCTTAGTTCAAATTGTTCATTGGATTCCTCAAATGAGTGAGGTCATATGATATTTTCCTTTCTCTGCCTGGCTTATTTCACTTAACATAAGTCCATGTTTCTAGGTCCATCCATGTTGTCGCAAAAGGTAAGATTTCCTTATTTTTCATGGCTGAGTAGTATTCCATTGTGTATATGTACCACTGCTTTTTAATCCACTCATCCACTGACGGACACTTGGGCTGTTTCCAGATCTTGGCTATTGTAAACAATGCTGCCATAAACATGGGGGTGCATTTCTCCTTTTGAATCAGTGATGTGGGTTATATTCCTAAGAGTGGGATGGCTGGGTCAAAAGGCAGTTCCATTTTTAATTTTTTAAGGAGTCTCCATACTGTTTTCCACAGTGGCTGCACCAGTCTGCATTCCCACCAGAAGTGCAGGAGGGTTTCCTTTTCTCCACATCCTCACCAACATTTATTATGTGTTGTTTTGTTAATAAGTGCCATTCTGACAGGTATGAGGTGATATCTTATTGTGGTTTTAATTTGCATTTCTCTAATGATTAGTGATGTTGAGCATTTTTTCATCTGCTTATTGGCCATCTGTATGTCCTCTTTGGAGAAGTGTCTATTCATTTCTTTTGCCCATCTTTTTTTTTTTTTTTTTAATTTTATTTTATTTATTCATTTTTAGAGAGGAGAGAGACAGAGGAGAGAGAGACAGAGAGAGAGAAGGGGGGAGGAGCTGGAAGCATCAACTCCCATATGTGCCTTGACCAGGCAGGCCCAGGGTTTCGAACTGGCGACCTCAGCATTTCCAGGTCGATGCTTTATCCACTGCGCCACCACAGGTCAGGCATTTTGCCCATCTTTTGATTGGATTGTTTGTCTTCCTGGAGTTGAGTTTTACAAGTTCTTTATAAATTTTGGTTATTAATAATCAATAAATAAAATCTTTTTTAAAAATTTTATTTTAAAAATGCAGTCAGATCAGAAAGCCAATCTTTTTGTTTTGTTTTGTTTTTTAGATTTTATTTACTGATGTTACAGGGGGTGGGGAATGAGAAGTAGTTGCTTCACTCTAGCTGTTTATTGGTTGCTTCTTTTTTTATTATTATTATTATTTTTTTACAGAGACAGAGAGAGTGTCAGAGAGAGGGATAGATAGGGACAGACAGACAGGAACGGAGAGAGATGAGAAGCATCAATCATCAGCCTTTCGTTGCGACACCTTAGTTGTTCATTGATTGCTCTCTCATATGTGTCTTGACCGTGGGGCTACAGCTGACTGAATAACCCATTGCTTGAGCCAGCAACCCTGGGCTCAAGCTGGTGAGCTTTTTTTTTTTTTTTTTTTTTTCAAACCAGATGAGCCTGTGCCCAAGCTGGCAACCTCGAGGTCTCGAACCTGGGTCCTCTGCATCCCAGTTTGATGCTCTATCCACTGCATCACCACCTGGTCAGGCTATTGGTTGCTTCTTTATGTGCCTTGACCAGGCAAGCCCGAACTGGCAACCTCAGCATTTCAGGTTGGCCACTCTATCCACTGTGCCACCATAGGCCAGGCAGAAAGCCATTTTTAAACATTCCCTAAATACTCTCGTCTCTGTTGTTCACTTTTTTTATTTTTCTTTTCAGATTTATCAGAAAAATCATAGTAGTATCAAAAAGGGAAGCTCCATGTTGCTCCTTGAAGCACTGTGAATATAATAGACATGTGTTCTAGAACAGTCTAGTGACACAGCATTAAGCTACATCATCAGTGTACAATAACTACCTAGTTTAGAAAATAAAATAAAATGCAGTGTCGCAGTGGCATATGGCTTTTATCCCAGTTAGGTAAATCATTAACCCAGGCACTCTGTGGTGCAGGGTATTTGACTAACCTGTAAACCAAGCCAAGGAGCAAAAACAGGGAGCTGTGGCTGTTGTCTTCACTGAAGGAATGAAGGAGAGAAATAATTTGGTGAGGAGTTCCAAGTCCAGCTGTTGGTTGTCTCACTAAACACGTCTTCCTCCGATCTCTAAGGGGGAAAAGCACCTTGAAGAAAGGATTTTAAGTGGCTGAAAAGAAAAGCCCAACTGCCCTGGCAAATAAACTTGGTTGGTCAGAGCATTGTCCTCTTACACAAAGGTTGCGGCTTTGATTTTGTTCAGGACACATATAAGAACAGATTGATGTTTCTCTCTCTCTCTCTCTCTCTCTCTCTCTCTCTCTCTCTCTCTCTCTCTCTCTCCCTTTCCTTCTCTTTCTCCCTTCCTTGCCCTCTTTCTTTAAAAAAAAAAAAAAAATCCTGACCTAAAGAGTCAGCCTGGAATGCTGAGGTTACCAGTTAGAAACCCTGGGCTTGCCTGCTTAAGGCACTTGCCAGAAGTAATCACTATGAGTTGATGCTTTCCACTCCTCCCTCTGACCCCTTTTTCTCTCACTAAAAGTAATATATAAAATCTAAAATTAAAAATAGCCCAACCAAAATACCCCCACCCCCCAATAACCCATGGGAAATTTTAGGGGAGTTGAATGGGCTACTGGTCTGCCAAATGTTCAAAATGAGTTAAGAAAAATTTTAATGTTTTGTCTTTTTCCAAAAGGAACTTATTTGTCAGCAGCTGCAATAAATAAAATGGATCACTTAGTGACATGAGCTTACTCAGCCAGAAGGGGGCGAGCAGAAACAGGGAAAGTTTCGGGGAAGTCAGGTACTTGCTGTTTGTAGTGTCCCATTTGTGGCTGCCAGGGAAACTGCCTCAAAAACGTTAGGCAACTCTCCACCATTTCACAAATTAAGTACAAACTCCATATTCCAGGTTAGCTCAAGATGACTGCTTCAGTTAAGGGCGGCAGTGTATTTTGGTCCTTGTTGGGACAGTCTGAAATCATAAAGTACACTGCTCACAAAAATTAGGGGACCAGGGAATATGCAGATACTCCAGTACTTTTAGCCTTTTGTATGGTGCATTTTCACCAATGAAGTAAAAGTTGGTTTTGCGTCTCATTTGCATAATCAAACAACTGTCTTTGGACTTGTTTGCTTTTCTGATGTTCTTTTTTTTTTTTTTTTAAAGATTTTATTTATTCATTAGAGAGAGGGGAAAGAGAGAGAGAGAGAAGGGGGGAGGAGCAGAAAGCATCAACTCCCATATGTGCCTTGACCAGGTAAGCCCAGGGTTTTGAACCGGCAACCTCAGTGTTACCAGGTTGACACTTTATCCACTGTGCCACCACAGGTCAGGCAGATGTTCTTGTTTAATTAAAAAAATCAAATGCTTCTCTTTTTTTATCGCTTCATAGTCATTTTGAAATATACCCTATTTTTTTGCCTGACCTGTGGTGGCGCAGTGGATAAAGTGTTGACCTGGAAATGCTGAGGTCACCCGTTCGAAACCCTGGGCTTGCCTGGTCAAGGCACATATGGGAGTTGACGCTTCCAGCTCCTCCCCCCTCCTCTCTCTCTGTCTCTCCTCTCTCTCTCTCTTACCTCCCTTCTCTCTGTCTCTCCTCTCTCTCTCTATCTCTCCCTCTCCTCTCTAAAAAAAAAAAAAAAGAATAAAAAAAAGAAATATACCCTATTTTTTTGTGAGCAATATATATTTTATGTAGGAGCCTGAGTGGTGGCAGCAATGACAATTTTGTTTAGCGACTTGACTTACTCCATATGGCTTATTGTCCTTTGCTTTCCGAGGAAGGGTCCCATGGGAACACAGCAAAGAGAACCAGCATGGGTAAAGAAATACCAAACGCCCAAACTGGCTTTCTCTGGTATTTAAATTTAAGCAGTTGTTACCAGCTAGTCTCACTACTCATCTCTAGGCCTTGTCATTACCTGGAAAAAAATTAGAATAGTTTCAAGACTACCACATTTTCAAGTATCACTGGAAAAAAAATCACAGAGTAAAAATTCCTCATCTGATATCATTTTGTGAAATGGTTAATATTTTTCTATTTCCTGTAACAAAATATCACATGTTGGACTAGCTGCTGAACTAATTAATTATTATATTTATTACGTTTTCATAAACTACATAGAAAAATTTGAAGACAAAAGTGGCTTCAACTAAGTTCTCCAATCTACCTAAGAAAACTTGTTTTGATCCAATCCAAGGTATCCATATGTGTCCTCCCATACAGTGTCTGGAATATGGTGCTTTGCAAATAAATCTAAATATAAGAAATAAGCCTGACCAGGCGGTGGTGCAGTGGATAGAGCGTCGGACTGGGATGCAGAAGCCCCGGGTTCAAGACCCCGAGGTCGCCAGCTTGAGTGCGGGCTCATCTGGTTTGAGGAAAAGCCTACCAGCTTGAACCCAAGGTCGCTGGCTCCAACAAGGGGTTACTCAGTCTGCTGAAGGCCCGCGGTCAAGGCACATATGAGAAAGCAATCAATGAACAACTAAGGTGTTGCAATGCGCAATGAAAAAAAACTAATGATTTGATGCTTCTCATCTCTCTTCGTTCCCGTCTGTCTGTCCCTGTCTATCCCTCTCTCTGACTCACTCTCTGTCTCTGTAAAAAATAAATAAATAAATAAAAATTTAAAAAAATGTTTAAAAAAAAAAAAAATAAAACATTAGAAGAAACTATGAAAAAATATTTGTTTAACCTTGGGGACAGGAGGTCTTCGTAAGCGCAGCAGGAAAGCCAGAGAAATTAAAGAAAAAAAAATATAGACATTTTTGACTACATAAAATAAATATTCTTTTGTAAGACGGAGACACCATAAACAAAATGAAAAGAAAAAGCGAGGGAAAATGCTTGCAACAATAATCACAGAAAATAGTAAATGTATTAATTAACTGAGACTCCTACAGATTAATAAGCAAAAGACAACAAAATAGTAAAATGAACCAGTGTTATGAAAAGGCAATTCATAGAGGAAGAATTAGGAGAAAGTGCTCAGTCTTACTGGGAGTCAGGAAAATGCTATGAATTCATGAATATTATGAGTAGTTGCCTCAGGGCCCAGGGGCTTACCAGAGGGTAGTGGGCCTAAGAAGAGAAGTCAAAAGAGACTTCAACTTTTAACTTCTGTGCTTTATTTATTTATTTTTATTGGAATATATTAAGCCCTGGCCGACTGGCTAAATGGATAAAGCATCAACCTGGTGCACTGAGGTCACGGGTTCGATCCCCAGTCAGGGTACTTACAAAAAGTGATCAATGAGTGCACAGCTAAAAAATGGAAAAACTAAGTAGAACAATGAATTGATGCTTCTTTCCTTTCTCTCTCAAATTAATGGAAAAAAATTTCTATATATCAAGATTCAAGGGGAATGTGAGAAAATGGTAAGAATTATCAAACTTGAGCTGTGACTTTTAGTGAATATATATTTGCATTTTGTTCAGTGCCTAGGAGTAGAATTGCTAATCATTGAATATGAATATACTCTAGTGATGATTTCTTTCTTAAAACGGGTGACGGGGTTTTTTGTTTCTTTTTTTTTAAGGGACAGAGAGAGAGAGTCAGAGAGAGGGATAGATAGGGACAGACAGGAACGGAGAGAGATGAGAAGCATCAGTCATCAGTTTTTCGTTGCGACACCTTAGTTGTTCATTGATTGCTTTCTCATATGTGCCTTGACCACGGGCCTTCAGCAGACCGAGTAACCCCTTGCTGGAACCAGCGACCTTGGGTCCAAGCTAGTGAGCTTTTTGCTCAAACCAGATGAGCCCGCGCTCAATCTGGCGACCTCGGGGTCTCAAACCTGGGTCTTCTGCATCCCAGTCCAACGTTCTATTCACTGTGCCACCGCCTGGTCAGGCTGGATGATGGTTTTAAGAGTGTGCTCAGTTTATGAAAATTCACTGAGATATGCACTTATAACATGCATTTTAATAAAAAGTTGAACAACAACAAACTAAAAACTATCAAGCAATACCCTTCACAACCACCATAATGGCTAAATAAAGCTGCAGAAAATACCAAGTGTCAATAAGGTTGTACAGCAACTGGGTTGCTCCTCTATTACTAATGAGAATTTACTTCGCTACAAACCCTTTGGAAAACTGGCATCATCTACTAACAGTGAAAGTAGTATATGTTCCATGATCTGATAATTTCACCCATAAATAGACATACCTGAAAGATATTTGTCTATATTTTTAGCAAAAGTCATGTATAAGATTCATGTGATGCCCTGGCCAGACAGCTCAGTTGGTTGGAGCGTCCTCCGAAGGCACATAGGTTGCTGGTTTGATCCCCAATCAGAGCACATAAAGGAAAAAATCAATGTTCCTATCTCTTTCTCTCTCCCTTCTTCTCTCTAAAATAAAAAAAGTAAACATTAGCCCTGGCCGGTTGGCTCAGCAGTAGAGCGTCGGCCTGGCGTGCAGGAGTCCTGGGTTCGATTCCCGGCCAGGGCACACAGGAGAAGCGCCCATCTGCTTCTCCACCCCTTCCCCTCTCCTTCCTCTCTGTCTCTCTTTTCCCCTCCCGCAGCCGAGGCTCCATTGGAGCAAAGATGGCCCGGGCACTGAGGATGGCTCTGTGGCCTCTGCCTCAGGTGCTAGAATGGCTCTGGATGCAACAGAGCGATGCCCCAGAGGGGCAGAACATCACCCCCTGGTGGGCATGCCGGGTGGATCCCGGTCGGGTGCATGCGGGAGTCTGTCTGATTGCCTCCTCATTTCCAGCTTCGGAAAAATGGAAAAAAAAAAAAAGTAAACATTATAAAAGAAGATTTATGTGATACCACTTTTTCAATATATTTTTAACAACTTTATTGGGATTTCTTTGACATATAAAAATTGTATGCATTAGCCTGACCTGTGGTGGCACAGTGGATAAAGCATCGACCTGGAAATGCTGAGGTCGCCAGTTCGAAACCCTGGGCTTGCCTGGTCAAGGCACATATGAGAGTTGATGCTTCCAGCTCCTCCTCCCCTTCTCTCTCTCTGTCTCTTCCTCTCCTCTCTAAAAAAATGAATAAATAAATTGTATGCATTAATTATTATTAATGTATTTATTGGTGAGTTATTATTGATATTTTGATATATTGTGATACCATTTTTAAGCCATCCGATTGGGGGGAAATAAATTATGGCACATTGAAAATATGAACTTTATACAAATTACATCTCTCTATATATTGACTTGGTGGGATGTCTCTGAAAAGTTAAGTGAAGCAAGTTATGTATAGACTGACCTCATTTTTGTAAGGATAAAATACAATGATAAAACCCCTTTTATGTGCATCTATGTATGTAAGAGCAAGAAGAAAAGTCTGCAGGTAAATAGATCAAACTGTAGAAGGATAAAATTAAAAGAAAATGAGTGAAATGATTAGCTTTTTCCTTAGCTCTGTACTGTCTGACTTGCTAAAACCAGAATTATTACTAGGTAATTATTTTTAGGTTGAGATATAATTCACATATAATAAAATTCACCATTTTAAAGTATACATTTCAGAAATTTTTTTTTAATATTTTTTTTTTAATTTTTTATTTATTTATTTATTTTTACAGAGGCAGAGATAGACAGGGACAGACAGACAGGAACGGAGAGAGATGAGAAGCATCAATCATCAGTTTCTCGTTGCGCGTTGGGACTTCTTAGTTGTTCATTGATTGCTTTCTCACATGTGCCTTGACCGCGGGCCTTCAGCAGACCGAGTAACCCCCTGCTGGAGCCAGCGACCTTGGGTCCAAGCTGGTGAGCTCTTTGCTCAAGCCATATGAGCCCGCGCTCAAGCTGGCGACCTCGGGGTCTCGAACCTGGGTCCTTCCGCATCCCAGTCCGACGCTCCATCCACTGCGCCACCACCTGGTCAGGCTCAGAAATTTTTAGTACAGTATATTTACAAAGTTGTGCAAACATTATTGCTATCTAATTCCAGAACATTTTAATCTCTCCCCTCGACCCCTTCCCCATCAAAAAAACCCCTCCCCAAATCCTTAATCAGTCACTTCTTAGTCCTCCTCCCTCCCAGCCCTGGCAACCACTAATCTACTTTCTGTCTCTATGGCTTTGCTGCCTCTTCTGCACATTTTATATAAATGGAATCCTATAATTAAAGTGACCAATTGTCCTCTTTTAGGGAGGACAGTCCTTCTTTTATAAGTTCCGTCCTCCCTCGAAAAGTGTCTTCCTACATGTCCTCCTTTTTGATACTGGAAGACTAATCTGTAAATGTCTGTATTCGATCAATGCAGTCAGTCAATTCATTGTGTGATGTGACATATTTGTATTTGACATGACGATTCGTCCAGGATCAGTACAATGTGGCGAGACGCTATTATGAGACGTATGCACTCCGCACGGGAGACCTTGAGAGAGTGCATGATATACTGAGTGCACAAATGGCTTTGTGTACTTCTTACTGAAACACAACACAGCACATACAACATTGTAGACCCACAATTATTTCTTTCTCAGTGAATATTCAATCATAGACAGGTAAGCACAATTCACATTTTATTAATTCATTATCTATTTAATAATTTCCAAATAAGTATAATTTTATTTACAAGTATTTTCCCAAAATTCAAGTTTTAAAGTGGAAATCTAATCTCAAACCATATCTATTAATAATGCATTTTGATTAAATAGTTGCATAAAACACATTTTTAATTAGAAATTGTAAATACACCTGAATATCACTTCAAATTAGTGGTTTTGTTTGATATTTAGTTTTACTAACTGAGTACTTTTTTCTTACAATTATTATTAAAAATTAATAGGCATGTAAGCATAATTACAATATAAAATATTACAAATGTTTTTATTATGCATTTATCATATTATAGTGTATTGTTGCAATAAATAAAATGTTTCTTTTATTTACGATATTGTTTTCTTCAATTTATGTTTGTCCTTTTTTATTCAAAAAAATTTTTGTTGTTTCTTTTCTTTTTATTTATTTTAGAGAGGAGAGAGAGGGAGAGAAAGAACGGGGGGTGGGGGGAGGAGCAGGCAGCATCAACTCCCATATGTGCCTTGACCAGAGAAGTACAGGGTTTTGAACTGGCGACCTCAGCATTCCAGGCTGTAATATGTATTTGACTTTTTGTGTCTAGCTTCTTTCACTCAGCATAATTTTTCTGAAGTTCAACCATATTGTGTCATATATCAATATTTTATTGTATGCATCATATAGGATATTTTATTCATCCATTCACCAGTTGATTATCACTTACATTGTCTTCCTGTTTTGGCTGTTATGAATATGCCGTACATTCATGAACGGCATATTCATGTACAAGTTTTTGAACATTCATGTACAAGTTTTTATGCGGACATATGCTTTCCATTTTCTTTTTTTTTTTTTTTTTTTTTTTTTTTTTGCATTTTTCTGAAGCTGGAAACAGGGAGAGACAGTCAGACTCCCGCATGCGCCCGACCGGGATCCACCCGGCACGCCCACCAGGGGGCGACGCTCTGCCCACCAGGGGGCGATGCTCTGCCCATCCTGGGCGTCGCCATGTTGCGACCCTCCTGGGTGTCGCCATGTTGCGACCAGAGCCACTGTAGCGCCTGGGGCAGAGGCCACAGAGCCATCCCCAGCGCCCGGGCCATCTTTGCTCCAATGGAGCCTTGGCTGCGGGAGGGGAAGAGAGAGACAGAGAGGAAGGAGAGGGGGAGGGGTGAAGAAGCAGATGGGCGTTTCTCCTGTGTGCCCTGGCCGGAAATCGAACCCGGGTCCTCCGCACGCTAGGCCGACGCTCTACCGCTGAGCCAACCGGCCAGGGCCTCCATTTTCTTAGGAATGTACTTAGGAGTGAAATTGCCAGGTCATATAGTAACTCTATCTTTAACCTTTTGAGGAACTGCCAGACTAATTTTTAAAGCAACCGTATCATTTGACTTTCCCACCAGCTATGTATGATAAGGTGACCAACTTTTTTACAATGAAAAGGAGGACAAAAATAAATTGAAGAAAACAATATTGTAAATAAAAGAAACATTTTATTCATTGCAACAATAATACACTATAATATGATAAATGCATAATAAAAGCATTTATAATATTTTATATTGTAATTATGCTTACATGCCTATTAATTTTTAATAATAATTGTAATAAAAATGTACTCATTTAGTTACTGATCCTTGACGAATCGTGTCAAATACAAATACATCACATTACACGCAATGGATCGACTCTGCATTGATTGAATATGGATATTTACAGATTAGTCTTCCAATATCAAAAAGGAGGACATGTAGGAGGACACTTTTTGAGGGATGACAGAACTTACAAAAGAAGGACTGTCTTCCCCAAAGGGGGATGATTGGTCACCTTATAAGGGTCCCAATTTGGCCACATTCTTTGATTACTTGTTATTATAGTAGTCCCTCATTATGCACCATTTAACCTTCTGTGATTTTAATTACCCAAGATCAACTGAGAGCTGAAATAGTAAATGGAAAATTTCAAAACTAAATAACTCGTAAGTTTTAAATTATGTGCCATTCTGACTAGCATAATGAAATTTCATGCCCTTCTGCTTATCCTGCCTGGTGTATGAATCACTTCCTTATCCAATGTATTCACGCTGTATACTATACCTATGGTTTAGTCACTTAGTAGCTATGTTAGTTATCAAATTGACTATTGCAGTGTTTGTGTTCAAGTACAGTAAATCTTATCCTTTGAAGGTCAATAGTAGCCTAATGTTACTTCCCAATGCCTATGTCACTCACTTCACTCCATTTCATCATGTAGGCATTGTATCATCTTTATATGCTCACAAAAAGGATGAGTACAGTAAGATATTTTGAGAGACCACTTTTACATAACTTTATTATAAAAATTATTATGGTTGTTCTATTTTATTATTAACTATTTTAGTCTTTCACTATGGCTAACTTATAAAGTAAATTTTAGCCCTGGCTAGATAGCTCAGTTGGGTGGAGAATTGTACCAAAGTGCAGATGCTGCTGGTTCGATCCCCGGTCAGGACACATATAGGAACAGATTGATGTTCCTGTTTCTCTCCCTCTCTCTCCCTCCCTCTCTCTAAATATCAATAACACAAACATTTTTTAAAAGTTAAACTTTATTATAAGTGTGTATGTATAGAAAAAGACATAGTATACATAAGGGTTTGTTCTTTCCAAGGTTTCAGGCATCCATTGGGGTCTTGGAATGTATTTCCCTCAGATAAGGGGGAGAACAACCATATCTGTCTTTTTAAATTTAACCCATTCTTGTAATATGAAGTATGTATATCACATTTGTTTTGATTTGATTCTTCCAAATGGCTAATGATGTTAATGATCTTTTCATGTGTATAGTTTCTTTGGAAAAATGTCTATTCAAATCCTTTGCCCATTTTTTTAAATAAAGACTTTATTTATTCATTTTAGATAGGGAGGGAGAGAGAGAGAAGGGTAGAAGAGCAGGAAGCATCAACTCCCATATGTGCCTTGGCCAGGCAAGCCCAGGGTTTTGAACTGGCGACCTCAGTGTTCCAAATCGATGCTTTATCCCCCTGTGCCACCACAGGTCAGGCTCCTTTGCCCATTTTTTAATTTGATCATTTGACTTTTTATCATTGAGTTGTAAGAGTTCTTTATATGTTCTGTATGGAATTCCCTTGTGAAATATCTGATTCGCAAATATTTTCTCCCATTTTGTATGTTGTCTTTTTATTTTCTTTATAATATTCTTTAAAGCATAAATTATTATAATTTTGATAAGGTCTATTTATCTATTTTTTCTTTGTTTTTATTCATCCCTGTATTTGTTTTCTATTGCTGCTAAACAAATTACTACAAATTTAGTGATGTAACACAAGAGATATTATCTTGCATATCTGTAGGTTATAAATCTAACATGGATCTTACTAGGCTTAAAGCAAAGGGTCTACAGGGCTGAATTCTTTTCTGTAAGTTCCAGAGGAGAATCTGCTACTTTGGACAGCTTTTAGAGGCTGTACATATTCCTTGGCTCATGGCCCCTTTCTTTTTCTTCAAAGCCAGACATTGCATCCCTTTGACCATTCTGTAGGCACACCTCCCTCTGACTCTCTTCTGAATCCCTCTTCCCCATCTAAGGAGCCTTGTAGTAACTTTGGACGCACCTGGATACTTCAGAATAATCTTGTTTTCTTTTTACTTCTTTTTTTTTTTAATTTTTAATTTACTTTTAGAGAGAAGAGAGAGACAGAGAGAGAGAAAGGGGGAGGAGCTGGAAACATCGACTCCCATATGTGCCCTGACCAGGCAAGCCCAGGGTTTCGAACCAGCGACCTCAGCATTTCCAGGTCGTCCCTTTATCCACTGCGCCACCACAGGTCAGGCTTGTTTTCTTTTTAAATGTAATACTTTTCCAAAGGCAAGAAAGATGAGGAAGCCCTGGCCGGTTGGCTCAGCAGTAGAGCGTCGGCCTGGCATACAGGAGTCCCGGGTTCGATTCCAGACCAGGGCACACAGGAGAAGCGCCATCTGCTTCTCCACCCCTCCCCCTCTCCTTCCTCTCTCTCTCTCTTCCCCTCCCGCAGCCGAGGCTCCATTGGAGCAAAAATGGCCCGGGCGTTGGGGATAGCTCTGTGGCCTCTGCCTCAGGCGCTAGAATGGCTTTGCATGCAACAGAGTGACACCCAGAGGGGCAGAGCATCAACAGAGTGACGCCCAGAGGGGCAGAGCATCACCCCCTGGTGGGCATGCCGGGTGGATCCCAGTCAGGCGCACGCGGGAGTCTGTCTGACTGCCTCCCCGTTTCCAGCTTCGGAAAAATGGAAAAAAAAAAAAAAAAGAAAGATGAGGAAGAACAGGAGGGTGTAGCCCCACTCCCCACCCCTCCCTGCAGTCTGCCTCTGCCTCTAGCCTACATCTGAATAATCTTAACTTTTTTTTTTTTTAACTATTGCCATCTAAGCTAGTATATTCACAGATTCTGAGGGTTAGGATTTTTTGGACATCTTTTCTCAGGGAGCAGAGCAAGGCATTATTTTGCCTACAATATTCACTATTGTTGGGCGGATAAAATGTATTATGCTCACTTTGTTAAAGATGCCGTCGCCCAGGTGATATTAATGTGTGTTGGGGGCAGGCAGGATCATTGTAGCCTGGGGCTTGGTTTTGGGATTAAGCCTTTCCCACCCTTTTTGATGTGGGGTGGTACAATCCCATCATGCCTCGGAGAAGTGACTTTGTATTAGAGACTTCCCTATTTTGTATATTGGATTGGAGGTTGTGAAGCTACACTATAAAATAGGGGTAGAACGGGAACTTGCCCGCTTGGTTCCTGAGATTATCATTAGAAGAGAGAGCAGAGGAGAGCAGAGAAAGGCCACGTGGAGGAGGCCAGGAGAAGCAGCCAAGATGGCGGAGTGCTGAGTGAGATGCCAGTTTGTGTAGAGTTTGTATCTGGGATAAGGAAGGAGATGGGGAACAGAGGTGAGTAAGTCTGGTGAGCTAGAAACCTTTGATTCTAGGAAACTCAGATAAGCCAGTGGCTTTGTGAGCACTGAATGTGACTGGGTTTTGGAGCCCAGTGTGTATTTTTACTTGCCCGCCGGGTGCAAGCTAGAATTAAAGACTATGGCCCATCAGTTTTTGGCTCCGCTGTTTCTTTACCGACTGTCCGAATCCAATGCGAACCTGCATGGGCCGGGCTGCTGAGATGGTGGCCCTGGCCCTGGCTTCTGGCTTTACAACTATCATAAACTGAAAGTATGAATTTTTAGGCTTTATTGAGGTACAATTGATAAATAATAATTGTAAGATATTTGAAGTGTACACCTTGATGATCTGATATATGTATACATTGTGAAAGAATTCCTCCTATGCAGTTAATTAACATATCCATCACCTTATATACTTACCTTTTTTATTTTTTATTTTTATTGACTTGTTGTAAAGTACTGTACTTTAATCCGTGGGTTACATAGAGACACCAAATCCAGATGAATTTTTGAGGAGTTTATTAATTAACTAGCTAACTACACAGGGCACAATCTCAAATTATGTAGAACAGGGGTCAGGAAACTTTTTGGCTGAGAGAGCCATGAACGCCACATATTTTAAAATGTAATTCCGTGAGAGCCATACAACAACCTGTGTACATTACGCATTATCCAATAAAAATTTGGTGTTGTCCTGGAGGACAGCTGTGATTGGCTCCAGCCACCCGAAACCATGAACATGAGTGGTAGGAAATGAATGGATTGTAATACATGAGAATGTTTTATATTTTTAACATTATTTTTTTAATTAAAGATTTGTCTGTGAGCCAGATGCAGCCATCAAAAGAGCCACATTTGGCTCGTGAGCCATAGGTTCCTGACCTCTGATGTAAAAAGTCCCTACCATTCTGTGGCTGATTTTATAAACCAAATCACATACCAGTTGGGGTGGGTAAGGAGGGGCTTGTGATCCCCTTGTCTAGAGGTATACGTTACTCTCATGTCTTTAGGGTGAGTCTGAGTATAGGAATTCTTGATTAAGGTTTTTAGATAAATTCTATCTTCTTTGCTCTGTGTGGCAAGTGGCCCCAGGCATCCTTTCAGAGAATTCTAGGAATTAGCTAAATTATGACTAGATGACCCAGTTGTCCTTGTAAGCCAGGAAGCTCCTGCATTCTTCTCTTTCCATTCTCTACAGCAGTGTCCCCAACCCCAGGCCGCGGACCGGTACAGGTCCGTGGGCCATTTGGTACCAGTCCGCAGAGAAAGAATAAATAACTTACGTTATTTCTGTTTTACTTATATTTAAGTCTGAACGATGTTTTATTTTTAAAAAATGACCAGATTTCCTCTGTTACATCGTCTAAGACTCACTCTTGATGCTTGTCTCGGTCACGTGATCTGTCCCACCCTAAAAGCCGGTCCGTGAAAATATTTTCTGATATTAAACCGGTCCGTGGCCCAAAAAAGGTTGGGGACCACTGCTCTACAGAAAGGAGAGGGAAAGAAGACTGACTTTTCCTCTTTAAAATGGCGTTGCTAATAAGTTTTACAGTTCCTTGGCACCTCATCACAGACTTTAGAGAAAGAGGGAGGAAGGGAGATGTAAAGCCAGAAGCCACGGCCAGGACCACTATCACAGCAGCCCGGCCCATGCAGGTTCGCATTGGATTCGGACAGTCGGTAAAGAAACAACGGAGCCACAAACTGATGGGCCATAGTCTTTAATTCTAGCTTGCACCCGGCGGGCAAGTAAAAATACACACTGGGCTCCAAAACCCAATCACATTCAGTGCTCACAAAGCCACTGACTTATCCGAGTTTCCTAGAATCAAATGTTTCTAGCTCACCAGACTTATTCACCTCTGTTCCCCATCTCCTTCCTTATCCCAGATACAAACTCTACACAAACTGGCATCTCACTCAGCACTCCGCCATCTTGGCTGCTTCTCCTGGCCTCCTCCACGTGGCCTTTCTCTGCTCTCCTCTGCTCTCTCTTCTAATGATAATCTCCCAGGAACCAAGAGTGACAAACTCCCGCTCCGTTCCCATTTTATAGTGTAGAAATCCAAACCCTTAATCCAATATACATAATAGGGAAGTCTCTAATACAAAGTCACTTCTCTGAGGCATGATAGGATTGTACCACCTCACACCAAAAAGGGTGGGACAGGCTTAATCCCAAAACCAAGCCTCAGGCTACAACAATTCTTAACACACATTAATTTCACCTGGGCAACGGCCTCTTTAACAAAGTGAGCATAATACATTTTATCTGCCCAACAGGAGAGAAAGAAAAACAGTGATTGTTGTTCCACTTATTTATGCATTTATTTTATTTTATTTCTTTTCTGGGGGGGAAGCAAACAGACTCCCACATGCGCCCAACTGGGATCCACCGGGCATACTCACCAGGGGGAGATGCTTGGCCCCTTTGAGGCTTTGCTCCACTGCAATGGGAGCTATTCTAGCGCCTGAGGCGGAGGCCATGGAGCTATCCTCAGTGCCCAGGCCAACTTTGCTCCAGTAAAGCCTTGACTGCAGGAGGGTATTGGTCAAATAAGTTTGTAAATTGATATATGTTTGCTCACTTATAGTTTGCCTTGTGTGGGGGGGGACAGGCTGTAAGCAGGCCCGGTCATTATAGCCCGAGGCTTAGTTTTAAGACAGCCTTTCCCCACACCCTTGACTGTTGCATGATGTGGGTGGTGCACTTTCATGAGGAATCCCATTATGGCTCAGATAAGTGACTTTGTATCAGAGATTTCCTTGTTTGTATATTGGATTAAAAGGTTTTGATTTCTATACTATACAGTGGGGCAGATAGGGAGCTTGTTCTCTCTTGGTTCCTGCTATCACAATTGCAGGGGCCTCCCTGATCCCTTGCCCTTCATGGGAAAAGCTGGTTTTCTGCTTTTCCCTTGTCTTCTCTTGCGGCTTGCCTGTCTTGGTGAGACACCAATAAACAGAATGGCCCACCATCCTCCGACTCCGCCATTTCTTTACGGTCTGCCTGAATCCAATGGGAACCTGCATGTGAATGGCCATGATGGCAGCTCCTAGCCATACAGAGGGGAAGAGAGAGATAGAGAGAAAGGAGAGGAGAAAGGGAGGAGAAGCAGATGGGTGTTTCTCCTGTGTGTCTTGGCTGGGAATTGAACCCTGGACTTCCACACGCAGTGCTGACACTCTACCACTGAGCCAACTGGCCAGGGCCCTGTGCATTTATTTGTTGATTCTTGTACATGCTCTGACCAGGGATTGAACTGGCAATTCTGATGTGTGGGGATGATGCCCTAACCAACTGAGCTACCTGGAAAGGGCCATACTTATCTTTTTCTTTTTTTTTTTTATAGTGTGAACATTTAAGTTGTACTTTTTTAGCAAATTTCAATTATAAAATACAGTGTTACATGTTAGATCCTCAACCTTGTTCATCTTATAGCTGAAAGTTTGTACCCTTTTACTAACCTCTCTCCAATTTCTCCAGGACAGAGCACAATTGTTTTTTAATAGTTTATGTTGATGTTGGATAAATAAGTTGCTTTAAGATCATACAACAAACAAGTGACAGGGCTGGGGAGAGAACACAAGTGTTTTAATTCTCTGGGTCATGATCCACTTGCCTCACTCTTAATTTGATAACTATTTATTTAGCACTTAGATAACATGGCACACAACCATGCTTTACTAACGGCATTTTAGAATTAACCAGTTTGTTAGGTTTTGAGTTCAAGATTTCTGAAATTTAAAATTTTAAAATAATTTTAAAATAAGATTTAAGTGTGGCTGGTTATAAAGAGCTGGAAGTACAAAGCTTACTAATCAAGTCAAGGTAAAAGCCATTTAATGACCAGGATTCTCATGCCTAAGCAGAAAATGCTAGTGCGGTTGTTTGGAAAGGAGAAAAGGAGAAAAAGGCAGTCAATGTTCTTTCAGGGATGAACACAAATGAACCTGTGGCTTTTTTTTTAAAATAAAGATTTTATTTACTCATTATAGAGAGGGGGGAGAGAGAGAGAGAGAGAGAGAGAGAGAGAGAGAGAGAGAGAGAGAGAGAAGGGGGGGGAGGAGCAGAAAGCATCAACTCCCATATGTGCCTTGACCAGGCAAGCCCAGGGTTTTGAACCGGCAACCTCAGCATTTCCAGGTTGACGCTTTATCCACTGCACCACCACAGGTCAGACAAACCTGTGGCTTTTACAAGAAACAAATGTTTCACATTGTAAGGCCAGTAGCCACGGCCACCATCACAGCCACCTGGCCCATGCAGGTTTGCATTTGATTCGGACAGACGGTAATGAAACAACGGAGCCAAGAACTGGTGGGCCATCAGCTTTAATCCTAGCTTGCACTCGGTGGGCAAGAAATACACACGGTGAGAAAACACTTCCTTTTCCATTCAGGGCTCCCAAAGCCACTGACTTACCTGAGTTTCCTAGAATCAAAGTTTTCTAGGCCCTGGCCGGTTGGCTCAGTGGTAGAGCATCGGCCTGGTGTGCAGGAGTCCCAGGTTCGATTCCTGGCCAGGGCACACAGGAGAAGCGCCCTGCTTCTCCACCCCTCTCCCTCTCCTTCCTCACTGTCTCTCTCTTCCCCTCCCGCAGCTGAGGCTCCATTGGAGCAAAGTTGGCCTGGGCACTGGGGATGGCTCTATGGCCTCTGCCTTATTCACCTCTGTTCCCCATCTCCTTCTCTCTGCACAAACTCTGCACAAACTGGCTTCTCCTTCAGCACTTCGCCATCTTGGCTGCTTCTCCTCTCCTCTATGTGGCCTTTCTCTGCTCTCCTCTCTGCTCTCTTCTCTAATGCTAATCTCAGGAACCGAGAGAGAGCAAGCTCCCTGTCTGTCCCATTTTATAGTGTAGGAATCAAAACCTTTAATACAATATACAAACAAAGAAGTCTCTGATACAAAGTCACTTAGGGTGGGAAAGGCATAGTCTTAAAACTAAGCCTTAGGCTATAACAACCCTGCCTGCTTACAGCCTGTCCCCCACACCCAATGCAAACT
This sequence comes from Saccopteryx bilineata, assembly GCF_036850765.1. Classification (NCBI taxonomy): domain Eukaryota; kingdom Metazoa; phylum Chordata; class Mammalia; order Chiroptera; family Emballonuridae; genus Saccopteryx; species Saccopteryx bilineata. The sequence continues at coordinate 121,592,553 of NC_089492.1, read as the reverse complement.
ATAAGCGAGCAAACCTATATATCATATTTACAAACTTATTTGACTGACACATGTCTACACTACATGCTTTGTTACTGGGAGATAGCTTGAGAAAAGGGGAAATGTATCCATGCAATAGCAACAAGAGAAACTCAATATGTGGCCAAAACAAGGGGAAAAAAGAACCACTCAAAGAGCATGTATTACAGAATTAGTTTATTCATTTATTCAATCATTCAACCAGCATAAACTCCAGGCAAGAACATGGCTCTGAACAAGGCATGGAACCTCTAAAGCAAGCCCTTTCCTGGCAGGGCCCTTGCCTGGTTGGGTGCTGCCACTCAGAGAAAGGGTGGGGCTTAGAAGACTGTGCTAGCCCCCCCAACCCCCATGGTCCCTGCTCCACTACCACCTTCCTGTTCTCATTATACTCAATGTCCTAAGGCTAAAAACAACTCCTAGGGACAGCAGTCTAAATTCACATTAAGCAAAAAAAGGAAGTTTGCATCACAGGGACAAATCTGCAAAGGTTTTCATGGCCCCATTGTAGACAACCTCTGAGGTTATTGTGCAGAGTGGTTTCTTACCTCTTTTCTCAACTTCTGGCTTCTAGACTTGGCTCAGGGGCCCATCTCTATCTAACAAAGCCTATTTCAGTGCATTTCAAACATGATACATCCCTTGGCAACCTTCCTAGAATGTGCAAGCAGCTATTTAAAAATAGAATCCTTTTTTTCCTTTGGTCCTTCTACATTTAGTAAGTATACTGTGTACTAAGTGGAAAAATAGAGTTGTCATAGTCCTTTCTCTCATTTTCTCCCTTCTCTCTGATCCTCCTCTTTTCTCCTGGGTCCTTTTTCTCCCCCTTTTATTTTTATTCTTTGTTTCCTTGAATATCTCCTTACCGCTCATTTTTGTCCTGGACTTGATATTGTTCTGAATCAGATAGATGCAAGTCTAGCAAATAATAGTTTCTTTTCCCAACCTGGTGCTTGGGTGAAAATGGACAGAGAAGAGGTTCTCGAGTGAAGACCTGGAGCTAGTGAGAGAAGCAACCAACTTCAGAGAAGAGACATTTCTCGAGCTGATTAGTTCATTTCTGGAGCAATCACTCTCCAGCTTTTCAAGAGTGGCCAGACTTCGTTTTTCTTAGGCTCTGAAAGTAATGCATGAAGCTGGACCCAAAGCTTTCCCTGGTCTTCAGTCCAGTGTCTTTTATCTCTGGTTTCAGGCTGTAGCTGACATCAACTATCTTTATTATTTATTGTAAACTTCCTGTATGATCTTCAATCCACATATGATTTATTTTGTTGGTTGTTATTTCCTGAGTCATGAAGGGCGGGGTTCCAATCTTCAGGAAGCCCAAGAATGGATGAGATTTATTTGACTGCTTAGCAGCCTCTATTTAAAAACTAATCTTTTCAGAGTTATGCCCAAGAACCAGGACCAGAGTGAGGATTTGCTCTTAACTTACCGATACCTTATTTATCTCAGTTGTGGTTAGACGATACACAATATTTCAAGGGAAAGAAAATATTTTAGTTTTTTTCTTTTTTGAAAGTACAGTGGTACCTTGAGATATGAACAGACCAACATACAAATTTTTTTAAGATTCAAGCTGCAACTGAGTTCGTATTTTTGTTCGAGATCCAAGCAAAATTCCGAGATACGAGTCATGATTTGGGAAGCTGCCGCTAGTTGGCGCATTGGCGCACGGGTCCAGTATCAGCAGTTTGATATACGAGTTGACTGACTTACGAGCTCGGATACAGAATGAATTAAATTCATATCTCAAGGTACCACTGTATGTTAGTTAGCTTTTTTTTTTTTTCTTCTTTTTTTCAGAGAGAGAAACAGAGTGACAGAGACAGACAAACAGGAAGGGAGAGAGATGAGAAATATCAACTTGTAGTTATGTTGCTTTAGTTGTTCATTGATTGCCTTCTCATATGTGCCTTGACCGGGGTCTACAGCAGAGTGGCACCCTTGCTCAAGCCAGCGCCTTGGACTCAAGCTGGCAACCTTGTGCTCAAGCCCAATGAACCTGCGCTCAAGCTCGATGAGCACTCGCTGAAGCCCAATGTGCCCATACTCAAGCCAGCGACCTCAGGATTTTGAACCTGAGACCTGAGCGTCCCAAGTCCCAAGTCGACACTCTATCCACTGCACCACCATTGGTCAGGCTGAAAGTATTTTAGTTTTTAACAGTTTATTTTGTGTAGGTATATGTGACTAGCACTTTAAAAAGTATTTTTAGCTGTGTGATTCAAACAAAAAAAATTCAAGCTGTCATTCAACACATTTGTCAATGTGTTGGCGGCAGAAAGAATGTCACCAGGTGTTGGACTGGTGGCATCAGACCAGACCTGGTTTCAGCAACTTTGGTACTTGGAGTTCTGGCTAGGAAAGAATTTAGAGCCAAGACTCAAATTATAAGAGAAAGTTTATTTAGAAAGTCACAGAGGTAGAAGAAATGGGCTCAGGAAACAAGTGACAGAGGCAAAAGGGGCCCTTGGATCTTAGAAGAAAGAAGGTTAAAGGTGAGGGACCTAGGGTGGGGGGAAGGAAGGGAGAGGAAAATGGCTCAGGCCTCTCCCAGGAGGGAGAGCGCACTGGGTTTTCCATCCTAAGGGCTTATAAGATTGGAAATTTTAGGGGAGGTCCTAGGGAGAGGATCTCAATAGAATATTCATCAGCTTTCCAGGTGTGTCCTTTCAGGGTCATGGTCTCCACTGATTGGTTGGCACCAGATAGTAAATATGGCTGTCTCTGAGGTCAGCCATGCCGTTGCTTGTATGGTTTTGCTGCTTTCCTGGGCCTGGAGCTGTCCTATTGTTCTTGTGGTGACCTTATGTACCTGGTACATTGTCCATGCTGGTGACCTTCTGTACCTGGCCTATCATCCTTGTTCTGATCATGCCTGTCTGCCTGCCTACCACAGATGTAGGAAATGTCCAAACCTGTGAGAATTTTTATGACTTTATTGGAGCCAAACTGACAACAATTGCTGGGAAGCAAAATCTCAATGAATTGGGAAAATGCTCCAGAAAATGGCAGAGACGCTAGTTGGCGCATTGGCGCACGGGTCCAGTATCAGCAGTTTGATATACGAGTTGACTGACTTACGAGCTCGGTTACAGAATGAATTAAATTCGTATCTCAAGGTACCACTGATGTTAGTTAGCTTTTTTGCCATTTATTTTTGGATCAGAATCAAAGGAGAAGACATAAGGGAATTACCTGAAACCCACTGGTAACAGATTAGGGAGGCAGGAGAAAGCAAAGTAGGGAAATCTCTGAGATTGGATAAAAAGTAAACTGGACAGACACAAACTTCTTTTACATCAGTGGGTACAGGACAGTTAACAATTTAACACTCACTGCACATAGAGATGGTATGCAGGAGAACAAGATAACACCAAGGGGCTCAGGGGTCTCCTGTCTGGTGGGAGATTATGCCCTGGGGGGGGTCTGGAAAGAGGGGATTACTCTGACATTCCAAGGGTATGTTATCCTAGATGCAAAAGGGCAATAGAGCTCTGGCAGTCTGGCTCAATGGTGGAGCATCAGCCAAGTGTGTGGATGTCCCAGGTTCAATTCCTGGTCAGGACATACAGGAGAAGCAACTATCTGCTTCTCAACCCCTCACCCTCTTCCTCCTTTCCCTCTATCTCTCTTTCCCAACCACAACCATGGCTTGGTTGGAGCAAGTTGGCCCTGGGTGTTGAGGATGGCTCCATGGCTTTACCTCAGGCACTAAAATAGCTTGGTTGCCAAGCAATGGAGCAATGGCCCCAGTTGGGCAGAGCATTGCCCCATAAGGGGCTTGCCAGGTGCATCCTGTCAGGGCACATGTGGGAATCTGTCTCTTTGCCTCCCTGTTTCTCACTTAAGAAAAAAAAAAAAAAAGGCAACAGACAGGATCCGTTAAGGTAAAGATTGACCTTCGTCAAGGAAGAAATCAGCCTAGACATGACTACCAAAGACGATTAGCTTTTAGTTAGGAAGTTTTAATTTCAGACTATCATATGTGGTCATATTAGGTCTCTGAGATTGTAAGGCTGCATGCAGGCTTCCTTGGAGCTGGTCAGGTTTAGTATGTGGCCCATTTTTTTTCATCCACAGTTTGTTTTGAGTTAGTTTTGAAATCAGAACTAATTTTTTACCTATTCAGACTGCAATGATGTGACTTGACCTCTTCATACTGTAAAGGAAAAAAAATAATTTTCTCTATTCTTCTGAGTCTATGACTGAGACACTGTAATAAAATATATATCAATAAGATAAAAACAAACAGAAGTTGATTAGCAAGCATACTTCATGTATACATGGCAGATACCCAGGGAAAAAAAGTAAATCCCAAGGCACTTTATTTATTTTTCACTTTTAGTTTATTGTGTTGACATGGTTTTGAGTCAAGGTGCTTTAGGATTCAGGATTAAATATTTTAATATGGAAAGGGAATGTACATCTCTTAGATGATTTTTAGAAGAACAGATAAGAGGTTTCATAGTTTGTGACATTTGTCTGGATGTCGCATCCACTTCTAATCCCCTCTCCTGTAAAGACTTCCCTGGTTGATGAGATGCGTAGAGAGGGAATTTATGACACTGGAGTTCTTTTTGTCTGTGCGTGTGTGTGACAGAGACAGAGAAAGGGACAGATAGGCACAGACAGACAGGAAAGGAAGTGATGAGAAGCATCAATTCTTCGTTGCAGCATCTTAGTTGCTCATTGACTGCTTTCTCATATGTTCCTTGAAGGGGAGGGGCAGAGCTACCGTAGAGTGAGTGACCCCTTGCTCAAGCCAGTGACCTTGGACTTCAAGACTGCAACCTTTGAGTTCAAGCCAGCAACCACGGGGTCATGTCTATGATCCCACATTCAAGCCAGAGACCCCACACTCAAGCTGGATGAGCCCTTGCTCAAGCCAGTGACCTCGGGGTTTCGAACCTGGGTCCTCCACATCCTAGTCCAACACTCTATCCATTGTGCCACTGCCTGGTCAGGCAACAGCAGAATTCTTTTTGGAGAATCTGTCATCAGACAAATACGGAGAAAGCCTCTTTCTGCATTTTCTATTTTTCAAGTGCCTTTACCTCAAAAGAATAAATATACCAAAGCAGCATATATGGAGGTGGCATGTTTGCTACCCTTCAATCTTTTATGGAGTCAATGACCTGGGATTTATTAATTTGCTCATTTAAAATAATTTAAGGGACCCTGGCCAGTTGGCTCAGTGATAGAGCGTCGGCCTGGCGTGCAGGAGTCCCGGGTTCGATTCCCGGCCAGGGCACACAGGAGAAGCGCCCATCTGCTTCTCCACCCCTCCCCCTCTCCTTCCTCTCTGTCTCTCTCTTCCCCTCTCGCAGCCAAGGCTCCACTGGAGCAAAGTTGGCCCGGGCGCTGAGGATGGCTCCGTGGCCTCTGCCTCAGGTGCTAGAATGGCTCTGGTTGTGACAGAGCAACACCCCAGATGGGTAGAGCATCACTCCCTGGTGGGCATGCCGGGTGGATCCCGGTCGGGCGCATGCAGGAGTCTGTCTGACTGCC